>NC_077223.1:73615182-74215182 GCF_024763615.1 Phlebotomus papatasi
AGACATGTTGCAATATTGTGAAATTTTATCCAATGCAGGAATAGACTTTTCTCTCCCATGATCATAATTTTCGCTGACTTGCATTTTTTTTTACACTTGAAAATTTTCGAGTGGCGCCGTAATCTGATCCCTTTTTTCCGACCAGTGAAAATATTAAAGGGTATTCAATCCTATATTTTAGTTACAACTTGGAAAAATTACAATTATTAACAGAAAATTCTAGAGATTTATCACTTTTGGATGATTTAAAAGATATCTTCATTGCTTTGTCAATATCAATATTTTCGAAGATGTCTACATGCAAAAAAGTGCGATATACACAAAATATTACAATGAATACCCTTTTACAACATTCTGAAAAAAGAAAATTACACGTGCCGAAATTTGATCGTTTTATTTGTGACAATTTTTCATCATATTGTCTAAAAAATGCAAACCTTGCAATTTTGCAATCTATTTAAACATTTAACACAATCAGAATCAATTAAAGGTTTTTGGACACTCTTCGTGACAACACCTCTATTATTTTTCCTTGTGAACCAAGTACAAGAAAGTCAAGTACGAAAATGAGTTCTATCGAAGCTAATAAGTTCTCACGCGTGATTAAAGTTCTTATGAATGAATCTACAAATACAATCAATTCGGCAACCGACGCAATGATCCGTGCGATGTTGTTCAACAAATCTGACTCAGAATTAATCGCTCTTTTGGGTGATAAGAAGAATAGTGATTTGTTTAAAGACATTGTGGAAAAATTAGAAGAAATGGTGAAAGGAGGACTTAATCTTTCAGCCACAAATAAAAAAAAATTAACCATGAACATTAGAAATTTACCAGATGACGTTCTAACTGAAAAAGTATGTGGAATTTTATATAATGAGGAGGATAGTGATTATTATGAGCCTCCTACTAAGAAGCGCAAAATTGCATCGGCTCCCGTACAAATTGGTTCTGGCGATAGTGTTGGCGAAGATAAAGGAAGTAATAATGATACAGTGCTTAAAAATGTTAATTCTTATAATGAAAGTCAAGACAATGGTGCTATTATTGCTCATGATAAACAAAATGAAATTAAAAGTGATCGTATAAAAATTGATGGTAAAGATGACACCAGTGATCATGAAAATTTGATCATGAATAACGATGCTAAAATATCAAATGACAGCGTAGAAGATGCTAAAGTTGAGATTCAGAATAGTGAAGAAAATGTTGGTGAGATTTTGAACTCAGACACTCAAAATGAAATTAAAAATCAGGACACTGAAAAGAAATTTGTAGAAATTTTATCGAAAGTGAAAAAGTTTAATGCTTTTTTTAAAGTCACCCAACTGGAGATAGATTTTAAAATAAAAAATCCATCGGACAATATTTCGACTGAATGGTGGGATAACGCTTTTGATGAAGTTTTAGATATAGTTCGTAGCGAATCTACACCTGATGACAAAGTTGTTCTGCAAGTGTATCTCGTTGATAGCCCAAACACTAGGCCAATATATATTGGGAGGTGCCCCATAAATGCTCTCTCAAAGGATGCGATCTTCGGGAACTTGGAGAAAGTGCATCAAAGTACCAGTGCTTTTCACTCCACTGATATATTGGGGGTTCGAGCACACCTATTACATCCTCAAGAAGGAAGGGGTCGCCATCATACTCCAGAAAGAATGACAGGAAAGAACATGCGCCACTACAAACAAAAATCCATCATTGACGTTGATTTGGATGGAAACTGTCTACCGATTGCATTGATTTTTGGTATGTCCCTTTTGTTAAATGATAAGAATGAATCGAAAAGAATTATCAAAAATTACAAATCTACTCAAAACACATTGATTAAAGCTGTTAACAAATTAGTTACTTCTCTCGGTGTACAAATTACAAAAGATGGAAAATATAATTTGGACCTGGTACGCAAATTTGAAGAAAAATATGATTATGAATTTAGAGTTGTTGTTTACGATGATTTAAAAGATTTTAATAGTCGAAAGTACTCATCCAAAATAACAGAGTCTAATAAAAGTAAAATCATAAATTTGTTTTACAATGAAGATGAGTCGCATTTCTTTTGTATAAAAAATGTCAAAGGATTTTTTAATTATAAATACCAATGCGAATTTTGTGAAATATTGTACAACAATAAACACACATGTTCTATGGTTTGCAAATTTTGTCATAGTCATCCTCCATGCAAGCCTACGAAATATTTGAAAGATTGTTCATCTTGTAACAGGCGATTCAGGGGTGATTCTTGCTTTCAAAATCATATTGATGGGGAGGTTTGCCAAACATTTAGAATCTGCCAAAACTGTTCGCATATTTTTGAAACGAATAAAACTCATGAATGTTATACACAGAAATGTGAAATTTGTTATAAGAAAGTACAAAATCCACATTTCTGTTTTATTCAGCAGTACAAGGCAAAGCCTCCCAAAAAATTTGGACTAATTTTTTACGACTTTGAATCCGAATTTGTTGATGCGGGGAATGGCTTTTCTAATCATAGAGCTAATCTTTGCGTAGCCAAAGAAGTTTGTTATCTCTGCTACAAAAATGCAGATTCTTCTACGGATTGCGAAAATTGTACTCAAGACTTTCAAATTTTTGAAAATTCTAATAATCAGTCATGCGTTTATAAATTTGTTGATTTCGCTCTACGTTTCCGTCCCTACCCAATTGCAGTAATTGCTCATAACGCAAAAAGTTATGATGCTCAATTTATTTTGGAAGAGCTCTGTAAAAGGGACGAGAAACTTTCCCCGATCATAACGGGATGCAAAATTTTAACAATTAAAATTCGCGATATAACGTTTCTAGATTCTCTCAGCTTTATTCCTTTCGCGCTATCTAAATTTTCCTCGAGCTTCGGTTTGCCATCTTGTGAAAAGGGTGAATATCCCTACAAGTTTAATACAGATGCAAACAAAAACTATGTAGGAAAATATCCGCCTATTGAAGCCTACGCCATCGATTCAATGTCAGGTGAAAGGTATCAAAGGTTTTTAGAATGGTATGATTCCCATAAGAATGACACGTTTAATAATCGTGAGGAGTTAATTCGGTATTGCACCCAGGATGTTAAAATCTTAACTCTAGGGTGCATTAACTTCATGTCCTCATTCCTTGAAACTACTGGAATAAATCCTTTTTTGCAAGCAGTTACTATTGCTGATGCTGTAATGAAGGTGTATAGGAAGAATTATTTGCTTCCAAATACACTTGCTATTACACCTAAAAACAATTACAGCTCAACATTTATGAATCTGCAAAGCAAAATTGGATTAAAATGGCTTGTCTTTTTAAAGATGACGACAAACTGTGATATTAAATACGAAGTTAGACTTAAAAACTCACGAATTATTGCAGATGGTTATGATGAGGCCTCAAATACTGTTTACAGTTTTGAGGGTTGTTATTACCACGGTCACACATGCATTTTTAATAGGGATTACGTCTGTTCCAGAGACCCTCAAGACACCATTCATAATCGTTACGAAAAAACATTGAATCGATGGCGTAGAATTGAAAGTCTTGGATACAATTTAGTTACCGTATGGGAATGTGAATTTCGAAAGACTTTAAAGAACGACCCCGAGCTTGCACAAGCAATTGAGAATCACCCAGATGTCTTAGACGGAGGGTTTGATCCTCGGAGTGCCGTGTACGGTGGTCGGACAGAAGTATTTAGACTTCATTACAAATGTCGCCCAGGTGATCGCATTTATTATTATGACTTTACGTCATTGTATCCCTGGGCGAACAAGTATTCTAAATATTTTGTAGGCCACCCCACAATTTTAAAATCTTTCGTGATTCCAGAGGAGATTTTAATGTATGACGGCATCGCGAAAGTTGAAATTTTGCCGCCACGAGAATTGTATATTCCGTGTTTGCCTTACAAGTGCAACAGCCGATTAATATTTCCTCTCTGCAGAATTTGTGCCGAAATGACAAACACGGATCGTTGTACTCATTCTGACAGTGAAAGAACTCTCACAGGTACGTGGTCCCTCGAAGAAATTCGACTAGCCGTGCAACACGGATACAAAATTATTAAATCCTTTGTGCTTTGGTCGTATGAAACCGCTGAGTATAATCGCGACACTGGTGAGAAGGGTTTATTTGCAGGCTATGTTGACAATTTTTTAAAACTCAAGCAGGAAGCCAGCGGGTGGCCTAATGAAGTCGAATCCGATGCCTCAAAGGAAAATTACGTCCGTGAATATTTCGAAAAGGAGGGAATACAGCTTGACAAAGATAACATATCTGTTAATAAAGGTATGCGATCTTTGTCAAAAATCGTACTCAATAGTCTTTGGGGTCGATTTATTATGCGAGAAGATCACACGAAAACCACGGTGTGTAATACAAATGAAGAAATGAATAGTCTACTTTCTTCAGAAGACATCGATATTACAGATTTTTACGTGGCTGGACCACGCCAGATTTTTATTTCCTGGAAATATTCTTCTGGTGCTGATCCTCCACCATCAAAATATGTTAATCTCGGTGTTGGTATCTGCACAACGACAAATGCTCGCATAAAGTTGTATTCCGTTCTTTCCAAATTAGGCCGTAACCTTTTCTATTGCGATACGGATTCAGTTATTTATTTAGTACCTGCTGGCGAAGAGAATCCTCTTGAGTGCGGAAAATTTCTCGGCGAACTGACGGATGAGATCGCTGATTATGGTGAGGGTTCCTTCATTGAAGAATATGTTAGCTGCGGTCCGAAAGCTTATGGTTTAAAAATTTATTGCCCGACAACAAATACGTATTCATATAAAGTCGTTTTCAAAGGAATCACTATGAATCGCCACATCGAGAAAGAAATTAATTTTGAAGGTTTGAAGTCAATTGTGTTTGGTGAAAATGATGAAATTAACGTAAAATATCAGGATAAAATTTTTCGAAAAAAACATTTTCAATTATCATCAGGGACATACCAGAAAAAGGCACAATTTACTTTTAATAAACGACGATGTGTCGATAATTTTGATTCATTACCATTCGGTTTTTAATGTTTTTTCTTTTCAAAATTCTAAATATTCAATTTAAAGAGACTTTTTTTTATCAAAAGCAGTTGTATCTAAGTTTATATTTAGTTGATAATTAGGTTATTATTTATGACATTTGTAATTATAATTTAATATGGTGTAAATTTGTAGATATAAGAAAAATAAAAAAATATAGCATTTAATTTAAAAGATAGTACTGTTTTTCTCACTTGTCGTTTGTCCTCTCAATGAAATCTCCATTTTTTTTTCGCTTGGATAGTCGATCATAGCAACATTTCTGGAGTATTATGTTCTTCAAGTACAAAGAAATATTTTATGGAGTGTTTTAGAGGAAAATAGAATAACAGGTAAGTACTATATAACAGGTGAGTGTGGAATATGAAAAAAAAGGCACATAAAATCGAAATGTTAAGAAAAATGCTGCATATTTAGTGGAAAATGTAACCCCTAAAACACCATTTGTTATTTTTTTGTAATGTCAATTGGCTTATTAATGATTTTTAACTAATTTTGTGCACTTGAATTTTACTCTTTACAGAAAATAATTTAAAAAAAATAGCTGTGATTGCAAACATGCATTCTATACCTCAGATCTCCATACATTTAATCAGACGTACCACGTATATTTGATTTTATAGATTATGGACCAACGTAATACATCCTTATAAAATAGTTAGTTGCTAAAAATGATCGAATAATTTTTAAAAATTCATTTTATTTTGAGATAACAATACGAGAAAAACTTGAGGATCGCGGATGTACCCTCCTTTATGAAAGAAAAATAGTCCATAACAGTTCATTGCCTTGTCTATTCAGCATAAAAATGCAATCAGCATAAAAATGCAAGTGTCCATATGATAGTATTCTCTTACTCCTCCTTCACCTGAAAGAACTAAATGAATCATCGTAGAGCGCAAGAACATTTCACTCGCTCTTTTTTCCATTTTGCATTTCTCTCATCAATCCACACGCGGGAAGGATTCACATTACACATTGCACAATATTGTGAAAAACAATTTTTTTTTAAATAAGAATAGTTAAATGAATAAGAATAAATAAAATAATTAGCAAAAATTGAAAATATGAATTTAAGTGAGCATGGGGAGATGGGGATTTCAAATAAAATTATTAATAAAAAAAGAAACTGGCAGTGGATTCGAATATTAGGCTAAAATCATCCATGAAAAACTGAAAGTGAAAATGTGGGGTCAGCAAAAATCACCCTCGAAGACGTGGTGGCATCATGGATGTTGTCGTCATCACTTCTGAGCCCACAGATCAGATTGCAATGCTCTATATTATGCGCGAGACATTTCTGACCGTACGCGATACCTCTGAAAAATCTGACTGTGCGCGATGCCTCTGAAAAATCTGACTCTGCGCGATACCTCTGAAAAATCTAAAATGTTCCATGAAAAACTGGAAGAAGGAGCGGGGAGAGGAGAGTGAATCAGCAAAAAATCATCCTCGGAGACGTGGTGACATCATTGATATTGTCGTGGTCATCAATGTTGAGTACACTGGTCAGATTGCAATGCTCTATATTATGCGAGAGACATTTCTGACCGTGCGCGATGCCTCTGAAAAATCTGACTGTGCGCGATACTTCTGAAAAATCTAAAATGTTCCATGAAAAACTGGAAGAAGGGGGAGGGGAGTGAATCAGCAAAAATGATCCTCGGAGACGTGGTGACATCATTGATATTGTCGTGGTCATCAATGTTGAGTACACTGGTCAGATTGCAATGCTCTATATTATGCGAGAGACATTTCTGACCGTGCGCGATGGTTTTCTGACCGTGCGCGATACCTCTGAAAAATCTGACCGTGCGCGATACTGACTACTTTTAGTATTTAAATATTTTAAGGTCGAATGAACACCTCTTCGTCAGGGAATCCCTATTGACACTTTTGTTAAAATGTTGAAATTTATTTAAAGTATCTAATAAATTAAAGTAATATGTTTTTTTTTCATTAATCTACGTTTTTCGATAAGGATTAGTGTTCAAATTTCGTATTCCAAATGGTACATAATAGGATGTCAATAGGTCTTGACCGGGGAAGAGCATTCTCATACATTTTTCGTACAAAAATGTGGTATATTTTTTCTTAAGTGGTTTTTTTAGTTTTGGTATAAAACCAAATGCAATCATTTTAAAACTTTTACCAAATGAAAGAGTATCTAATGTTATGTTATTAGCATAAAATTTATAATGATTGCACGAGGATAATAGTTTTTAAAACCTTTATGAAAATTACGTAAAATTCGCAATTTTTTGAATTTTTCTGACACATTTCTATCTGTAACACCAGTAAAATTTTAAATTTAATATAAATATATTCTCTGTATATGTGGCTACCGTGGCTACCATTTCGTGTTATATTTATTTTTGTGGGATCTAAGACTTAAAAATTATAAAGAATTTAAGAAAAATAGACCATTTGTGAATTAAAATGCTCCATCCTTTAGGTAATTATCCTAGGTCCTGACACGAGTTCTTAAAGTGTCAATAGGTGTTCCTTTCATCCTATCTTAATACTAAATCTACTAAATCTCATCCTGTTCTCTAAGTGGCTGGCTAAAGTTTTTAGAATTCCTTCATGATCAAGCCAATTGGAGGACGCAATTGAACTAAAATTTAGATTTGTATTTATTTAAAAAAAAAATAGGGCCAGATTTCTAAAAAATCTAATTTATTTTATTCGATTATAACTATATTCGTAATTAATATTGATGATACTTAAAGGTCATATATTTATTTTTATAAAATTATACTTCCGATGGTGTTTCCGGTTTGAAAAAAATAGCTCATAATCAAGTAATCAAAGCTAGTTTTTATGTTTTAATTTTCACTTGATAATTCTGGATTTTCAGTAAAATTCAAAATTCCTTTTTTTTAGAATAAAATTGTCTACTTTGGATAAATTGTCATGTTTGAGAAGATGTAATCAATGGACCCAACTCTAGGAGCGTGAAGCACGTGGCGCCCCCACTCACTTGCATCGAGGTTGAAGGTCACCTTGGCGTGTCAGTTGTGTGTGTCACCTTGACCAGCCAAGAAGTGGAGTTTTTCTGGCTCAGACTCACTTTTTTGGAGCTCTCCAGTTCAGTCAAAACACCCAATCTGTCCAGTGAGGCATTCTCACACGAGCCGTTGCTGTGTCAAGAGTGTTGGTGGTGAAGTTTTCTGGTTAATCTCCAAAGGCAAGGTGCGCTCAAGACCTTTGGGATTCGGGGCAGTGTCTCGAAGATTTTTTTTTCGGTAATTCTTGAGGTGATCTTTTAAATATGTTTGCAGGATGGCTGATCAGAAGCAACGATTTATCGAACGGGGTTCCCACAAGGGGAAGGGAATTGCTGTTTTTACCAGTGGTGGTGACTCCCAGGGCATGAATGCTGCTGTCCGGGCTGTAGTCCGAATGGGTATCTACCTGGGATGCAAAGTGAGCCAATGTCAATTTGAATTTCCTCTTTAAAATTGATCAGCTAACAGAGAATCTACTGTTTCAGGTCTACTTCATTCGGGAGGGCTATCAGGGTATGGTGGATGGCGGAGACAACATCCAGGAGGCACAATGGGCTTCCGTATCCAGTATCATCCATCGGGGTGGAACTGTGATCGGCTCAGCACGATGCATGGACTTCAAGGAGCGTCCGGGACGTCTCAAGGCGGCGGCCAATCTTGTGAAGCGCGGCATCACGAATCTTGTGGTGATTGGAGGCGATGGCTCTCTCACGGGGGCCAATCTCTTCCGTCAAGAGTGGACAGGGCTACTCGATGAACTGGCCCAGAATGGTGAAATTACGCCAGAGCAGCGACAGAAGTACGGAAGTCTGCACATTGTTGGCATGGTGGGATCCATTGACAATGACTTCTGCGGCACTGACATGACCATTGGCACAGATTCTGCCCTGCATCGGATCATCGAAGCTATCGATGCTATCGTCAGCACGGCATATTCTCACCAAAGAACATTCATCATGGAAGTGATGGGACGACATTGCGGGTAAGTTCTTTCCTCTTTATCGCGATTCCTACGCGGATTTTTATTTTTTTGCGAGAATCTTAATTTACTGAACACAGCAGATTTATTCACTACACACGCTGCACTAGCCCGGGTGTCCTTTATTGAAATACTTTATGTAGCTGGGGAGGTAAATAGTAACAAGTTCCTCTAAATTTTAAAGGATTTTTTTTTTCATTCGTAAAAGCATCGTACATTAAAGTACGAGCATTTTGCAAAGTTTTTTTCCATTACATCATTTTTAGGAGAACGTGCTGCAAAAAAGTATGAGTGGATTGCCATTGATTATAATACATCATCTTCCAATATCTCAAAATGAAATGTGCTTTTTGAATTATTTTATTTAAGTTGAATTTTCTTAAAGTTGAAGTAAAACTAGTGATAAGCCTAGATCAGCTTATTGTAGGTGAGATTCTTAACGAGAGCAAACTCGGATTGTAAGGAAATTCGATTTGAAACTAAAGATGAAGGATAATATACGGCAATTTGCAATTAAATTTCTGAAAAATTGCAAACTTTTTATTTAAATAAAAATATCTAGATCTAGGATCTAAATGAACTGACAAATAGATGATTGTGAATTATAGACCAGAATTTTGCCCCAAAATTAGATCTTATCGGTTGCTCGGTAGCTGAGATAATTCAATTTATTTGTTTTTGAACACGTTTTTTGACCACAGCGGGCTTTTTATCCATGTTACGAACTACAGCAATATCAAAGGACCTCGAAAGACTTGAAGATTAAGCTGGCTATACACTAGACAAAATTTATTGCAATATTTCTTTTCAATATCCAATATTGACAAGGATTGCCTCCATATCGCAAAGATTTATTGACATAAAAGTTTCAATATTGAAGAAAATTGTCCTGTGTGTAGGCAATTATTGCAATATTTCTTTCAGTATGGAGCATTTTTTTCAATATTTTATTTCATTATTTTGAATGGCTACACACTAGGCTAAATAATGTCAATAAAAATTCTCAAAGTCACATTGAAATAAAATTTCAAGGAAATTCTAAATATCAAATTGATTTGATATTTTCTTCAATATTTTTTAATGGTCAGGAATCTTTTTCGTTCAGAACATCACAGAACCGCTGGGATTTCCTTGTTCATGAATGAAAACACATCCAAGATCAAAATCTAAGTCAGGACACATTTCTTCCTGCCTCCTCCAGAAAATCCCAGATACTCGAAATTCCGCTGTATATTTTGTCAAATCTTCCCAAGAACCCAGCTTGGTTAGCAGTTCTCATCTGGTTACTCCAGGAAAGCATAGTTCCTTTGGAATTTTGTTGTGCACTTGGTCGAATACACACAGAATACCCAAATTGGTCAGAAGATTTCTAGTCACAGATCCTCTTGGACTTTCTCCTGTATTTTGTCAAGAACACCCGAAATACTCAAGGAGAAATCTTCTAACCAACTTGGGTGTTTTGGGTGTTCTTGGAAAAATCCAAAGGAAAATCCCAGAAGATCTGTAATTTCCTGGAGGAACCAGTTGAAATCTTCTGACCAACTTGGGTATCTTGGGTGTTCTTGAAAAAATCCAAAGGAAAATCCCAAAAGATCTGTAATTTCCTGGAGGAACCAGTTGAAATCTTCTGACCAACTTGGGCATCTTGGGTGTTCTTGAGAAAATCCAAAGGAAAATTCCAGAAGATCTGTGATTTCCTGGAGGAATCAGGAGAAATCTTCTAACCAACTTGGGTATTTTGGGTGTTCTTGAAAAAATTCAAAGGAAAATTCCAGAAGATCTGTGATTTCCTTGAGGAATTAGGAGAAATCTTCTGACCAACTTGGGTATTTTGGGTGTTCTTGACAAAATCCAAAGGAAAATCCCAGAAGATCTGTGATTTCCTGGAGGAATCAGGAGAAATCTTCTGACCAACTTGGGTATTTTGGGTGTTCTTGACAAAATACAAAAGAAAATCCCAGAAGATCTGTAATTTCCTGGAGGAACCAGTAGGAATCTTCTGACCAACTTGGGTATCTTGAGTGTTCTTGACAAAGTCTAAAAGAAAATCCCAGAAGATCTGTAATTTTCTGGAGGAACTAGGAGAAATCTTCAGACAAACTTGGGTATTTTGGGTGTTCTTGACAAAATCCAAGAGAAAATCCCAGAAGATCTGTGATTTCCTGGAGGAACCAGGAGAAATCTTTTGACCACCATTAATACTCCGGACGTATTTGACAAAAGATACAACAAAATCCCAGAAGATCTAGGATTTTCTAGAGGAAGTAGGGGAGAAGTCCTGACAAAGACGGGGTCTCTGGGAAAAATTGGGCAGGATATAGAACAGAATCTCTAGTCCTCCTATCTATGATGATGTTCTGAGATGTCTTCCTGTTCATAAACATGCTAATTCCAAGAGTTTTTCTATGTTTGAAAGGAACTGAATCTCTAACTAAAATGGTATTTTAACAAGTTGTAATATTGAAGTTTTAATATTGAAGTCAATTTGTCCAGTGTTTAGGCAAATATTGAAATATTGGTTTCAATATTCTCTTCAATATGGAAGTTGTATTTCAATGTCACTTTGAAATGTTATTATTGCAATAATTTTCTTAGTGTGTAGACAGCTTTGACGAGAGACGACTTAGCGCAATTATATTCGCAATAATGGTTAAATTACTTTTCCATCATTTTCCACTAAGTCGTTTCTCGGCTTAAGTCGTAAGTCTGTCTAGGGCAAAAGAATGATAAAATTTTGTAAGAATTTTCTATAAAACCTTATTTTAAATAACGTAGTCAAGTAGAAGCAGTCATATTGGCATATGAGTGGTTTAAAAGCGTTATTATGGGAAAAATAATTATTTTTACACTGAAGCGACAAAATCGGACAGATGGCATAAAATGAGCAAAAAAAATGAAGTTTGGAGAAAATTGTAGATATAAATGTCCTTATGAATTATGCATAAATAATCATCAAAATCATTTGAGCAAGAGTCGAGATACAGTAGAGTCAGTCTCGCTATAGTCCATATTTGGTTTCAAATTTGACACTTGGGTCGCACTATAGTCCATGTAATTTTTTAAAATTATCAACGATTTTTAGTATTGAAATTGCTCGACGGCTTCCACTTTCTTTGCGATTGTGGTACTTGTTCTTGCTCTCTTCACTGTGGATCACAATTATCACAACTACTTAATAAAGTTTGCCAAAAATATTAAAATAATTATGCATGTCGCATACTAAAAAACATAACCTAACTTAAAATCAGTGTTTTGAAATCAACGGTCGATAAATTGTGGACTATAGAGCGATGGCCTATAGCGAGACTCTACTGTAATTAAGTTTAATATGAAAATTGTTTTTTCGACTGTGGCGCCCTTTGCGTTCGTTCTATGAAGTTCAAATCTTTTATAAAGTTGTAGCGCTTTGCGAGACCTTCAATTTGCAACCAAATGGGACACCCGGATTGAGTTACATCGTTATTATTAGAAAAAATATTCTATTGTTGTATACATATTTACATTTTCGTCGTGATATAGATACAGATCAGACACCAAAATTTTGGCTATAAAGCAAATCTTATCTAGATAGAAGTTGGAATAACACGAAATATGCATTTATTATAAATTCAGTTACTTATCAGTTGTGGCCGCTGTGATATCCGAAGCGACATATGTCTTCTGTCCGGAGTCCCCACCACCCGTTGAGTGGCCAGAAAAGCTCTGCCAGAAGCTCTTAGGGGTAAATTCCAACAAGGACTTTATGTGATTGAACTGTTAGTTCCTCTTTCATCTTCTCGTCTCACTCACATGTCTTTTTTTATTGCATTCTCCGACCCCCTGAAATACTGTTCCAAGATGATTGATATCTTGTTAACTAATCTTCCCCATTGTGATCTCTTTTCCTCTTGAGACTAACACTCGAGTTAAGTGGCACAATCAAAGGTTTATCTTTTAATGTGATGCAAATTGCTCGAAAAATTATCTGCGGCATTTTGCAAAATTATCATCTCTGTATTCTTGCTAAGAAAAATTAAAGAAAAGCGACGTATTAGAAAAGATAATAAGGAGGAGTAATATTTACGTAATAGCAACGTAATAATTTTCACGAAGTTACTTACGATGGATATATGGTGTTTTTTGCTACTAGATAGCATTTTCAACATTGTTTTTTTTTTATATAATAAGCATATATTTAAAAGAACAAATACCATTTGGATATAAATAGGTACCCAATGAATTATATTTAAGTTAGATGGCTTGCTCTATGATGCAAATACCTCGGGTTATAATATTATTTATATCACGTGATATTAAATGTATTTTAAACCGCTTCCAATATGCTTTACTACACTATCTATAAGACAATTTTCCCAAAAACATCTTTTGTGTCGGGATCTTTGAACCTACAGAAAATAGGAGTTTTAAAACAACTCAAGAAAAATGAACGTTGAATCTACACAGAAAAAAATATTTTCTAAAAATTTCCGTAAATGTTTGTGAATTCGTATGGGGGAGTTACGAAATTTTCGTGAATCGTATAACCCACAAACAAGTTCGTAAAAGTTTGTACTTTTTTCACAAACATTGTTCGTAACATGATCATTTGACGAACATTTTTTGTACTTTTACAAACATTTGTTCGTAAATATTCGCAAATACACAAAAAATGATCGAAACATTTTGTCATTTGTTCGTAAAATGTTCGTAAAATGTTCGACAGGAAAACAAACATTTTCGAACAAATGACAAAATTTTACGAACAAATGTTGGTAAAAGTAAAAAAAAAATGCTCGTCAAGTGATCATGTTACGAACAATGTTTGTGAAAAAAAGTACAAACTTTTACGAACATGTTTGTGGCTTATACGATTCACGAGCATTTTCTAACTCCCCCATAGGAATTTACAAACATTTACGAATATTTTTACAAAATATTTTTTTTCTGTGTATCAAATTCTAATCTCAGAAAGTTTCTGTTAAAAAGAACTGATGTCAGATTTTAATAATTTTTTAATAGTGGTTAATTTCCAAAGTAAAAATCTAACATTTTTTTATTAAATAGAAAAAAAAATAACTTGAAATTGCAAGTACTGTTCTTGATGATTTTTTTAAGGTTAGATTATACATAACCTCAAATTCCAGAATAACCTCTTAACGAAGTTAGAGAATTCGCTTAAATAACAAAACTTCAGTGAAATATTTATTACAAATTTACAATCAATATTCCCTTTGGTTCAATACTTCTTTTTAAAGATAAAAAAGTTGATCATTAAAAGATGGATAGGGTAGTTTCGTTCATTAATTTGGACTTAACTTTTCCGATAAGGTTACATAAAAACAACAAACAGAAGACAAACTTACTGATTTTTGTAAGTTATAGTTGATTGTAGACTTAAAGAGTATCATTTGCTGCGATTTTTGAATTTTATTGGCCTCTAAAAGAACGGTTCAAACTTAAAAGCAAACTGCGTGAAAAAAAAACTCTTATGAAAGCCGATTTCGAAAAAGGCTGGATAGTTTATCAAAACAAAGATTTAGCTTCTTTGTTTAAACATTGAATATTTTATTATATCATTAATTACAAAAATATTCTTCGGCGAAAATTTTGTTTAAAATGGCATTAGGGGAGGTGAGGCTATAGAGAAAAGGCTATTTTTCGCATAGTTCTAAAGGAAATTGCGCGTTGACGTAATGTAATTTAGTTCTGCACAACAATTTTGGAACTAAATTAAATTATGATAATGTCTATGCGAAAAATATCATATATCAATGTATTCCCACTTCCCCTTATCTGCTTATAAAAATAGTAAACATTTATTATTGTCAAATATTCGGCGTTTAGAATATTAAATGGATATAAAATGTTTTTAAAACCAGTTACTGTCAGTAGTGGAACGTGTGGAACTGTGCAAAATTTCGGACAGCTTTCAATATCGGACACTTCTTTTGTTTCTCATAATTCCATAAAAATTTAGTTGAGTTTTCTATAGATCGTACAATGCCAAAGATATAAAAAGGTTTTGTCTCTACGAATGTGAGACTGTAGGTAGGGCCTGTAGAAAACATCTGAGGGAAAATTCCGGAAAATCATGAAGGGAAAGTAGGGACTTCGAAAAATTTGGCGTCCGATAATTTCGAATGTGTGAAGGAGAATATTGTAGGTGATGAATTACTTACCAAAATTTTAAATTATTCTTCTGAGAAACAAGTAATATGATTTTTTTAATTATTGCATTTTAAACCTAGGATGTTGCGGTTTGTATGCAATGTGTCCGAAATTTAGAACAATCCTCTTTAAATTAATTATTAGTTTTAAAATTTAGATTGTAAGCACAATAACAATTTGGATGTGATCCAAAATGGAATGAAAAGTTTTTCTTTTAAATTTTGGATAATCAATTTTTAGAGATATTTTAATATAATATAGTAATGTGTGGTAGCTGGATCGTTTTCCTAAGAGTGCTACTTAAACGCTTGTTTTTGGACTGATGAAATTTTTTTTACTTATTCTAAATCCATAGAATTATTCACTGTTTCATTCAGAAACATAATATAAAAAAATTATCAAAAAAACTAAAGAAGATTTATAAAATAATGATAATACTGAAATAAATCAACATGCACTAACTGGGTCGCCTTTTCGCTAATTCAGTTTTAATTAAATCTTTGGATTTAAAATACTTTTTTCACAAGGAAAAGAGAATAAATGTTTAATCAACCAGTTGTCATTAGCGAAAATATCACTGCTAGAAATTTTTTAGTGAAAAACCCAGCTGGCACAAGATTGAAATGAGTCGATCACACTCACTCATTTAACTCTTTCGCGTCCATAGGGTCATATATGACCCGGGGAAAAAAGTTTCTTTTTGGCTATTTACATTAATTGAAATCTAACTGGAGTCTTGAGAAAATGAGCCAAGAATCTTACATCCTTCTATTATGATGTCGTGCACGAACAGATAGATTTCAATTAATGTAAATACCCAAAAAAAACTTTTTTCCCCGAGTCATGACATTACTCTATGGACGCGAAAGAGTTAATGGATAAAAATATTATTTGTGCTTTTTTTCAAACTTGAATAGTTATATTATGTTACTGTAGTGACTATATTACGGAAATAAAAATATTATTTTAAGAGGATTGACTGTATCTGACTCATTAAAATTCTTAATACATTATAAAAGCAATTAAAATTCTAGACATAGCTTTGCGTAATATTTCGGACACCTTGATTCTCATAGTTCCTTGCCATTATGAAATTTTTCCGAAGTCTTTTTCACATCATCTCATTCGTCGAAACGAAATTTTTTGTTATTTTTGGATTGTATATTCTCTAGACTGTGCAAAAACTCAAAATTCATGGAAATTTGAGGAACAACAGAAGTGGCCGGAATTGCAAGCTGACCGAAATTTGGTACAGTTTTCCTACTTGCGTTTGAAGTGAATTTAACAAGAAAGCAAAAATTTTTCATTACATTTCTAATTTGGAGACCAAATATTTGAAAGTCTAATTTATAATTCTCAGCTTAATCAGACTGATAAACCTTTGAATGTGTAGTTAGTAAATGAGCTGCCTATAAATAGCTACTTGGCCCTTGTTGCTGGACTGTCCGTGGAGGCGGATTTTATCTTTATCCCGGAAGATCCACCTGGTGCTGATTGGACAACACAGTTGTGCCGACGATTGTCTCAGGCAAGACCATCGAATTATAATCTTCAAATTTTTGTACACAGCTTACGGTTTTGGGAGTCATTTATATGGATCAAAATGTGTCTCTTATCATCCTTTTTTTTGTGCCTTGCTGTGAATTTGCCAAATACTTTCCCTCAAATTCTCTGTTCGTTCCAATCAAAAGAACAAAATCCAGGATTTTGTGATTCATGAGGGGCATCGTGAAATTTTCATCTTGAGTTCTTTTTCAGTTACTTAGCTGTTGTTGCAGCTCTGGCCAGTGAGGCTGACTACGTGTTTATCCCTGAAGATCCTGCTGTACAAAATTGGCCAGAGAAATTGTGTAATAAACTCCTTCAGGTATTCATTTGTTTTTTGTGTGTGTTGTTACTTCCCCTCTCATCATTATTCACATATGGCTGTTGCTTTGCATCATTGTTGTCGATTTTTTGCCCAAATTGATCCCACTTCACGGAGTTTTAATTGGATTGTCTGCAGGAGCGCAATGCTGGACAACGTCTCAATATCATTATTGTGGCTGAAGGTGCAATTGATCGGGATGGACGTCCTATAACAGCTGAGAATGTTCGTCAAGTGGTTGTGGATCAACTGCAACAGGACACGAGGATCACTGTTTTGGGTCATGTACAACGTGGAGGAAATCCTAGTGCTTTCGATCGAGTTTTGGTAATTCAAATTTTTTCCCAAATAAATTTTTCTTGGGTATTAGATTGATGAATATTGTTCAGGGCTGTCGAATGGGAGCCGAAGCTGTGCTCGCTCTGATGGAGGCTACTGATGAGACGGAGGCCTGTGTTGTCTCCTTGGATGGTAATCAGGCTGTTCGAGTACCCCTGATGGAGTGTGTTGAGAGGACGAAGGCTGTGGCTAATGCCATGGCTGAGAAGAAGTGGGCTCTGGCCGTTGAATTGCGAGGACGTTCCTTTGCCCGCAATCTCGAAACCTACAAAATGCTGACGCGTCTAAAACCACCGAAGGACGCTTTCGATGCTTCCGGAAAGGGAATTGTAAGTCAATTATTCTACCCTATTCAATTCCATAATTTTGGGTCATTTTTGGGTGAAAAAAACCATGTGTTCCATGCAATTTTTTGTAGTTAAAAAATGACTTGTGCGCCCCTAGTGTCAATTATATAAACTTTAAATGTCCTGAGATGTTGTAATAAGTGCATTGCTTTCCCGCTTTGCCTTTGGGTTTCAATTAAAAAATATCCCTAAAATTTGTTCTGCATATGAGTTTTTCCAGAGAAATTTTGATTATAATTGCTACCTGTTAATTTAGTTGGTAAAATAGGCCACGCCCCTTTCGAAAAATGTGATCAAATTCGAAAGGTGAAAATAGGATTGCTGCAATACAAGAGTATTTCGGTCGGTATTGCATTTTTTGAGCAAAGTAAAGCTATAGTGAATAAAAATGTGAACACTAAGAAGAAACCTAAAAAGTTAAAACAACTCTATGGCAGAGTTGAATTAATTTAATTAATATTGATCTAATTGTTACTCTTTTTCGTTGTAAATATAAGTAAATAGAGTTGAAACAACTCTTCGTGCGAGTTGAATTAATTCGTTGGATATCGATGTAATTATTACTGTTTTTCGGTGTAAAATTTCATCTCGACTGAAGTACATGCTTAAGTGTTTTCGATTTAAGAATATACTTCAGTCAAGAAGATTTTCGTGTAACAAAGTTAATACGAAACATCAATTAGAAATATGCCTAACAGTGTTTCATGAAGACATGTGCGTACTCATACGTGATATTTCTGTCGGAACATAGGGAACTTGAGGTCAAGAAAATATTACTAAAGAAAATGATAAAATAAAAGAAACATTAAATTGCGAAACATATTCATTTTGGGATTTGAAAGAGTTATTTTAACTCTAAAAAAAGATTTTTTTAACTCTTGAAAAGAGTTATTTGAACTCTTAAAACGAGTTATTTTCGATCCTAAAAAGAGTTATTTACACTCTTTTGACATGTAAATTTTAGGAAAAAAAAGTTAAAACAACTCTTCTGAATTTTACACCTACGAAAAACAACGAAAAAGAGTTATTTCAACATCGATTCGAGTAAGTTTACTCGATTATTTTTCTGAGTGAACTTATCAACAAAACGAAGTACAGTAAGCAGTAAGATGCGGTAACCGGATCGTTTTCCGTAGAGTGCTACTTAAACGCTGGTTTTTGGATCTATGAAATTCTGTTTTTACTCCTTCTAAATCCATAGAATTATTCACTTTTTCATTCAGAAACATAATATAAAAAAAAATTATCAAAAAAACTAAAGAAGATTTATAAAATTATGATAATAGGGTAAATGTCCTAATTCAAAACCATTTCCAGACGCTTTAACTTTCACAAAAGATTCAACACATTAAGTTCTTATTTTTTCTGAAAAGAATTACATAAATTTGCTCCTTGACTCTTCTAGAATGTTACTGTTTAGTGAAAATTCTTTAGATATAATTTGAAAACTTCTTAAATACAAGAAAAATACACAAATGCAAAATGCTGCAATTGGAAACATATTAATCCAAATGGAGACAAGGGAAAGTTTCTAATTGGAGACAAATAATGTAAGTGAAACCGCAACGAAAGGCTTCCAAAACCTTGTTGAGTTGCTCTTGAGTGCAGAATTTGTTCTTATTCCTGGTCTTTTCTCTTTTCCATCTAAAACAATAACAAAATCTCTCCAAAAAATAATATTTCCGGGGTTTCTTATTGAAGCATTTGCAGACACTTCAGAAAAACCCTTTTTGTTCACGAAATAGGTAATTATTTCATTTGAAATCTTCACGTACCGTTAACAATAAAGATTAGCACTTAATTTAACTAAAATCAGCCTGAAATAAGACATTAAATGTTAAACAAAACGAATAAACAACAGTCACCTTATTGTGTTTTTCATTGGAAAACATGGTCGATCGATGAAAAATTCGATGGTGAAAAGGTACACTTTTAATTTTTCTGAGAAATTGACAAATTAAAATTTATGAATATGAATGGATTTTCGCTTTATTTGGAGCAAAATTAACTAAATAATGAAACTGTGGTATAGAAAATATATAAATATAATAATTTAGTACTATATTTATCGTGAAAACAATGATGTTTCCATTTGGAGTAGCGAAAAGTTTCCATTTAGAGCAGGTTTTGAATTAGCTTAATTTACCCTACCGAAATAAGTTAGCGATCACTAAGTGGATCGCCTGTTCGCTAATTGGCTTCAATGGTCTCTTAATTGGATCACTCAATTTACAAACATATTAAAATGAGAAAATAATTCTTTATTACATTTTTTAAATTTTTTATTGGATTATTTCATTTAATATTTAATGTAAAATGCAATCTTTGGTGTAATATAAGTTTTATGAACAACCATTGGAAGAATAATTAGCCATCGGCCAGTAGCATACACCATGAAGAGTATTGTGGCATATTCCTTCGGTCTAGAATTTTTAAGAGCTGGCACAACACGTGAACCTCCAGAGCCAGAGCATCCAAATTTATCCAAATCGGTTGAAAAATAGACCCTCTAACGTGGTAAAAACTTTTTCCTTCAAAAATTCAAGATGGCGATTTTTTTTTAAAGTTTTTGCAATGTTTGGACGAAATGTTCGTCTGAACCACCTCCAAAACATATCCAAAAATAAAACAAATACACAAACAAATATCTACAGAAATTCGTCAGAGTATGCACCAGGATTCGTCAGAAAATCTGCAATAATTTCTGACGAATTTTGTCCCAAGCCCAAATAAAATTCGTAGGAATATCTACAGATTTCTCGGCAGATTTTCGGCAGAGGTGTAGATATTTTCTGCAGAAATCTTAAAGATATCTGACGAAATTATTTGACGGGAACTGAGTCTTTACGGGACTATTTAGATCCAAAGACAATGGAAATTAGTATTTTTGCTCGCATCTTTGTAGTTATCTAAAATGTTTACTCGGTAGTGCTTGTTAAGCAGACCATCCCATTTTCTTTATAACTTATACAGTTTCTTCATAAATCAATATTTTTGTGAAGTAACACTATGCAGATTTTCTATGGAGAAATTCTGCTGAAAATCTACAGATTTTCTAGGCAGAAATTCTGCCGAAAATATACAGATTTTCCAAACAGAAATTCTGCCGAAAATCTACAAATTTTCTCTGAATATACTGTAATATATCCGTCAAATAATTTCGTCAGATATCTTTCAGATTTCTGCAGAAAATATCTACACTTCTGCTGAAAATCTGCCGAGAAATCTGTAGATATTCCTACGAATTTTGTTTGGGCTTGGGAAAAAATTCGTCAGAAAATTTTACAGATTTTCTGACGAATCCTCTTGCATACTCTGACGAATTTCTGTAGATATTTTGCCGATTTTCTCTAGATTTTTTCTACATTCCAGACTTTCCAGACAGCTGTGTCTGAAAAGATGGAATATTTTTCACTGAAGTTTGCAATATTCAATAGAGTTATTCTTGGTGATTTCACAGTGTTTATATACAATAAAGAATTCTGCGACGTCGTGTTATAAGTAGATAATAGTGAAGTAATAACTTTAAACACAGTGTCGACCTAAATTTCGTGTTTTTGTATCATTCGATTGGCAATTTTTAAGAAATTAGTATTTTTGCTCACATTTTTTTTATTTACCTAAAACGTTTAATCGGTAATGCTTGTTAAGCAGAGCATACCATTTTCTTTTTAACTTCCACAGTTTCTTCATAAATCAACAATATTTTTGTGAAGTAATGAACACTATGCAGATTTTCTATGGAGAAATTCTGCCGAAAATCTACAGATTTTCCAGGCAGAAATTCTGCCGAAAATCTACAAATTTTCTCTGAATGTACTGTAATATACCGTTACAATTCAAGAAACCTTAGAGTAAAATCGGCAGGTAGATCAATGATTTGACGGGTTTTGTAGAGACAATGGGGACTATGCAGATTTCCAATGCAGAAATTATGCCGAGAATCTGTAGATTTCCTTCAGAATTTCTGCCGAAAATCTACAGATTTTCTAGGTAGAAATTCTGCCGAAAATCTACAGATTTTCTCTGAATGTACTAGAGTATACCGTTACAATTCAAAAAACCTTCGAGTAAAATCGGTAGGTAGAGCAATGATTTGACGGGAAACGACTAAGCACTCCGCAAAGTGTCCCAGCTTTGCGGAATGCTCGAACTCATGAGATAGAACTCTCCGAGAAGTCTAGGTGCTTGTTTATGCCCATTTCTGTAGCGGGTCTTCCGAAGGAGGCTGCAAAATGCACAAATGCATCCCGTGTACTATTTTTTCAAAACTGAACTATTTGTTTACGCTCAAAAATGACCCAGAAAATGCATGTTCTAAGCTTTTTAGAACACTCTAAAATAATTTATACTAACACAATTTACTAACTTTTCAAGCGTCTCAGTGGAATTAAAAATGTAAGTCCATTTAACATCTAACATCTTAATATTTTCAGTTATTTTATTATTGAAAATTTTCACCTATATTTTGCTATTTTTCAAAATTTTTATCAATTTGCTCTTTAATGATAGCCTTCCTCATTTGTTTCTTCCCATTTACTGTAAAAGAGTACACGTTGGGCGTTGGTGAGCGATCGGGTAAACTTTTCTATCTTTGCCTTTCAAGACCAATTTAATTGGAATGCATTCGTTGTTTAAACTGGGTTTTCTGTCAGAGTATCATATCGCTCATTTGATCACTGAGAAAAAGAGAGGGTGTGATTAACTTTTTTCGTCATAACTTTAACACTTTTTAGGTGTAAAAATATATCAACATTTTTTTAATGTTAATTTTACACCTTTTTAAGGGTTAAGTTAACATGACAAGGGGTAACTTTAAGCCCCAATACACCTAAAAAGGGTAATATTTACACCGATTTTGGATCAATACTGCAGGGTGAAATTTACATTTCCGGAATGTTATTTTAACTTTTTCGGATTTCTCTCAGTGATATTACAGGGGCACAACTGTAGCTGCAAGTTTATTTTGTGTGAAACAGCTTCAAAAGTCACAGTTGTTCCCCTGTAATTCCGGATGAGCGATATTTTTGGGATTTTGCAATGGGATTTTTGCCTTATGCTGCAATGCTTGCGATTTTAGGAGGGTTATACGCTGGCAGTGATGCACATTGGGGCACCAGCGTGTGGCATGAATGCCGCTGTGCGGTCTTTCGTTCGCAACTGCATCTATCGTGGTGACACGGTTCTGGGCATTCATGATGGCGTTGAGGGACTCATAGCTGGGAACATTAGGAAAATGGAATGGAGCGATGTGACTGGATGGGTGGGACAAGGTGGTGCTTTCTTGGGTACCAAGAGAACTCTGCCTGATGGAAAGTTTCAGCAGATTGCTGCTAAACTCAAAGAATTCAAAATTCAGGGTCTTCTCATAATTGGTGGATTTGAGGCATATCATGCATGTGAGTTTTGTTTTTTTTTACGACAAATTCCACCTGCAATTCGATTCAATTTATTAATGTCATTTAGGTGGACAGTTGGTTGATCAGAGAAAGAATTATCCTGAATTTTGTATCCCACTCGTGGTGATACCGTCGACAATTTCGAATAATGTGCCAGGAACTGAGTTTTCGCTCGGCTGTGACACGGGTCTCAATGAAATCACGGAGATTTGTGATCGTATACGTCAGTCGGCCCAAGGAACAAAGAGGCGTGTCTTTGTTATTGAGACAATGGGTGGCTATTGCGGTTACCTGGCTACACTGGCAGGGCTCGCTGGAGGTGCCGATGCTGCCTATATCTATGAAGAACGCTTTTCGATCAAGGATCTCCAACAAGATGTCTACCACATGGCGTCCAAGATGGCGGACGGCGTGCAGCGTGGTTTGATTCTGCGCAATGAAAAAGCTTCCGAAAACTACAACACAGACTTTATCTATCGTCTGTACTCTGAGGAAGGAAAGGGACTGTTTTCCACGCGTATGAACGTACTCGGTCATATGCAACAGGGTGGCTCTCCTACGCCATTTGATCGAAATATGGGAACAAAGATGGCGGCCAAGTGCGTCGAATGGCTTGTGGAGCAATTACGCGTCAATACGCAACCTGATGGAACCATCAATGCTACTAGTCATGATTCAGCGTGTCTTCTGGGTTTGGTAAGGCGTCAATATCGCTTTACGCCTCTGCATGATTTGATAGCCGAAACCAACTTTGAGTAAGTACTACCTACACCTAATATACTCTTTTTAATTTTACAAATCAGAAACAATTCGCAAACACCTCATCTTTGCGAATTTGTTTGCAAAATCGATTTGTTCCATGATGAAAACAAATGATTTTCCATGATTTCGAACTCGTAAAATTCATTTACACTCCGGAATCTTGTTTACTATTACGAGTGCAGAACCTGTTTATATCGATTCTCAGAACACTCAATTGCAAAAAAATGCGCTGTGTAATAATTTAGCATTGAATTAAAGAAAAAATACAGTGGACTCTCGCTCAATCGGCTCTTTTTCAATCGGGCGAAAAATTTTGTTGACAATTTTCACGTTTAGTTATGAAGCTAATTCGCACAAATTCGCTGCAGTTCTTCCTATTTTATCGTGATTCTTTATAATTGAGCGTTTTTTGTGGAATTTACAAAGGCTTTGACGCCCAAATCTATCGATAAACCGGATGACATTTTGCCCCAAATGCCCAATTGAGAGAGAGTCTACTGTAGGTGTGCGTTTGGCAAAGCGTTCTATGCCTTGCGAATTATTCGTCACTCCGATGCTATAATATCTCAAAAGTATACTTTTGTATCATTTACCGTTTACAATCGCGAATCACTGAGAAAAAAAAGAGAGTGCGATTAACTTTTTTCATCAGAACTTCAACACTTTTTAGGTGTAGAAATGTATCAATATTTTTTAATGTTACTTTTACACCTTTTTAAGGATAAAATTAACATGAAAAAGGGGAACTTTAACCCCTAATACACCTAAAAAGTGTAATATTTACACCGATTTCGGATCAATATGGCAGGGTAAAATTAACATTTCCGGAATGTTATTTCGACTTTTTTCGGATTTCTCTCAGTGATTGAATCGATAAAAATAAATAAAATATTTTAGGAGTAATACAATAGATTTTCGATGAAAAGCTAGTCATCGGATGATTACCGATTCATAAATGATTGAATAAAATGTATTGAATGAATCAGACTTAGCTGAAATTCGAATACCTTTCCAATGAGCCCTAAAATGGTCCAAATCGGTTGAGAATACACTCTCTAGAGCCATTTTCACTTTTGACCCTGAAAAACAGTTATTAAGAATGTTTCAATGGTATTTTCGTATATGGATGAAACGGACGAAACGTCCGACGGAACGATTTCTAAAACCGATTCAAAAATGAAGAAAAAATCACACGACGCATTTTCGAACTAGGGTAAATGTCCTAATTCAAAACCATTTCCAGACGCTTTAACTTTGACAGAAGATTCGACACATTGAATTCATATTTTTTCTGAAGAGAATTACATAAATTTGCTCCTTGACTCTTCTATAATGCCACTGTTTAGTGAAAATTCTTTAAATATAATTTGAAAACTTCTTAAATACAAGAAAAATACGCGAGGGTAAAATGCTGCTATTGGAAACATATTAATCCAAATGCAGACAAGGGAAATTTTGTAATTGGGGACAAACAGTGTAAGTGAAACCGCGACGAAAGGCTTCCAAAACCTTGTTTAGTTGCTCCTGAGTGCAGGATTTGTTCTTATTCCTGGTCTTTTCTCCTTTCCCATCTAAATCAATAAGAAAATCTCTCCAAAAAAATCATATTTTTACTTAATTTAACTAAATAAACTAAATATTAGTTTAATATAAATTTAACTAAATATTAGCACTTAATTTAACTAAAATTAGCCAGAAATATGACATAAATATTAAACAAAACGAATAAACAACAATCACCTCATTGTGTTTTTCATTGGAAAGCATGGTCGATCGATGAAAAATTCGATGGTGAAAAGAAGGTATACTTTTATTTTTTCTGAGAAATTAACAAATTAAAATTTGTGAATATGAATGGATTTTCGCTTTATTTGAAGCAAAATTAACTAAATAATGAAACTGTGGTATAGAAAATATCTAAATATAATAATTTAGTACTGTATTTATCGCGAAAACAATGCCGTTTTCATTTGGAGTAGCGAATAATGTGCATTTGGAGCAGGTTTTGAATTAGCTTAATTTACCCTAGTTTCTAATTATCTCTAAGAATAGGATTTTTATCGATTCTAAATAGTCTAAAAAATAGTTTTTCCTAGAATACCCGTGTTTTCCTTTGGGTAGGGGAGACCGGGGAGATTTGAGACACTCTTTCATGCTTTGATTTTGAGACAGTATTCGAAAAAAGCACGATAGTGTTTTACAAATTTATACGTTCTATAGAATACTTATGGGTATTGACTTTATAAAAAGTATTCAATAGAACTTGAAAAACAACTGAATTTTCTTGGAGAAGATAAAACATTTAACTTGACGTTTTGTCCCAAACCTCTCCGATGTGGGGCAGTATGGGACGCAAAAGGGGATGTTTGGGACGCGTTTTTTCTCACATAATTTGCATTTTTGAAGCACGTTAATTAATTTTAAATACTCATTTAAAAATATTTCTAATTTAAATAAAAATGTTTAACTCTTTTCGGACCACAACATATCCAGCGAACGAATTTCAGTAAAACTCACTTTATTGTAAGTCTCAGTGGTCAAATATGATACTTTTGTAGAGAAAGAATTTTTTCCGCCTTTGGGAAATGGAAAACTCATGGGTACTCTCGTCTCCAAAAGAACGAAAAGGAGACAAACTTCAATTTACCAAAAGCCAATATTATCGATTTTGTAAACTATTTGTGCGTGTCAAAGGACTCCTGTACGATGTTGATAACTAAAACAAGGTGAATTATTGACCAGTATCTTGTGGGATGTCCAGGAAGTGCTAAAAAAGATACCCAGCTCCTGCTTGTAAACAGATTCCTCAAAAAATTTCACAAAAAAAACACTTTAAAACACATTTTTCTCAACACGATGTTATTGTAGACACATTAAGCCTTCTCAAGAGCCAAAAAAACACTTCTTCGACAATCAGAATTCACCAAAATCTGGAAGAGAAAAACTTCCTTGAAAGCAATCTCCCGCACTGCCAAATGTCAAAATTATCGACCATATTGGCAAAAATTTCGCTCCCGCTTGGAATTTTCTTACAAGGTTGGTGTCAAAAAGCAAATGGCGGACATTGGCGGGATAACCTTGACCTCTAGATTTTTGCGGCTGAGAGTACCCACAAAGTTTGAACAAGTTTTTTGAAAATTTAAGAAAAAATTATTTTTCGAATTTATGTAATCTGTAATTGTTAGTTATCATACTTATTGGCCCCGAGAGGTTTTTCCTTATTCTGGTCTAAAAATATAAAAAAGTCAGGATATCTGCAAGGAAGCAGAAAATCGAAAATTCACGATTTTTGACCAAAAATATCTAAGCTCATGAGTTAATTAGGATAATGCAAAAAATATCCTAGATTTGGACATCCTTATTGTTTGTACTTATCCAGAAGAATCGAATTTTTATGGATTCTAGATAGTCTAAAAAAAATTGTTGTTTCCATGGGTACCCAGTGTCCCAAAGGAGACGAAAGAGTTAACAGAAAGCTTGTCGAAATTTTCTTAAGAATTTAAAAAAAGGGAAGCTGCTGTTAGTCCCTTTTCCTTAAAACATAAATGCTAATATTTATTTTTTGGAATTCAATTAAATCTGATTACGTGCTATCTGAACCACTTAAAATCATCAAAATCGGATTAAAATAGGATTGATTTTTATTTCCAAGCATATAAAGTTTGTGGTCTCAAATCTCCCCGGTCTCCCCTACTCTCACAGAGTCCCGAAAAACGAAAAAATCAAAGGCTGATAACGCCCAACGCACAATAACTTTTGTTTAGTAAACATGTTTTTGAAATTTCAATGAGAGTGAGTAAGATCTCGATCTAGTCATTTCTCTCATTCTCATGGGAAATTTTAAAAACATGTTTACAAACAAAAGTTATTGTGCGCTGGTCATAATGCCCAAAGCACAATACAATAGACTCTCGCTCAATCAGCTCTTCCTCAATCGGGCGACAAATTTTGTTGACAATTTTCACGTTTAATTATGAAGCTAATTCGCTCAAATTCGCTTTAGTTTTTCCTATTTTATCGTGATTCTTTATAATTGAGCACTTTTTGTGGAATTTACAAAGACTTTGACGCTCAATTCTATCGCTAAACCGGATGACATTTTGCCCCATATTCTCGATTGAGAGAGAGAGTCTATTGTAATATCTTTTTTACGGTTTAAGCTCTAGATCGGTGTCAAATTGAGAAAAGCGGATTATATACTGCTCTTTCCTTGAGTTCGAGCAGGAAAAATTTTGAAAAAAACCTGTTAATTTTTGGCTTCGTAATTCAGGAAACCCCTTAACTCTTTTGGGACCGCAATGCAGCAAGGCATTTTCATTTTTGGTCAAAAATAGCTTAGAAATGAATCGATCTTCTACAAAAAATATCTTAGATTTGAATATCCTTGTAGTTTGTAATCATCCTTAAGAATCTGTTTTTTTATCGATTCTAGTCTAAAAAAATAGATTTTCCCAGAATATCCATATTTTCCTTTGGGTTAGTTGGGTTAGTTAGAAGTCCCGAAAGACGAAAAAGTTAAAGGCTGATAACGCTTCATCAATTCATTATCTTGTTGCAAAATTTTTCGTTCTTAAAATGTTTGAAAGATCTTCTCTTCTTCTATTTTAAATAGATTTGCAGACTTTCGAAGTAGTCTTTAATATAATTCAATTTAATTTATTTAAGTTAAATAAGTCAGTGACCCGAAAATAACAGTGACTTACCATTTGCAGCCAACGCATCCCCAAAACACAATGGTGGCTAAAGTTGCGTCCTTTGCTGAGAATTCTTGCCAAACATGATTCAACTTATGAGGAAGAAGGTCTCTACATTACTGTCGAGGAAGAATGCTCCAGTGATACGGCAGTTATATAAATAAAAGTTTGCAGCAAAAAAAAGAAAACCCAAAGGGTTTTTTTTAGGTCTACAGTGAGATTTTAGTGAAATCAATGTGTTTATTTTTTTTTTCAAAAGATTTGTTGACTTTTTAGAGTGTGTTTTACCTCTGAAATAATCATTACTATTTCAAAATTCTAGTTTCAATCATGTTATCGCTTCCAATTAAGTATTATTATTTGCCAATTGGCCACAAAGGACACACAATAAATTATTGTTGATCGAAAAAAAATGTGTTTTATTTCTCTGCAGGAATTTAAATTAATTACATCAAAAAATTGATTTGAATTTTTCATTGCCAAAATTTTATTTCGAATTTTCTTCGCTGTAAAGGTGAGAAGAGAATTATCCAGTTTATCCAAGACATGAACCCCTTAAAATTAAGAGAAAACTATCAAGATTTCTAGAGAAATATTTATTTTGCAATCATTTTTTATGAAATTACAATTGTATTTTAGCTCAAAAATACCACGAGAGTAACATACATACGCGCAGTGAAACATTAATCCATAATTGTAAAAAAAAAATAATTACATAAAACTTTTGCACCTGTGAACAGGATGTAATTTCCAAGAGACTCTCCACTTTCATAACAAATTTCCAAATGGTCCTAAATTTAAGAATGAAAACTTCTAAGATGCTCTTTTGATCAGATTCCATCACTGGGAACTTTGTTCTAACTCTAAATATATTATTTTTTTTTTATTTTGTGAAGTATTTAACTTCTAAATTCGCAGATCCTCTTAAAATAAGAGCTGGAAATTTGTTTTAGGAGCAAGTGATTTTTCTCTCAGAAATTCATCCTGAAAAATTGTTTTTCAAAACGTAAATTGTATAAAAATCACATTTATTGGTGTAGATATGCAAGAAAAATCCTATTTTTCTCTTACTGCTCTGCGTCCTAGAAAGGAAGAAAATTGAAAGAAAAAAAATCGTTAATCAGAGTGCCAAAATCGCTTTCCGGGCATAAAACACGCACAGCAAAAATATTTTTTGACCAATGAGGAACCACCGGAAAAAGCCCAATGTTAATGCCCCAAATCATTCCACAACAACGGAGGATAATTTTGATGAAAACCAATGGATAAAAATTGCATACACCAGGTATTTTTCTTAGCTTTATTCCACAAACATATTCTGATTAAAAAAAAAATGAAGCTTGTGCATGCGTGAAAACCATCGCCCGGATTATTCTAATCTTAAATCTCACAACAGATCTCCTTACAAAGTTTTATCGTGTTTACATTTACAATGTTGCAATTTTTAGTTACAATATTGCAAAGGACAAAAAGGGATACAATAGTTTCTTTTGTTTTAGTTGTGTGGTCTCTGCAAGAACAAGTTTAAAGCTTTCTTGAAAATTAACCAATTAGTGCCACTAGCTGATGACCAATTTACCTTCATCAGGGCATTTGTTATCAGAACAAATGCCACTCCCAATCCAAAGGCAAACAAATGGGACAGATATTTTGTTGGCAATCCTCGTCTCTTGCGCATCAGCGAAGCCAGAAATTGCATCTTACTTTCTGAATATGGTGGGTATCTTCCTCTGCAAAACAAACCAGAAGACATTTAACATTATCCTCAAATTCTAGAATTATTCTTCCTTTTTTTACAAGAAAATAACATGACTTACGAAGCTAATTTCTCGCCAATTGGATTGAAATTCTTCACCAGGCACGATTTCATGTGCGAAAATGTATCAAAGGAGTATTTCCCATGGTAGAATCCCATTCCACTCAAGCCAATTCCTCCAAATGGCAACGTTTCAACTGCACCAGATAGAAATCGATTAGGAAATATTCATAAAAAAAAACTTTGCATTCAAAAATTTTAATTTTATAGCCAGAGTGAAGGAAGATTTAAGGAAAAAAGCTTTCCTAAAGCTGTATTACTGTTTATCTAAATATATTTGCATATTTCTTTACAAAAAGTGCGGAAACTTAAAATTTCTCTATGAGTACAAAGAAATGTCTCAATTATTTTATTTTTCCCATACGGGTAAGGTAAAGTACCCTTACTCGACCGGGTTCCTCTATTCGACCGGTGGGTCAATTTTTGAATATTTGATGGTGAATTTCATCAATTTCTATGAATTTGTCACTGATTCATATTGTTTAAAGAATAATTGACCTATTAATGTTAGATCATACACAAAATATTATAGCAAATATAATTAAATTGAATAAATAAATCTACCGGTCGAATAGAGGAACCGGTCGAATAAAGGGTACTTTACCTTAGATTTTAATTTTCGCAATAAGATCCTCCCAAAACTTAGATTAAGCCACGCCCCCTTAAAAAAAGTTAAATAGTGAAATACTTTGTCACTCAAAGGCAAAGGCACTTTCACTAATTTAATTGTAGGCGGGGTCTAAAGTATATTTCTCTTAAGCACCGATAACGCCGTTAATTATCACACTTGCACATTAAAATTTTAATGTAATTCACATTAATTGTCGCTTGTGAGCGTCCAAATATGTTATTTGTGTCTTTGAGTCACTTAATATTTGGGGTTTTTCTATTTATTGATAAAGAAATGGGCTTGGCCTGCAAAAATAAGTTTAAATTTACTTAAAGCATAAATATTTTTCACATTAAAAAATTAAAGAGAAAATCGCATTAATTTTTCGCATTAATGCTATAAATCAATTTATATCAAATTTTGCGAGCCAAGTCTACCTTTTTATCAACAAATAGATCAAATTTTGAATATAAAATGATTTAAACACACAAATTACACATTTGGACTCTCATCAGCGACAATTAATGTGAATCATATTAAAATTTTAATGTGCAAGTGTGAAAACACAGTAAGACATTTATTTAATTTTAACGATCTTAACACTAGCATAAACTGCTATTCCAAGCCTAATTGAAATCTTTGGGGTTGATTTTAAACCCTTAAACCGATTTGAACCGATTTATCACTCAACAGATCGCTCGAAAAGCTTAGAAGTACTTCAATTGATTTTTGGGCAAAAATTACTTATCTGTTTATAACCAGTTCATTACCGGTTCCTAACCGATTAGAAGCCATTTATAAGCATTAGAAATTCCTCAAATTATGACGCCATTTGCAAGCTAGAGCTTCTTTTTTAACCTTTGACCTTAAAAATCCGTTATTAGGAATGATTCACCACCCGGAAAATTCTGCAGAATTTTGTGGAAACCCAGCAAAACTTCGTTCTGCAATTCCTCAATTTTTACTTCTTCTTCTTCTTTTTTAACGGCCATCATTCAAAAACTGCACTAGCGATCGTATCGGCAAATACAAAGCTATCAAAATTTGTCTCGAGTAAGCGAAGTCTCACACCCGTTACCTGAGCCCGATCACAAGTAGATTTTGATTCTCCAATAGTGTCTTGGATGAAAGGTAAATGGAACTCTATTTGCACAAAAAGTCGTTGAAGTTCGAAGAATTCAAATTCAATTTCGAATTTTCATACTAAATTTTCGAACAAGATGGGGAAAATTTATCAAATATCACACTAAAAAGCTCGTAAAAGAGTTACTCAGTGATTATGGAGTGATTAAATACTGGGGCGAGAACAGTAAACGTCGTTGTTCAGTTTTTTTCCTCACAACAATGTGAAGACCGTCACATTTTGACACTTAAGCACTTCGAAATTCGAACAGGACGTAACTTCCGCCACCTTGCGAAAGCATTAAGAAGTAAGAAAGTCTGTTTTTTAGATCTTCAAATAGATTTTCGAATTGTTCAAGATCTACTTCTGTACGGAAAGAATATCTACTTCTGTACGGAAAGAATGGCTGCTTCAGAGACGGTTATTTCAAATTTATACATTTTATTGGAAAAATCGACGAAAATATACTCAATGAAATGAAAAGAATAACTTTTTCATAAATAATAAATAATTCTAAAGGCCTCAGCTGAAAATCACATCGTAAATTTTTTTTTGTTCTCAAGAAAATTCTTATACAATTTATCAAAAAATGCAGAATTTTCGGTCGGGAGTATGTTTAATACTGCTATTTAATCCTTCTCTATAGACAGTATACCCTCGCAGTATTTATATATATATATGAAATATATCTTGAAAATCGTGATTATAAATTCTACCAAGTTGATAAATAATTTCAGAGAAAATATTCCAAGTCCATTTTGACAGAACGACATCTTGAGGAAAGTGCCGAAAATTCATAAAATTTTCTGTAGAAATTCTGCGGAAAATTTTACAGAATTTTCATACAACGATCGGATCCACCTTTAGAACAAAATTCTGTAGAATTTTCGGCAGTTACATTTTCAAATCTGACGAATTTCTGCAGAATTCTGCAGAATTTGCCGGGTGGAAATTCGTCAGATTTGAAAATGTAACTGCCGAAAATTCTGCAGAATTTCTGCAGAATTTCTACAGAAAATTTTATGAATTTTCGGCACTTTCCTCAAGATGTCGTTCTGTCAAACTGGACTTGGAATATTTTCTCTGAAATTATTTATCAACTTGGTAGAATTTGCAATCACCATTTTCATGATATATTTTACATATATAAATATGCGAGGGTATGCTTTCTATAGAGATGGATTAAGTAGCAGTATTAAACATACTCCCGACTGAAAATTCTGTATTTTTTGATAAATTGTACAAGAATTTTCTTGAGAACAAAAAAAAAATTTACGATGTGATTTTCAGCTGAGGCCTTTAGAATTATTTATTTTTCAGAAGAATTTCGGTTCGACAGAATGTATCAGGAAATAGACGGAGACACTGAACCTTTCTTGATTTTCACAATTTTATTCTCTACGACGTTTCGAGGATGGATGTCCTCTTCATCAGGTATATTCACAGAAATTTCTGTGTCAGCCAGTCAATATGGTGAACATCACGGATCAAGTTGTGATCAACGTTCAAATGCAGTGTAACAACTTCCACCTGTACGTGATTTTCCCTGCCACATTCGATACCTGATGAAGAGGACATCCATCCTCGAAACGTCGTAGAGAATAAAATTGTGAAAATCAAGAAAGGTTCAGTGTCTCCGTCTATTATTTATTATTTATGAAAAAATTATTCTTTTCATTTCAAGAAGTATAGGGTCATTTGCCTAAAGTGAGACAGTTTGGAAAGTTGGACAAAGCAGTGTGGATTGTGAGACACCACCTTAAAACTTGATAATAAATCAATTAAATATTTAAATTTTCGATAAAAAGACCTCCATTCTCTTTTCTGATGTGAATTCTGTTTGCTAATTCGTGTTCTTAGATAGTTACTCTATCTAAATCAAAAGAGTTTGTAATTAATTAATGTACAGAATTTAAATTCAGTGACCGTTAAGACGCGTGTTTGACAAGGGTTCCCCGCGCCCCCATGATAGATAAATGTTTTTTCTTTTAAAAAAAAATCATCTATTAATCTGTATGAAACTAATTTCAAAATATGAACAATCTATTTCAAGTATTTCTGGTACATTGACTGAATGGGTTAAAAAAGTTAAGACCAATAAATCAAGAGAGGTCTTTCTTTCCATTATTGTTGAATAAAAGATAGTTACACATAGTAATTCAAAGCAACATCTCATCTTTAATCAAGTACTAAAAATTTTGCGATAAAGCTTTCTTCAAAACCCAAAACAAAAGTTTGTGAAGAAATAAATTAACCGATTGTAATTCTCTTATTCACTCTGGCTACAAAATTATTGTTGAGCTTCTTTTAAATAATTCAATTTATTGAGCTCATTTGTATGTTTACAAAATGCAGAATTTTAGATTAGTTATTTATACAACAAACGTGCAAATTTTTGGGCAATTCACTTTCAATTTCATAATCTTGAGGAAGGTCAGTAAATATTTCAATGTAAAAACTAAATGCACATTATTTAATGAAATCGGTTAATACATTCTCTAAAAATTAAATGCTAATTTATTATTTCTAAATTCAAGATCAATGAACCTATTATAATTGTATAATGAAGATTTACAATAAAGAATAAAAAAGTATTCTTTAAAAAGTGAGCTCAATAAATAGTGAATTAATAAAAATCATGAAACAAAATATATATAAAAATAACAAACAAAGAGCATAAACAAGTTAATAAACATAAATGTACAAAAAAAAAAGAAATTGGTAAAAAATACGTCCTTATATGCATTTTTTTTTCTTAAATTTGTACCTGCATAGTGAGTGATCGTGTCGTTGGTACATAAACCACCACTTGAAGTACATTGCATAAAGAGCGTCTGTGTTTTGCTATTGCTTGTGAAGACATACATAGCCAAAGGTTTCGCCCTAATTGCATTGCAAATCAACAGACAGGACAGACATTAAAAAATTATTTTTTGCTTTGCAAATGACAAATTTTCTATGAAATTCTGTGATTTTGTGATTTTGAAAGCATTTCGATCTAATTGAGCCAATGCAAGTGATGCTGTAATGTATTTTTTACCAATATTTTTTACATAAAACACCAATTAATTCTCGTGGAATTTGCGATTATTCATTTCTGCATAAACATTTCCACGAGTGATTTGTTTCATGAAGCATCATATTTACAAGACATTCAATAAGCATATCAGAAATAAAAAACACAAAGACAGTTAGAACACATCTTTGTTAGAGAAGTATAAATATTAGATTAATTTATTAAAAATCTCCTACCTCCAATTTGCATTACTGTATCATTGACACAGATGCTACCACTTGAGGTATTGTTTATAATTAACTGATAATCTGCCTTCTTTTCTGAGAAGATGTACAACGCTAGAGGTTTATCCCTATTACCAAGCAAAATAGATTGATTTTTCAAAAGAGAAATAGAGAAAATAAGAAATTATGTACATCAGATACTGAAAAAAAAATAATAAAGCAATATAATCTGTGTAGCTTTGATAGTACATTATCATCGTGTTATCTTACAATAAATTGTCTTTATGAAGAGTTTATTGAACTAGTAGTAAATGGTTAGCCACCACCTTGATAGTGAGAGATATGAAAAGAGTGAAAATCTTTGAAGGAATTTAATTTTGTATTAAAATATACCAATACTTTACTGAAACTATTTTTAAATTTCTTTTTATCACCTCGTTGCTTTCATCAGGAAGTATTTTATATTAATAGGGAATTGATTTTCATAGGCGAAAATTTCACGAGATGATTGTAATTGTTGATCCTTCACTGAGAAAAAAAGGGGGTGCCATTAACTTTTTTTCCTCGTAACTTTAACACTTTTTAGGTGTAAAAATATATCAACATTTTTTAATGTTAATTTTGCACCTTTTTAAGTGTAAAATTAACATGAAAAAGGGTTAATTTAATCACTAATACACCTAGAAAGGGTAATATTTACACCGATTTCGGATCAATAATGCAGGGTAAAATTAACATTACCGGAATGTTATTTTAACTTTTTCGGATTTCTCTCAGTGTTTGATTAATCTCCGCCCATATTTTTTGACCACTCCCTCTTCAGGAACTATAGCGAACTCATACTCAAATTTTTAATCGGTAGACTTGGCAATAACGTCATTATTGTGTCGTCAATAGGATAAATGTCCTAATTTAAAACCATTTCCAGACGCTTTAACTTTGACAGAAGATTTAACACATTAAGTTCATATTTTTTTCTGAAGAGAATTACATAAATTTGCTCCTTGACTCTTCTAGAATGTTACTGTTTAGTGAAAATTCTTTAGATATAATTTGAAAACTTCTTAAATCCAAAAAATATACGCGAGCGTAAAATGCTTCTATTGGAAATATATTAATCTAAATGGAGACAAGGGAAAGTTTCTAATTGGAAACAGTGAAAGTGAAACCGCGACGAAAGGCTTCAAAAACCTTGTTGAGTTGCTCCTGAGTGCAGGATTTGTTCTTATTCCTGGTCTTTTCTCCTTGCCCATCTAAAACAATAAGAAAATCTCTCCATAAAATCATATTTTCAGTGTTTCCAATTGAAGTATTTGCAGACACTTCAGAAAAACCCTTTTTATTCACGAAATAGGTAAATATGTCATTTGAAAACTTCACGTACCGTTAACAATAAAGATTAGCACTTAATTTAACTAAAATTTGCCAGAAATATGACATAAATTTTAAAGAAAAACGAATAAATAACAATCACCTTATTGCGTTTTTCATTGGAAAACATGGCGAAAAGTTACACTTTTAATTTTTCTGAGAAATTTACAAATTAAAATTTGTGAAAATGCATTTATTTTCGCTTTATTTGGAGCAAAATTAAGTAAATAATGAAACTGTGGTATTGAAAATATATAAATATAATAATTTAGTACTGTATTTATCATGAAAACATTGAGGTTTCCATTTGGAGTAGCGAAAAATTTCCATTTAGAGCGGGTTTTGAATTACCTTAATTTACCCTATAACTCATCTACACCATGACAATTTGAATTTGTAGGCCATGCCCTCTGCAAAACTAAAATCTAAATTTTGGGTGGCAACAATACTTCTTGAAATGGCAGAGGATCAATAGGCGTGGGCTGCTAAATCTAGATGCACTAACTCCGCGACCTCAATAAAGCGGTCTTCAGACTAGAGGTTTAGACCAGTTCCCGAAGATCTCAAAATCCTAAATAGCAACCTATTTTATTGCCTTTTCTAAATTTAATAGGTCATTTGTCCTTAATAATCCAATCCTAACGTAAATTTTTCCAAAAAATCTTAATTGTTGAAGTGCTTTATTTTCGTTTCAACCTCAATTTCAAGGTTAAAAAACAATCTGAGAGAAAAGTTGCACATAGACGAAAATGTAGATAATAAAATTCTCTATCAAACCCACAAAACAGATTGTTAGGGACAGTGCTAGTTTTCGATATAATTTGATTAAATTTGGTAAAAAGTTCGATTTTTCCATGTTTTCTGACACATATGAGACTACAGCGCCCCTGGTGTCAGTTGTACGAACTCCATCTGTCAAAAGGATTATCGGGCATGTAAAGGAGAACAAATGCTCCCATATTAAGAAATAAATCGGTTCAGTAGAATCAAAGATATAGGCAGGCACCCAAGTATAAACGGCAAAAACGGTTTTGCCTAGATTCCAGGCGCAAAAACAAAATGAAATCAAAATGATAAGTATTTTCGTAAATCATTGGACCCTATCAATAGAAAAAATAGTATGAGAATCCAGGGACAAAAAAAAGTTTAAAATTGTTGCATATTGTTATAGATTTGGGTGAGGGAACGATTATACTTAGGCGTGGTTTTCAAATGGGCGTAACATTACTACACTCTAAATTGTTCTGTTTTTTTTTTCAACAAAGAAAGACAATCCCCAAATTTGGGTTTTTGATAGGAACGAAATGCACAATAATTAGACGTGGTCCTTAAATAGGCATAATCCTTAAATGGGCGTGTTATAACAACATATTCCTTGTGTTCCGACGTTTTAAAGATTTACCAGAATAGCGGATAAAAACTAGGGATATTGGTAAGGTCAATTCTTCAAATAAACGTGGCTCCAAAATGGAAGAGGTATCATTAAATTTTCTGGATCGAAGTTCGGATTTGACAGGGGGTTAAACCACAAAATGAGTAGGTTTGGTCTTCAAATGGGCATGTTGACAATATATTTTCCTGTTCCTCTTGTTTCAATAATTTAAAAGTAGTATCGGCAGGTAAGAATTAAGGATCTGAGTAAAGTGAAGGAAACCTTTTTTGTAGGATTTTGGTTTGACCGGAAAGCCTTCATCAATTCTTTACAAAGTTTCGAGGACCAATGGTTTCGGTTATAATCAAATCAGTCACCGATTTACTATGAGAAAATTACGTACAGGCAAGAAATTATTACAGTTTACTTGACTTACAGAATTGGAGCAAAGTTCCTGTCCTCAGATACAGTACACAAATGTAACTGACTTTCCGCCTGTACGTGATTCACATACTCATTTCGATTTTAGATAAAGAGGATATCAGTCTAAACTTCTAAATTCAATACTAAAAAACTAGGCGTGGCCTTTAGGTGGGCGTGGTAATTAAGTGAACGTAGCATAACCCCATTTTCCACATTAATTCATATATCCGTAATAATTTATTGTAAATCCTGAAAGACAGAAATTTCACAAAAGCTGCATACTCAATATTGCACTCGCAATAGGTAGATAAAATTCTGTAAGGGGCATGGCCTATATTTTTAGCGGGAGGAGCCTATATGCATTTTTGTCGATTGTAATAAAATAAGCAGTTATTTTGAAAGGTGTTACAACACCCTTAAAGAAATAAAATTATTTTAGCCATAGTTCCTTAAATGGGGCGTGACTAAAATAAACTTATGGGTGGAGCTTACTAATGTGATCAAATACAACCTTCCTGAAATAAAAGAAATTTAAAAAAGTAACAGTAGAGTTAAAGACTCCCCAAATTTTGAGCAATAGTAAACCAATCACCGGCAAACGTAATTTAAAAAAAAACTTTTCTCCAATTATTCACATAGAACCCAATAAACAAAGACCCAGTTTTTGTTTTTTGAATACAGAAAGAAAATGTAAAGTATTTCCAATTTTGGAAGGGTTTTTTCTTCTTACTTGCATACTGCATTATCGTGTCGTTAATGCACATACTTCCGGATTGTGTGCTCCGTACGAATAAATCCTGAATATCATTGTCCGTGGTGAAAATGTACATTACGAGTGCGAGAGGTCTTTTCATGTTTTTTTTTTAATCATTATTATTTTTTTGGAAATCGCACACGAAATGGGGGTGGTTTTGTCAGATCCAGCACGATAATGAGAATGTGATGCATTTGATAAATGGATGATGTGGTGTGGTATTTTTTTTTATAACATCGACAATTTCAAAATGCAAAAAAAAAAAAATAAAAACAAAAAAAATAAAAATGTGATATTTGATTTCAATGTGGTACTGAGAAAAAAGTGCCTTAGGCCATATTTGATATAAAAAATAAACATTAATTTTCTATGTTTTTGATTCTAATAGAAATAGAAAAAATTGTAATCAAATGAAAATGAAATTCCTGTAGAAGCTTTTAAACACTTTAAGAGTGCACTTTTTTGTCTTTAGTAGTCTCATTGATGGAACCAAGAGTAAAAGGTCTTACATCTGACTTTAGAAAATCCAACAAAGTCTGTTTTGGTATATTTTTGTCTCTATGAACGACAGGAAAAAAATACCCCAAAATTTTAAGTAATTTTTCTGACGATACGGACGATATCAATGACTGATAATTTTCACTCTAATGAAAAATATTATGTTTGAGTATTGTAGTTTCGTTTACCAAAACGGTTTTCAAAAAAAAAAAAAAATGGAATTATAAAAAGTAATTAAAATAATTTTTCAATACGACAATTTGAAAATTCGTCATTTTTAAGCCTTAAATATTTACTAGGGTAAGTGTACCAAATTTCGGCCAGCTTGGAATTCCGGCCACATATTTTGTTCCTAAAATATTCATATTTTTTTGTTTCTGCATTTTCTAGAGATTATACAATGCAAAATAATAACAAAAAAATATCGTTTCGACGAGCAAGATGATCTGAAAAAGGCATTGGAAGAATTCCGGAAAGGCAAGGAACTACGAGAATGAAGGTGGCTGGAATAGGCCACCAATACTATATCTACATTTTTATTAATTTTAAAATGTATTAAAAATGATTTTAGAGAAAATAAAGACGATAAACTGTGTACAATGTTCCAAGTAACACTCCTTATAAAAAAATAACAAAAAAAATCAATTTGTATTAAAAATATTACATTTCAAACTTGAGACTTTTGCGTTTACATGCAACTGTGCCGAAATTCGGCACACTTACCCTATACAGTAATTATCTGGGGACTTGCAAAAATATCCTAGATTCCTTCATCCTTCTTCTACTTTGCAATTATGTGCAAACATAAGAAAAAAATTGCTTTATGTAGTTAAGAAAAATTATTTTCTTTATAGGACACCGGTGTTCCAATCGTCCTTAAGGCTTAATGCCTTACTTCGAGAACCATACAAGATTATATTTAGAAAAAAATGCTTTTTAGGTTTTCGCCTATTGATTCGTCTCTTATAAGATTACCATAGATAATTCCAAAGACTATTAGCTGATTTTCTTTTAAGTTATTAAGCTATTGAGACACATAATGACAACAACTTGCTCATACTCAACCACTTGCAGTACTAAAACCGAATGTCAAAGAAATAAACTAAAACTTTTAATATTTATTAAACTACATAATTACGGTACTTCCGCGTTAATTATTCTGAATTTGCCTCAGAAAAAGAAACATGTCAAGTGTTTAATCCAGATTTTGCTTCATAAAATAATATTTTAATAATCTTTAATTTGTGGAATACCTTTTATGTAGTTTAAGTATATAGTTTAATATTAACGAAAAATAATTTATTTAATTTAAAAATTTTGTAATATGTATTAAGGCCCTTAAATAGATAATATTGTACACTTTACGTAAATTCTTAGTAAAGTATGACTGGCCCTTTATAGTCTCGGTATCAAAACACGGATCTGACCTGACACAATTAAAAATACTTTTTAATTAAGTTCTAAAAGTTAACATATTTTGGTCAATGAAAAAGAGGTAATAAAATATTCCATTTAGCAGAAAAATATTCTATTTTAAGGCCTCTACACATTGGAAGGGAGAAATTTTTGTCAAAAATTGCATTTTTCACAGAATTTTGACGTTTTCGTCTGCAGCACAACAGGCAATTTCTTTCAAAGGCATTGTTTTTATGATAAAAACTACTCAGTAAATAATGTAAAATTGATCAGAATAACTTTTAACCGTGCTCAAGGTGCCAAAATTTTGAACTTTAAACTTAGTATTTCTTTTTCAAATACTCTTAACTCTTTCACGTCATTAGGGTCATATATGACCCGGGGAAAAACATTTTTTTTGACTATTTACATTGATTAAAATCTATCGGTTTGTGCACGACATCATAATAGAAAGATGTAAGATTCTTGGCTAATTTTCTCAAGACTCCAGATATTCAGGAAAAGAAAATATTTGAGATCAAAAATCACTAATTTCGAACTTTGTGAAATGACTTTTCTTTTTCAAAATTTTTTATATTAATTTATTTTTTTCAGCAAAAAGTTCTTTAGAAACACAAAATAGAATGTCCAAAGATTGTATATTGCATATTTTGATATAATAAACTACTCTCAATTTTCCAGAAAAGCGTGTAGAATTTTCCGGGTCATATATGACCCCATGGTCCCCAAGGGTAACAGTGTTTTCGTCCCAAACCTATAGCGAAATGTAGTTGGGACATTGTTTTTCTTCGTGAAATGCAGGTGGGACATCTTGCTCCTGGACATTTCATCTTATATCTGATGAATTATAACATATTTTGCAATATTTTAGGGTATTCTGCAAGCGTTTCATATTGTGCAATTGTATTGTTTGTGAATAAATATGTGGATAAGTTTATTTTTGCCAAATACCACTCAAAATATTGTGACAGTGACTGTTCAAGGGATTTCCAGGAAGATTCCTTGAACACCAGGAGTACAGTGTTCATCAAAGCAATCTAGTTTGCCATGGTTTTGGCCAAATTAACAACTTCAAACAAAAAAACTCTCAGAAAGCCCGTGATATAGATTTTGAAAATGGTAAATACACTTCCCTTGAGGACAACAGGGTCATATATGACCCGGGGTTTTTCCGAGTTTTCACGCAATGGAAAATTTTTTTCCTCTCTGAATTATTATATTTGATCATAAAGCATTAGGAAAAACTCAATTTTACATGAATTCATCTGCTGAATAAAAGTGGGACGCGAAAGAGTTAAATGGCAAAAAGAATAACTTTGGGGTCAATGGCCAATTAGTATAAATGAAATTAGAATTTTCATATGTAACTCAAAATTTTTCAAGACTTTCTTATAGTTTTTATTACCTTTAAAACTAGAGGTAATAAAAGGTTAATTTGCAGCAATATAAATTTTTATTTTACATATGAATCTTGAATAAAAAGGCTCGCTTTATTTTTGATGTTCGGAGTTCCAATTTTTTTATGTTTAATCTTCAACTTAAAAAAAAAACCTTTGTTACCTAACACTTCAATTAACTGATCAAAGTGATAATTGTTTTCTCATATCTATTTTTATATTTAATTATATTAAATAATTTTTTAGACTATCCGTAAACCCATAAAATATTATTACTGAACTTATTTTAAATTTAATTTGCAATAAACTCAGATTTAAAATTTAGTTTTGCAGTTTTTCTTTATAAGTAAAATTGTTAGATTTTATAGGAATCACGAGAAGTTTATTAGTTTTATGGTGTCTAGACACTAGAAGCAATTTGCGTCAAAAATTGATTTTTTTAAGGAAATTCTGACGTTTCTGCCTAGGATAGGGAAAATTTTTCCTTAAAAAAGGCATTTTTTAAAGAAATTTCTCAGAGGCCTTTACGGACAATAATGTTCAATTCAGGGGTCTCTCGACATTTCATTTTTCCATACGTTTTTGTATAGATGCACTGAAGACTATTGGCAAGTTTATTCCTAAAGAGAATTGACTTATCAGTCTAATATATTTCGAAATCGTGCATTAAAAGCTATCTAAAAATATATAGGTCATAATGTTCGCCAAAATTATACAAGAACTACGAGCAGATTTGTTTAGGACGCGGTGCAATAGCTGCAAAATTTTTAGAAGGAAAAGTGAAAAATAGCTTCACTTTTTATTAGACTTGATGGGCCCCTGGTTCAATTGATTTAAATTAAAATCAAATAATAAGATCACTCAAATAATTAGAATTTCAAAGCTCAATGTTGTTGTGATGATGTCTAAAATCAATTACATCTATTTAAAATCAAAAACAAGATTAAAATCTAATTAAAATTTGAAAATTCACAATAGAACTTTTTTCTCAGTTAAAAAAAATATTTTGGGTAAATATGTAATTCTTATTTTAAATGAGATGCAAGTTTCTTTTGATTTAAAAAAAAATAAATTTAAAAAGAAAAAAGAAAAAAATATGTTACCTTGCATTGATGAATTTGATGGCATCGTAGGCGTTTTCCACATTAACAATGGGTAGAATGGGTCCAAAGATTTCCTCTTGCATTATTGGATCCGTGGGTTTAACATCAATCAGGATGGTTGGTTCAATGAATCGTTCATCGGCATCTGTATTGCCTCCTAGGGCTACATTTGCCGATTTCAGCATACCCACGAGACGCTGATAGTTCCTGGTGTTGACAATTCTGCACAAATCTGGGCTCTCTTTGCTGTTCTTCCCATACCATTCCTGAAGGACTTTTCGAGCCTCTTCGAGGAATTTTCCTTGAACTTCCTTGGAGCATAGCAAATAGTCGGGAGCAATGCACGTCTGTCCGGCATTGATGAGTTTTCCCCAGAGAATTCTCCGGGTTGCATAGGCAATATTGCAGGAATTGTCAACGTAGCAAGGACTTTTTCCGCCCAATTCCAACGTTACCGGTGTTAGATTTTCATTAGCTGCCGCATGAACGATCTTGCCAACACGTGTTGATCCAGTGTAGAAGATATAGTCGAATTTTTCCTTTAGTAATTCTGTGGTTTCCTGCACACCACCCAGAATTACAGGAAAGCACTCATTGTCTAGATACCGAGGTACTTTGTCAGCTATAAACTTTGCACAGTTGGGTGATACTTCACTGGGTTTGATGACCACACAATTTCCAGCTGCAATTGCTGCTGCAACGGGCAGGAGGGTTAGCTGAAGTGGATAATTCCAAGCACCCATAACCAATACAACTCCAAAAGGCTCCTTGTAGATGTACACGCCATCGAGCATATTCACAAAGGTCTTTTCTGGCTACAAAGATCACCCAGGAAACATGGTAAAATCATAAATTAATGCCACTGCTAATTACCAAGTAATTCTCCGTGAATCATTTCTCTTTCAAAGTTTAATTCTCCCCTTTTTAAATTTCCCATTACAATAGCGCAGAAAATGAAAGTGGCAAGTGCTCATTGCATAAATCGTGGCATTTGCATTATTCTTTGAGAAATCACATACCTTCACGGGCTTTGCCCAGTCTCTCAAGTGCATCAGAGTGTTCTTGAGATCATTCTTGAGAAACTCAATCTCAAGAATATTCGATTCTTGCTTGTGACGTCGTAAATCTGCCGCAAGTGCAGTCTCCATCTCTGTCTGATTCTCTTCGTAGAGTCTCATAAGCTGTTTCAGTTGTTTCTCCCTGATTATCATTTTTTTGCAACAACAATTATTTAGTCATCATGGCGAGACGAGATCAAGATCGAGGGGCATAGAAGAAGAGAGATGTTTTATTCAACATTGAATCAATGAGAATGAAATTTTACACTCCTGAGTAAAACAGTTACAACATTTGCTGAGAAATTTGCAAATAATTAAAATTTATAAACTGATATCATTCAATTTGTTATTATGAGATAAAAAGAATTCGTTGCTTCTAAAAATTTTTGAAATTAAATTTTGAAATCGTATCTAACTTCATGTGGTTATAATTTCCTCCAATTTCTCCTTCTTCCACCCCTGAGGTAGTTCTGACTTTTCTTAGTGTGAGACAGATAGTGATCCTCTCAAGTGTTCCTCACATTTTCTTGCATTTCTGCTATTTTCCTTATATTTTTTGTGCAAAGTAACATCATAATGGTTGTTTCCATCCTATGGTAATGTAACACTCGAAAAAATAGTCCGAATACGTAAAATACTCAAGAACGAGAGTATTAAAGCCCAACATTGAAACGTCAAAATTTACTATGGCGTCTTTTCAAGTTTCACAAGAATGTTGTTCTATTTTTGGTAAAAATTGTGCCTTCGGTTCAAACATTCAAACACTAAAATAAAAGAATTGTAAAGCTGCTAGTTCTAAATTTACACGGTACGGATTGTGTAGACCCAGATAGGCCTAGGTTTATTTTCTTACAGCTGAATGTTGAATCGCAGTATAAAGATAATTCGAGGATGATCCACCATTTTCTAATGTTTGAACGAGAAATAGAATAAAATTAAACAGTGGATTAACGTTTAAGCGAAAAATTAGACCCCCGATTTCGGAGGTATAATTTTTGGCTTAAATATGGAAAAAACCTGTCCACATCGATCCGTAAATTCTTCCCGAAAATACTGTTAAATGATACCAAATTGATATAATCTGCACTTTAGTGGATTTAATGAAAAGAAAAAAGGCTTGCACTCTATTTACAGCTTCTTAAAAAGCCAATTTTGCCTGAAATAAAAAAAAAATATCCACCAAACGTGACTTCAATGAGCCGTCACTGAAGCTGGAGTCGCGTATTTTTTTGCACCCCGAAAACATGCATATTCTTTCACAACCACAATATTCGTTCCTATTTTATATTAGAGAATTTTTTAGCAAGTCTGGTAGTTCAAGATTACCAAATGACGAGAAAAAGCCGTGGAATCTTCCTAAACCGAACGAAAACATTAACGAATTCACATTTTCTTGCATGCCGGAAAAGCCAAAATATGGGGTTGCCGTATAAGAAAAACAGCTTACGCCAAAGCACTATTTCACGTTTCTGCATACGAAAAAAATTTAAACCTAGCTTAATTTTAACTCCAGACTAATGCCCTGGACACACTTACGGCTAAAGTTCAGAGACGACTAAGCCCATTCATAGCCAGGTCAGTTCGTGACACACTACAAACGAGGCTTAGTATTCACTGGTATCTACAAAACATAACTTTCGAGGGTTTTTATGCAGATATTTCTAATAAAATGCACTAATACTCCTTTGAAAATTAAGCTACTTGTAAATTTACATCACAATTCACGTATAACAACAGGAATTATTCACTAGAATCACCTAAATTGGCTTAAGTCGCGAGACAGCTTCCAGCTCACAAATAATTGTAATCAACAATAATTATTGTACGTGAACTGCGATATAAATTTACAAATAGTTTTATTTTAAATACAGTACATGTACATTGAAATAAAAATATCTGCCTAAAAACCCACAAAAGCTATGTTTTGTGTATACCAGTAAATGCTAAGCCTCATTTGTAGTGTGTCACGAACTGACTTGGCTATGAACGGGCTTAGTCGTCTCTGGACTTTAGCCGTAAGTGTGCCCAGGGCATAACGCTAATCTGTGGTTCAACTCAAGTTATTCTTCGTTTCAACATTCAGCTGTTAGTAATCAATATGAGAAATGAGGACGAGCATCGATACATTCAGACATCAGCCTTAAATATAGAAGATCAGGTCGATCCTCTTAGTTCATGAGCTCAAATGAATTTATAAGGATTAGAACATCAGCACTCATTTTAATAGTCAAGCTTAATTTGGATATTTTTAGGTACTTTTTCTAATGTCATTAGTGCCACAAACTTAGAAAGCTAAATCTAAAGATGGTGAAAGATTGGTGTGACGGGAAAATCAGACTGTACATCAATTGGAAATTTATGAAACTTCAATTCTTATTCACAAATATCCTAGACCCTGTGTGTAAAATAGTTTAAGTTGATACTTTACTACCAAATTTTTCAAGCTGAATGACTATTAGATTGAGTCAATTTTCAGTATAACGTTTGATAAAGTCACTCTATCACTGAAATTCTTCCCCAGAACATCTTTGTAGAGTGTTGTAGGGTAGGGTAAATACTTTTTTTCTAATTAAAACATACAATTTGAAAAAAAAGTCGTACTTGTTCTGAACATATGTAATTTTTTTAAGTTATCAAGGCTCAAAATATAAAAAGAATCCACTCTAAAGCTAAATTGGAAATGCTAATGAATTTTTTAAAGCTAGTTTACTTTTTAAAGCTAATGACATGGATCTCTTAGACTATTACATACTAAAAGTGTTTAGATGAACTTTTAGTACATGAAGCAGTAATAATATTAAAGTCATGATTACAAATCTCTGAAGAGGATTAATAAAAACGATCACTTAAGCACCAAATTTTGTTGTCAAATGTCGTTTATTTAATTCTTTAATTCTAGCAATTCCAAAGAAAATATTCTAAAATTAATGATAAACAATTAATCGCAGTATCGTATGAAAATTCGTTCACAACAAAGCTATCTCAATTTCAGAACTAATGTGTATGTTTTGGTTTTTTTTAATAAGTAATGACCAGTGCACAGTAGTTTTTGTTTCGTAAATATGTTTTTGACTTTTCTGTGAGAGTGAATGAAACCGAGATCTAGTTATCTCGTTCACTCTCTTATGTAAATTTGAAAACATGTTTACAAACAAAAGTTATTGTGCGTTGGGCATAAGGGATGAAATGCAGGATGTTCTCAAAGTTAATATTTAAAATTCATCGAATCGATGGAAAGGCTATGATGATTTTGACAAGTCAAGGTTGGCACCACTTTTTTTACATTACGAAATGACTATTTATACGAGTTCTAAGGAAAACAAAAGTTATATTGTGATATTGTAAAGTAAATAGCTCTATATAGCAGAAGTGTTAGACTTTGTTCTTCAATTTTAGCAAATGAACATAAACATTTTTGGTCATTTGAGCCGGCCCTTGATAATATTTTTGTTTCAGAATATTGGATTTATATAGGATCTCCTATAAGAAAGGTAAGTCAATTTGTACACTTGAATATGCAACAGGAAACTAACAAGTGAGAATATTTCTAGCAAATGCTACAACTTTTTCATTCAGCAGTGTTACCTTCGACTTACCTGAAGTCTACATCTCGGGTCTTGCCACTCGCAAAAGCGGCATGAGCCTTTTGCATAATCTGCAAAATGAATGATACAGAGAAGAAATTACTGAGATTGCCGGAGAAGTGATAAAAAAGGCAAGCGTCTTTTGTAGAGAAATTTCAAGTTAATTCTCTGCGATCAAGCCATTTCACTCCATGTTTCCTTCAATGTATTTGTGTTAAAAGTGAAATTTTTGCCTTCCGACCGACTTTTCAACATCATACTCTTGCACAGTGATCGCATTGGCAGAGTTTCTTACATAAATAGCCCCATTTGATTCTCAGTGAAAACTCTTCATAAATATTTTCTCCCCCATGGAAAATCATGCGGAACCGTTCTTGCAGTAAATGAGTGTCGTCATGGAACATCAATTATTTCTATTCTAATGTGGGTGTTGGCAAGATTTTTCAAATATGAGGAAATAATATTATATAAAATGCAACTTACATCGGCATATGTGGACATCTTCTTCTCGTTGGTGAACGTATCTGCAAGAGAGAAAATATCATTAAAATTATCTCCGGAAGAAACTGGTTGGAAAGTAATAACAGAGGGTCAATGCCTTGGACATGATGCGTTTATCTTAGTTTAAGAAAAATTGCATCAGTAAATTGATATTATTGGAAATTTTAAGTATTTTTTCTTCTCCAGACTCACCTCTAACCATTTTTGAAATTTTTATAATCAATTAATTGTTGAAAAAGTATATATCTTTGCACAAAACAAGAGAGTGAACATCACACAACTCCAAATACAAAATAATACTTGTTTCTGAGATTGGTCGATTGACATTGAGGCGCTGTACTTTCACGCAAATTGTTCACCAGAGGGCCCCTCAACATGAAAGAGATTTATTTTCAAATTAAATGTTTAACGACCAATCTTATTGTGAATACTTATTTTTAAAAATAATTTCGACTGCAAGAATATATCTTTAGTAGAGTAAATCTTAGGATAATCGTTCATGTTTCGTTTTAATTAAATCGTCTTTGGTAATAATCGCACATTAAAAATTGTTTCAAAAGTTCTCATAAAACCTATTATGAAATTGTAATTTTTGATCAATCTTAATTACTTTAATGGATTAATAACAGAATTAAGCTTATTTTCTTGGAAATATCTTTAGAATTTTCGTCACGATTATAAAACAATAAAAATAGAAGATCAGAGTGATAACAATTAAACATACCTTATTTTAAACAGCAGTGAATTAATGATTAGAAAGGACTTCAGAAGGGGATGATAGTGAGAAAATTGCTGTATTACGTTGTAATTTTGAAACTTAAATCGATGACCTCTTTTATAATAATTTTAAGTAAAAATTGTCGCTTGAATTTTTAACATGAGAATACACACTTGGACAACGTGGAAAATGTTCCTTTTTTTCACTTGATAACCTTATAAAATATTTAACAAGTCCTTTGACAGTTCGTCAATTACGTTAGAATAGCAAAAAAGAGGGGCATATTTTATCAGAAACTTTGTATGTGACTTGCAAAATATAAAGTTCACCAACATTGCACCTATTTATCATACATCGAGTACCTAATTTGACCTTTTGGAATATAGGTATAAATAACTTCAAAATTCTTATCAAAACAGTGAGTCGAGTGATAAGTAATGTTTGGGTAATGGTAGCTCTGGGAGGCTCAATTCTATTTTTATGGAACTCAGATTGTGTGATATCATGAAAAAAAGGAAAAAAGTAAGCCGTACAAGATAGACTTATAATCTGTGGTATGGAATGTTTTATTAAGAGTATTCTTAGATGCCACTTAAAACTGATCTATAGTGAAGTTTTACTTCAAAGTAGTATGAAGAAGTTCACTGACTCTCAAGATTGTGAAACATGTTGACAAACTACTTTTAAAAAAGCACAAAAAAGTCAAAATACCCCTTTAGTTGAGAATCAGAATGCAATTCAGCACCGCAAAACTCTATAAAAATCAATGTGATACTAACCCAGAACAACTTTAGTCTCAATAGTAAGACTCAAACTGAGATTGAGTTTATTACATGAAACGAACATTTATTTTCATTACCAACCAGTTCGGTTTTCCATTTCAGTATCAGAATGCGTATATTCAATTCAACTTTATGCGTTATGTAAGCATTTATTAAATATTCTACACTGTTAATGTTTTTTTTATATATATTTTGTTAATATAAAAATTTTCAATGTTTCTCTTTAGTGCAAAAGTATTACTAATAAAGTAATAGAAATGAGATACTATATGCCATTCAAGAAGATATTTTAAATTAGAAATGATCGATATTACTTTTTCTTTTAATTTTTATAATCATATAGATAAAGAGAAAATTAGGCCTTTTTAAATTACGAATTTCAAATTTACTGAAAATATCATTTTTGAGAAACTTGTTTTGCAAAGTTTGTGAATTAGTGATGTTAAGGCCTTGTAGTCGACCGGTTCCTTAACTCGATCAGTGAAATTAATTAACCATTTTTTTAAAAAAATGTTTTATAGTCAATTTCTATGAAATTTTTACTAATTTGCATTATGTGTAACGTAATAGATCTTATAATAATAGACAGGTTATACCATATTATAGTAAATCTAAGTAAATTGAATAAATAACCCCACTAGCCGTCTACAGGATCTTTACTTTGAGTTATTTAACAATAATTCAGATTCTCTATATGTATAAGCCCAATATTTATTGGAATTTTCCAAAACTTTTCCCTTGCGATATATTTAATCAAAATTGATTATGTGATCTAAAAAGTAAAAAACTACCCTAATATGTGACATTTATTCAGAATTCAGACATCTTCAGTTCTCCTTTCCTGTTATTTTCAAATAAGATTTTTCTTGTTAAAAATCGATTTTGGAAAATTTCTTGAAAAGTATATTTAAGCTAAGGTAAAATGATGTGGGAAATAGTTGTAGAAGTTTTTACTTAAAGGCTTATACAGAATTGGGAACAATTTTCATCAAAAATTACTTTTTTCAAAGAAAACGTTGGCACTACTGTACACAGAAAAAATATTTTGTAAAAATGTTCGTAAATGTTTGTGAATTCGTGTGAGGGAGTTACGATATGCTCGTGAATCGTTTAACACACAAAACAAGTTCGTAAAAATTTGTACTTTTTTTCACAAACATTGTTCGTAACATGATCACTTGACGAGCATTTTTTGTGCTTTTACAAACAATTATTCTTAAATGTTCGTAAACATGCAAAAAATGTTCGTAAAATTTTGTCATTTGTTCGTAAATGTTCGTAAAATATTCTTCAGATAAACAAAAGTTTACGAACAAATGATAAAATTTTACGAACATTTTTTGCATGTTTACGAACATTTAAGAATAATTGTTTGTAAAAGCACAAAAAATGCTCGTCAAGTGATCATGTTACGAACAATGTTTGTGAAAAAAGTACAAATTTTTACGAACTTGTTTGTGGGTTATACGATTTACGAGCATTTCGTAACTCTCCTATAGGAATTCACAAACATTTACGAATATTTTTACAAAATATTTTTTTCTGTGTACGTGGGAACGTCAAAATTCTGTCAAAAATGCATTTTTGACAAAAATTTCATCCAATGTGTAGATGCATTAAGTGACTGTTGCTATAAAAAATGCATATTAAAGTATTTCTTTGATTTATTTGAGTTTGTAAAAAAACGAATAAAAATGTGACAATTTAAGCAATCATACAATCGTAACTTTGAGAAAATGGAGCGAAAAGAACATTTTTCAAACGCATATAAATATTGACATATCTAAAATACAGTACATTGTAATTCTCGTGAAAATGGGAAATTTTGGTATTTTAAATCGCACAAAGGGATATGAATTTTAACAGTCATTATTAAATACGTGATTTCACATTGTATGTTAAATTGGCAAATCATATCATCCGCCAATAATCGTAAATGATAAGACCAGAGACATAGAAAAAATAAGTTTACAATTGTGATTTTAGTTTGATAGATAGATAGATAGATAGATAGATAGATAGATAATGTTTATTTTCATGTCAAAAAGAATATATGTTCTGTAACTAACTATATAAATTTTAGTTTTCACTTAATTCTAAATTGAGTGCGACCAATCCGTACGAGATACATCCTCAGCGTTCTTGAATATCCAATAAGATTTGTTTAATATGCTGATTGTACAATGCTTCATCTTTTTTTAATTGTGAAGTTAATTTATTATAATGTGTAATTGAATTGTATTTAATTGATTTTTGTCTATATTTTGTTGTTTTAATTTTAATATTTGTGTTATCTCCTTTTCTACGTCTATTATGTGTAACTTCTTCTAGATTGTTTAGTGAGTGTATTAATTTATTTTTCATTTTAAATATTAGAGTAATTCGTTGGGCTTTTATAATATCAGGTAATGTTAGAAGTCTTAATTCTTTATATAATAATGGACTGCTTGTAAGTCTACTCGTAAAGACTGTAACTGGTAAAGTCCTTAACCAGTTTTCGTCAAAATATTGTATATGCAAAATTATTTTTCTCTAACAAAAAAGTAAAAATTTTGCATGCAACATTTCGAATCCTGAAATAATTAAAAATAGTGTATGAAAATTCTTTAAGAGTAATCTGACTTAATCCAAAAACGGGCTTCAGACTTAAGGTTTACCCTTATGGCTTCTGCTTTAATTTCTTATCAATCTTTTTTTTGAAAATAAAATTACTTAGAATTGGAATATTAAGGGCAAATGATGTTATAATCTCTTAAAAACTAATACAATTCTTTTTGTAATTTAGGATTTTGAGATTTTTAGGATTGGGCTAAACCGCGCTAGTCTGAAGATCGTTTTATATGGATTTCAAATTTAAGAGCTACCCGTATCTAATGCCCTAGACACACTTACGACTTAAGCCGAGAGACGACTTAGTGGAAAATGATGGAAATGCAGTTTGACCATTATTTCTAATATAATTACGCTAAGCCGTCTCTCGGCTAATCCTTAGGTCTGTCAAGGCCCTAAATGTCTTAACTTTTCTCTATTATAGCTGAGATTCACAACAATTTAAATTGTTTGTTATTTAGGATTTCAAGACATTCAGGAGCTAGGATAAACTTTCAGTTGCCTAGTGTAACTTGTTTATTTATAAACTTTTAACTCTTTAAATTATTTAAGGCTATATGTCACTCACAGAGTAAAAGTGGGCTATTTTAATGGAAGTGTAAATACAATAGATCGCTTATGCTCTCAGCGTCTATATAATTCTCAGAACTTTTAATTAAATAAATTGTATATAATAGCTGCTCCTTATCTTTCAGTAAATTTCGAAAGGAATTTGAAAAAATTTATAGTAAATATTATTATTTTTTAATTATAGCTAATTCGCTATATTTTTACGTATTAGGTGTGATTCCTTCATAATCACACCTATTTACGAGATGATATTACTGAGAATTGTGCCTTCAAGTCGTGTGTTTATCGTAAAAATTTTCAAATACTTTTTACAGTGTACTAATTGTATTGTGAGACACCGAAAAGGTAAGTTTAACAATTGTCGCTGTTTCATTAGGTCCATTTAAATCATCATTATTTTTGCCGTGGTATTCGTGGAAAATGAACGTCTTCAGAATACTAAATTCTAAATGACGTCTCTATTCGTGGGTAAAATCAACAAAACAAAAAAAAATGACAGAAGATTTGTTAATTTATTTACCCGGACTGGTTCACCTTCAAAAAAATCTCACAATCTATGCGCCTTATGCACAATTTTATTGCACGTTGTCTTCTCTGAAATCACTGCGCCAAGTTCAAGGTGATGGCAATGTTACTAGCACTATGTAATAATGATCACGATCATTCACAATCTCTCAAAACTATGTCCAAATGTTGGTGATTTTATGTAAAATTGTGTAACTTTTGAAGAGACGAAAAGCCCAATTACGACTTTTACTTTCAGCACCGCAAACGCAACTGCCTTCCCGTCCGGTTCCCGTTGAAAGCCGTCGTGGATCATATGGTGTACATAGCTTTATCGCAATGTCTAAAGTCTGTACATAGAATTATAACATTAACGACTTCTTATCATAAAGATTTTCCATTGTGTGTGTAGGAATGAATGACTTGACAAAGCGAATGAGCACGTATATATAAGGGGTCTGTGAATAGATGACTATAACGTGCTGTAGAGATATATAATAACACTTGAATATACTTTTGTAAAATGAATTGTTTTGAGTAATTTGCGTAAGTTATTTTTTTCCCTCAAACACCTTTTGTAAAATTCTGTTTATTTGCATTTCAATGGTACATAAATTCTGTCCTTTTGTGATAGGGAAATGCCAAAGAAAAATTTACGAACTTTTGTGCATGGATATTTATGCGGGGAATGTATTGTAGTTTTGTGGATTTTTGAGATGTAAGGAATTGTTAAAGATAACAATAATTAAGAAGTATCACATTTAATTTTTTTCCTTGGCACACTTGTATACATAATACATAAGATTTATAAGTAATTCAACCTGATATACAAAGAAAATCAATCACTTTACATGAGTTCTTTTTGCTTGATATTTTTTTTATGAAATATTAGAAATTGTGGCCTATTCAGAATAATTATTGTCATTTGCAAACATGAGTGCAATATGTCAATGTAGTTATAATTTAAAAAAATGAGACCTTAGAAAGCTTTCAGAACTTTTTCTTCAATATGATAAAATTTTGCGACTAAATGATTGAGAATTCATTAATTGATATCGCAGAATAAAATCAAAACAATCACTTCTTGTTGTGATATTCGAACTTAATTAACAAGTTGAATTCAATTCGAAAAGCTTCTCATCTTATTCAGATAACACATAAATTCAATAGATAAATTTCCCCGGAAGGAACCTTGGATCACGGGTTCGAATCTCCTTGGAACATTACAGCACTAATATTGTTTGAATTCTGTATTTTTTAAGGAGGAAGAAGAAAGGTACATAACATAGCAAGAAGGAGGGTTATTGAAGTCCATAAATCTATACCCAAAACCGTGTAGCCTCTAGATCAGTAACAGACTGATTTTTTTTTGTGAATTTCCGAATTAAAAAAATCTACCAAGATATTATTTTTTGGGGAATGATGAGCCAAGCCAAATCCTAAAATTGATGAATTATATGTATTGTCCTCTCTGTGAGTCATGGTGAGAAAAGGTATGTGCAGAAGCCCTTGGAAAAGTTTATTAAATCTTTTGTGTTAATACTTTTATTCAGTCAGTCACTAAAATAATGCTTTTATTTCACTGTGTAAAATAAATATAGTTTCACCTTGTACAAGATCGTCCACTATTTTGGAATAAACCAAACCCGAATGAAATTCTACAACCAATTCATCTGTTTTATGCGCCCAATGAATAATATTGATTTCGATTAATGATGAGATAGGAAACGGGAAGTGTCCTTCTGATGGTTATCAGTTTTTTTTTTAAATATCGACATACAAAATAAATATCTACGGAAGTTGTATAATACCCAAATGACAAAACGACATTATCAGATTTTTTTTCCAAAATATTTAAATCTTTCTAATAAACATTAATCATAGACCCAATTATATTTTATCTTTTTCAAACAAATACGTCAATACGTCAAACTAAATGAGAGATTATTTAACTTTATGTATGTAATGTACAATTGCATACATAAACACTTGAATAAAATAAAATTTTCTCAGAGTTTTCTTTAGTAAATTTAGAGCAGAGATAATGATTTGGTTCTATGTTTGCAAACAAGTTTTAATGAGAGTTCACTTACATGCGTTTTAAGAACTAAATAAACTCATTCCACAAGAATATTTTAGGTGTGCGCTTTAAAAGTTGATGTTAGTTAAAACAGGGTCACTATATTTTTTTTTTCATTGAATGTCAAGACTTATATAAAATGTATGTCTCTAACTCTTTTATATCTGAGCTTTGTCTAAGGCAAATGAAAACTTGTTTGACGAATATCTTGTTTATACCAAAAAATGATTAATTCGTGATAGATTTTTTGTACAATAGATTTTGTGTTTTTTTCATCTGCTTTGGAGCTAAGAAACATTCAATATTTTTTATTTATTGGATTAGATTTTATGTTGGTCATTAAATGCGATGCCAATAGAGCCAATAGATGAAACTTAAGCTCACCGATTGAGTCCGTGATAACATATCTTGTCTCTTGATTAGCCTTAGACATTGTTAAAGTATGTTTACGGCATCACATTTTGTCCTGATTCAAGGGCCTAATGTGACTTTCTAGGTCAATGTGCAGCTTATCATATAGATTTTAAAGCATCATAAAAATCAAAGAAAGATATATATATTGAAAATATTGATATATCTATATAAATATAAAGATTCCTTTATTTTTTAATTTTGGTAGGGGGAAGTTGGGTAGCTTTGAATTGGGACACTTTGAAATTGGACTTTTTCTCCTATTTTTAAATTGAACTGACCCTTATGCCCTAGACATACATACGACTTAAACCGAGACACGACTTAGTGGAAAATGATGGAAATAGACTTTAACCATTATTTCTAATATAATTACGCTAAGCCGTCTCTCGGCTAATCCTCATGTCTGTCAAGGACCTTAGCATGATATTATATAATTTATCTCCATAAAACAATTGTGAAGCTAAATTATATTATGACGACACGCAATTCTATTTAGATAATATAAGAAAAAAATATTCAAAAGTTATTTAGACTAAAATTGATTTTTTGTTGTCATAACTATTTTCCATATATTTTTTCACAAAAACTTTGAACGGTCTAACTAAACGTTGCTAAGCCATTTTTGGCTAGTTCTGCAAAGATGTAAAAACTTTCGCTTAACAGCATTGTATTCAAAAATCCATGAGTTTAAAAAAATTGGAAAATCTTTTAAACTTTGGGCTATACTGAAATTGCATTAGAATTTGTCAAGAATCGTGTAAAAGACATAAAGATTAATAATTTTGTTTATGGGAGAAAGATATTATTGGATAATATTTTAATATTCGTTTTAAACTTTTTAAAATATATATAATATATAAATCGAGAAAACTTAAATAATTTTATACAAGAGTAAATTCTTTAAAGACTTGATGCATTTTTAACCATCGTTCATTTCAGTAAAATATATTTTTTAAACATTTAAAATTTGAACTGAGTTTCGAAGAAAATCAGTTTATCGTTGGTTTTGTGAAATTTCAAATAAATCAATTTTTCAATGGATGTGGTCTAACATCCATTGAAAAATTTTACCTCCGGGTTGGTTGAACTTTGACTTTTAATATTTCAAGATGGCGATTTTTCCGGTGAAGGGTGTACAGTAAAACCCCGCTATAGGCCATCGGATCGTCAAGTTTTTGTCATATTATTGCACCAATCAAAATGAACTTTTAAAAATTATTAGCTTTTTGACATATAATTCTTAAAAGAATACAGTGCATTAATGTAGATTTAATTTATAAAACCAATATTCCGTGAGACATCTGATTAAATTCGTGACGATCCGAGGTACAGAGTACACAGTAGCAATTACATCTATTTTTTATTAATTTATATTGTACAATTTTAAAGTTCAAACGCACAGATATAGTTAAATGGATCACTAATATATCGATTAGCATACACAAAAATACCAAATGATATTTTGAGGCTCATATTTTCAACTAAATGTCGAGCATGTCTCTTAACATTCCGATCCGGGGTAGGGGAGACTGGGACAAAATTTGTCAAAACGAAAATTTTAATATTCACTATTTTCTAAAATAAAAGAGACTGAGGCTTGAAATTTTTATTTATAGCCTTCATGAATCTTCGTAAACTTACAAAGTTTCAAGGGATTCGAGGGAAGATTATGTAAAATAAAAAATAATGAAATTTAAAGCCCAATTTTTGGAATATTTGGCTTACAGAAAACATCAATACTGATTAGCTCAATTTAAGCACATTTCTCGTTAAGATAGAGAAAAATTATCTTCGACAAAGTTGTAGAGGAATAAATATGCCTATTTGATATTTTTAACGTTTGCGAGAGTAAAACGTCACAAATTATCCGAAGACTGACAAAATTTGCCCCAGTAATTTTGAGAATCTCCACAAAATCGACTTTTAGAAAATGATTAAAAAATCACATTTCTTTCTAGATAGAGGAAAATAGTCTTCTGCAATGTTGTAGAGCAGTAAATTTCCTATAAGAATATGCTCATTATAAAACGTTTAAGTTTTCTCAGAGTTCGTGAAAGAATTAAATATGCGTTTTGACAAGTTTAGCCCCAGTCTCCCATACTTTTCCCTTACTATTCTCTCTGAGCTGTAACCTGTAATCACCCGCGAGTGCTGCTGGTGACAGTTTTCAATTTTCAAGTTTTAAGTCCAGAATTTCAAGCAATTGCATCATAATTTACAAAAATATTTTGAAGCTTTCGTTGTTTCTATAAATTTAATGAAGTTTTTGTATAAAATTTTGAATAAATATGCTTCATTTACATAAAGAACAATATGAAAATTACCTTAAAATTAATTTTCATCATATCTGCATATATACTCTTAAAAGCATTGAGTCAGTGTCTAGTGAAATACTGAGGATAGAATGTTCATATTCGGAATTAGTTCCTTACAGAATGAAAAATATTTGTTTTTAACGGTAAGGATTTTTATCTATTATGGGGGCACGAAGAGCCGGTCTTAAACATTCGTCTTAACGGTCATTGAATTTAAATTCTTTACTGTGTTATCACACTTGCACATTAAAATTTTAATATAATTCACATTAATTGTCTCTGGTAAGAGTCCAAATGTCTAATTTGTGTGTTTGAATCATTTTATATTGAAAATTTGATCTATTTGTTGATAAAAAGGTAGACTTGGCCTGCAAAATTTGATATAAATTGATTTATAGCATTAATGCGAAAAATTAATGCGATTTTCTCTTTAATTTTTTAATGTGAAAAATATTTGTGCTTTAGGTAAATTTAAACTTATTTGTAAACACAAGGTTTCTTGGTCAATGATGAACTGATTTATTGCCAAAATTATTCGTCTTTTATACAAAATTTTCTGCTTAGCTTAAGATTTTTGATATTGAGGGGAAATTGGAAATTATTGGGAAAATTATGGGGAAATTGGAAATATTGCCGGGATTTATGCTAACTTGTTTAAACTAACCCAACGGTTATTCTTAATACCATATATGAATAAGTGCTTTATTTGCTTCAATAATATTACAAATTGTCTATTCTAATCCAATAACAATATTTATTTATTTATTTTTACATATTTGTCTATTTCTTTTATATATCTTCTAAAATTTATGTTCATCTACTGAACATTATTTTTGCAGGCCAAGTCCACTTCTTTATCAATAAATAGAAAAACTCCAAATATTAAGTGACTCAAAAACACAAATAACATATTTGGACGCTCAAAAGCGACAATTAATGTGATTCACATTAAAATTTTAATGTGCAAGTGTGATAACGCCGTTATATTGACCGTATTAATCCATTACAAGCTCCCTTGATTTAGAAAGAGTAGCTATCCACGAAAACAAATTAGTAATCAGAATTCAAATCAGGACAGATAATGAAGCTCAATTTTAAGAAGTTCTAGGGGATGTCAAATTTTCCCTCCACCATTTTTAGCAAAAACTTTGAGGCTTTATAGCAAAGAAGTAAAGTAACTAAAAATCCATTCCCGACAGCAATTCAAATATCAATAGCGTAGAAATAAATTATCAATTAATCACTCGATTTACGTATGATGTGTAATACTAATAAGGAATGGGATAATAGGAATCTCAACCATCGCAAGCTGATCTTGGCTTACCTCTAAGTGGTTTTAGGATTTAGAGAAGACGCAAATTAAGTTTTAGAAATCAGAAATTCTTCTGTAAAACCGTCATAAAATATACGTAGGTCACAAAGTACATAATATAAACTTACCATTATCATCGTAAATTTCAATAACCGCAGGTTTTTCGGGATGATGCCCATTGCGAACAATTCCATTGCCATTGGAGAGATTTGCGTTATTCATCTCGGTTACAAGAGCCGATTCAATGTCATTTGCGAGACTATTGATCGTTGACAGAGATGATTGTGTATCTGGACGCGCCGGAGGCACCTCACCAAAAAGCTCCGTCTCAATCTGTACAGCTGTAGAGTCCATAACTGGGCCTCTTTTGTGATCTTGAGTGAAATCTTGTTATTTTTTTCTCTTCCAATTCACTCACTTCAATGATGTACCTCTCTGTAGAGTAGAGACGAATTCAAATTGAAAGAAATAGATACAGAGAAGTCGTTGGTAGAACAATTATCTATCATTAACGCATCATTAGCATAGTTTTTGTTTAAAGATTATAAATAATAAGTATTTATCATCCAATTTCTTGGTCTTTTCAAAAAGCTCTTTATTATGAGGTTTATTTTAATGAGCCAATTGTGCAGTATCCCTTATCTACAGTCATTTCAACTCTTATCGTGTTGTAATTACCGAATTGCTTGTTGGAATAAGTTCAACTTAAATTTCTTTCACTTTCTCTTTCTATGTAGGCCTATAATGCTGATGAATTAATTTTTTCGGGTCACCTAATTTTCCTTAAAACAGTTTATTTTGCTGAATGGCAAGATTCCACTAAAATACTTTACAGAGCTGTTTCCCGATATATTGTTAAAATTTGACTGATTAAGCTTCTTTCATATTTATTAAGACTTCCTTTCCTCACAAAAAAAACTTGCTTTCCAACCGTTTTTCTTGAACGAAATACTGACTTTTGGCCTGTATGCATAATTTAAAAAAATATCTACTTTGAATAAAAACTAAACATTATGTGACAAAAAATGGCTTTTTTGATGTATCGTGCATGTATTATTTTTCACTTTTTGTTGCTTTAATGGGATGGGACAATACATGTGCTGAAATTATAGTTTATTTTCTAGTGAATTCACGAGAAGCTATTCATCTTTGTTGAAACAAGTATTTAAATATTATCTCAGTCACTTCATTACCTTACACAAGATTTAATTTGTAATCTCTCTCACAACTTATTTTCTAAAATTGTCGTTAGAACTCCAAATAAGCACAATTACACACAACACTATATACTTCACTTATTCACTGAGTTAGTAATGAATTCTGTGATCAAAATGTGTGAAAATAGTGTTGTTAAATTTGGTCAAATTGCAATTGAGAGGCAATGAAATTTTGCGGAACTCATGTGGAATGTCTTCATGTGAAAATCAGTGAAATGGTTAATTTTTGTACACGCTATTTGTTCCACTGGGACGCACATTCACACACTTTCAGTCTCACTTGCCGGAGTTTTCTCCATTAACTGATTTAAATTGCTTCACAATTCACGGGTGTACTCAATAATAATGTCTATTCCTCCACAGCGCTTATAGTGACGTATAGAACTTGAGTGCTGCTGGACGGAGTTGGATAGAGTGGCCAAACTTTGTGTGTGACTTCTGAAAGAACCCACAGAAAAATAAAGCGACTGTCCAACGTAAAGGTGCTAAAGAGCCGCGCGACTAGCGATGAGAACAAGTGCAAGTGGCTTGAAGTGTTTACCGTCTTCAATTTTGCACTGAGCATCGATCGAGGAGTAGGGTTCCATGGCTCCATTGAACCACAATAGTGTTAACAATTAGTATTTTGTGCGTGTGACTTAACAGAAGTTACCAGAGAAATCAAAGAGAAATTTAATAAGATAAGAAATTTGAAAAATTCCAAGAAGATTGTGAAAATAATGTAAATTTGTATGATAAAAATAACGAGATCCATTTGATAAGGCCACATTTTTTCTACATATCAACAAAAATTTAATAAATCCTAAAAGCCATTCAAGAAATCAGCGCGATTATCAAAGATTTGTATATAATATATGTACAACTTCTTATTTTTAAAGTGTGTGTATTATAATTGTGATCTTTGATTGCTAGATGAAGCATTGTGAACAGCACACAAAGTCCTTACAAGCAAACTTTTATTTAGATATCAACTGAATAAAAGGTTGCGACATTACTTAACCCTTTAACGACGAGATACTTTTTACGGACTGAAAATCAACAATAAAAATTAAACTGAGAAACATAATCAATGATAAGTCTTAAATCTAACCTTGGAAAATCCAACAGAGTCTGATTCGGTATATTTTGTGCCTCTATGAACGATAGGGACAAAAAGAGCCCGAAAATTTAAGTAATTTTTCAGACAATACCAATGAATATTATTTTTCGCTTTAATGAAAAATATTACATATGAGAATTATAGTTTTTATTGCCAAAAGGGTTTTGCTTAAAAACAAATTGGAGGTATAAAAAATAAATAAAATCAATTATGAATTTTAGAATTTAAAAATTCGCCATTTTTCAGCTTAAATATTTACTACAATAGCTAGACACTTGTAAAAAATATTCTAAATTCCTTCAACCTTCTACTTTACAATAATGTACAGACATAAGAAAAAAATAACTTTAGGTAGTCAGGAAAAATTATTTTCTTTATGGGACACCGGTTTTCCAATCGTCCTTAAAGGGTTAAGGCATGTAAATACTTAGGGGAAAGCGCTGTACCTTTGGTCGACTCAAGTTTCGAACAATTCATTTTTTACTTTATGTTTTTAATGATTTTAACCCATTATAATATTATATTTTAATAGCTAGCCAATAATGCCTCAAATTTGCAGAATAGATCCAGGGGGAAATCCATTAATAACATAGAAAAAGGGGTGGCAAAGCATCCCAGACTTTGCGAAATGCTCGAACTCGTGACTTAAATGCTATACCTTAAAAGTACTTTCGCATCATTTACCGTTTACCGGTACTCAACCGATTTGAATCGATTCATAAATCACTCAACAGATTCCACAAAATAGTTTAAACTTTTAAAGAGTAATAAAAATTATATTCGAACAAAAATTACTTATCGGTAAATAACCGGTTCATTACCGGTTCACAACCGATTTGAACCGACTTATAAATCACTCAAAATATTTCCCAAAATACACCTCAAGAGTAATTTAATTGAATTTCGTATAAAAATTATTTATCGGTTATGAACTGGTTCATTACCGATTCAAAACTGATTGGAACCAGTTCAGTTTTGTCGGAAATTCCAAGACCTTTCCAACGAGCCCAAATATGACCACATTCACTTGATAAATGCGCTCTCTAGTGTCTTTTTAATCTTTGACCTTGAAAAACCGTTATTAGGAATGATTTAACGGTATTTTCGTATATGGACGAAATGTCCGCATTGGTAATTTCTAAAACATATTCAAAAATGAAAGGAATTTTGGAGCGTAAGGGGAGGGGAGGGGTGGGTGGAAAACGAGGGGCATGTTAACGGTCTTTGGGTCGACTTACGGGGGGTTCCATGAAGGTCCTAAGTAGTTATCTCTAACTGTTTGGCCACTAGAGCTGGCGACGGACGTTCGGACGGACAGACGGACAGACGGACAAACAGCATGACGACATTTCTCAGAAATCGTCTGAAACGTGAAGATTTCTTAAGAAAAGTGGTCTCCGTGGGGTGAAAAAATCAAGGGATTATATATACCCAAGAAGCAATTTTTTCTTAATATAGTTTTGTAGAATTCTCTAAGTAAGGCATTATAGAACCAAAAATCTTTTTATTTGCTTCTAACGCTCTTGGTTCCATCACTGAGATTACTATAAGTAAAGTGGCGCACTCTTAAGGATCTTAAGAGTTTCTATAGGAATTTCAACAGAAAGTTGTCAATTTAAGTCTTTTAAAAGTGCACTAAAAGACTTGTCTAATACTTGATTCTATAAGGCAGCTATTTTGCTTCTTGGGTACTGCTCTCTCCGTGGAGTTCGAGCAGTAAAAGTTGTCCGAAGCTTGAGTCGTCCGAAAGTAAGCGCTTTCCCTTATAACCTTCTCGTAGAACGACTAAATTGGGAATATTTGTTACGCTATGATAGAACATATATTCTCATTTTTTTGGTTCTTCGAAATCATTTTGTGGCAAAAATTGAAGATTTCTGCGAGAAGATCGAGTATGGACAAACTGATTAATGTCGCAACCGGCCGCAACCCTATTAAGCCAAATTTATTCCTTATCTCATTCACTCCAAACATGGTTCCTAAAATATATTCAATTATTTTTTTTTTATGTAGGCTATGTTTACAAGTATTCCTTATATAAATTTGGTGTTACGTTTGACAAAGTTTTCTTTTGTGTTCCCTTTTACATCTGTGAAATTAAAAATATTGAAACTAGAAATAACTTTATCGATCTTACTAAACCTAAATACCACCTATTTTGGATTAAGATCTATTGTCTCTTCTGCAGTGAATTCATTGAATGAATAAATGAATGTAAATAATTTTTATTTAAAAATTTAATTTCATGAAATATAAATACCTTCACATTAAAACAAGTATTACTAGATTATTTTCAAAATATTTAAGTGAAACTCTCCTGTCATTACGTTATAAATTATAACAGCTTTTTGCCTTACTTCACTTATGACTTAAGCCGAGAGACTGCAGAAGGTAACTAGAATTAAAATATTGATCAGATTATATTTCCATCAGTTTTTGAGTAATCCGTCTTTCAGCTTAAGCCGAGACACGGCTTAGTTAGGTGGAAACTGATAAGAATATACTCTAATCACTTTAAGCCGGCTCTCGGCTTAAGTCATAACTGTATCTAGCGTAGGTAGGGCATTAGCCTGCCAATTTTCTATTAAACATTGTCATTCATATCTACACCACGAATCCATACAGCCCTATTCTGTACTTAAAATTGTACAAGGAACATAATTTTATAAATAAATAATGAATAAATAGTTTGATCTTTTTAAATCGGACGATATTCGTTCTGACAACCGCAAAAGTCAAACCAGAAGTTTATCTGCTTAAAAACTGACGCTCTTACCAATTATGCCACGATATCTCCACTTCCTAAAATATACAAATAGCAATATTTGAGATTTATTTATACCTCTGTTACGGAACATTAATTTGGTATTACCTAAATATTTAATTTAGGAGCACTTATGACCGATTAACTATACTTCATGTCAGTAACTCCATTTTCCACCACATTGAATTAATGGTTTAATTTCTATAAAAAAAAAACAACGCTTAGTTTATGATATCGTAAATGATCTCTTTGAAGTACTCTTTGACAACAAAATATTAGTAATGTAAAAGAAAATTAAACCTATTAAATTTTGTATTTTACAGCTTCTTCGAACATAATTTTATTGTAGCGCAACATTCCTAAATAATATATTAATTTTAATACAATAAATTGAAGAGATTTGTTAGTAAAAAATCAAAATGGGCAAAAAATATGAATTTAGCTCTAGTCAGTAAAATATTAGGGGAAACTGGGGCACCACCAAATACGGGGTACCACCAAACACTGCGATTTTTTAATCAGATATTCGACTTTTGAGGACAAGGCCTATAGGAATTTATAGGCACTATAGGGATGCTTGTCCACTGAAGGAATGGTCGAGATATTCCAAGTAGTTTAGAAATAAAAATTAGTGTTTGGTGGTGCCCCAGTTTCCCCTATGTATTTTTTTAATTTATTTTAATATTCTATTTTCTTTTAATATTGAAGTGAATTGAACTCGGTTTGACGCCACGGGCCTAGCTGCTCCTGTCACACCTACCTTGAGCATACTTCTGATTGTTTCTGCAATAGGGCTTTTTTGTATCTACTTATTGATTAGCAAAAAATTAAAAGATCGTTATCACGACAAAAGTCTATACAGCCTGTGAAGAAGCATTTCCGCCGTTTGGCTTTGGAGACTGGTCATCAACGGTAAGACGGCGGCGGACGCAAGAAGATTAATACCTTATTGCTTTATGGATTTTGTATCAATTGTGTATGCTTAAGTGTAATAAAAATATTATTATTATTATTATTATTACTATTATATTTTGATTAGAAAAGAAAACACGGAAATTATTTAACTCATATGTCTTCAGTTTACATATTTAAATATCTTTAGAGTCTTTAGAGAATATTAACTATGTAAGAGAAAAATAAAAATATCATCAATATCAATGATAATAAAAATTAATAATATAACATGTTTAATGTAAATAAAAAGTGGTGACAAAGCGTCCCAGGTTTAGATGCTATACCTCCAAAATACTTGTGCATCATTTACGGTTTACCGGTTTACAACCGATTTATACATTACTCAAAGCATTTCCTAAAATACCTTGGGAGTAATATAATTGAATTTCGGTTAAAAATTTGTTATCACTTATAAGCGGAATCATTACCGGTTCATAATCGATTTGAATTCACTCTAGCTTTGTCAGGAATTCCAAAGCCTTTCCAACGAGCTCAAACGGTTGAGAAATACGCTCTCTGTACTGTAATTTTAGATTTTTTTATTTTAATTAAACTTATTGCTTCTGAAAAAATTTACTATGCTTTATTTTTTATCTATTAATATAAATCAATAGATAAATGAGATATTTTATCAAATTAATCGTTCATATTGTTCTTGCAAATCCTTCTACTATCGAAATTCAAGAAATTGGATTTTACGTTAAGGTTTATACAACATTATTATAATAAAATCTAACGAATAGTTTTTATGTCTTGTTCTTTAAAATACCTTGTGGCGACTAATAAAAGCAGCTTACAAAGTTTAGGTGGACCAAAAATTGAGTTGTCCCACACGACTCAGGTTTAACGTATTAGACTGATCATCTCTTTAGCAATTATAAGTAAATAAGAGACACTAATTTATCTTTTTTTCACTTACGTAAAACACTTAAAATGGAAAATCACTTAATGTCGTAACCTGTATATAATTAATTATTTTTCTTTTGTTTTGTGTTAGCATAGAACAAAATTAAGAATTTCTTAGAGGACAGTGCTTCTTATGTCATATGGAGAATTTGCTTGGAAAAATTTTATATTTCGCTTAATTTCTGCTAATATTATGCTCATTTTGATCGGTCGACCTTGCTTTTATTTAAATAAATTTCTTTAAAAAAATCCGCATAGGAAACTCTTAGTTTCAACATCATACTTTCATAAACAACTTCCTGAAAGCGGCAAAGAGTCTTGACATCTTCAGTATTAGAGATTCAAGAGGTTTAAGTGACTCCTTACTTAATTAATGTGGGAGTTTTGATGGTCATTCACTCACCAAAAATCAATGTATAATCAAAATCTTAACCCCGATCTTAACTCATATTGTGTAAAATTTATCAGGTGTGTAACAGAAAGGTTCAAGACACACTAAGGACCTTGGGAAGTTTATATTATTCAAGCATTTCAGAGAACATGCGGTGAGTTTTTTTTAGTCGGTCTTGCTGCTCAATAGAGAGTTCACTGCATTTTTAATTTATTTCCATTTCTCATAATTATTATGCACGAAATAACAAAGAAGGAACTATTGAAATGTTGTCTATATTCTTAAGTTAATAACTTTCCCGTCCCTAATTATTTTCTCTGAGTTTTAGAACGAGTAATTAAAGTTTGTGATGTTGTAATAATATAAATAAAGTTTTGTCAGGCTTTTTTTTGCAGAGAAAAACAAATAAAGAAGGTTGAATTTTATTATACAGATTAAAAGTATTGCATGTTCAGAGAAGATCATCATGATGATTGTGTTCAGAATGTAAAGTTTCAATGTTTGTTTCCGTGATCTTCACTTTAAATCATTTTTGATTTTTATTTCATAAGCGCAAAGTGATTTCTCAATTTTTTTCACCTTTGAATTTTTTCTTGATGTAACTAAATGACTTGCTTTTACTTTTAATCACTCTATTTTACTCTCCTAATGTCCACAACTATCAATTTTTGGACACCAAAAACTTGTATCCAAAAAAATAGCGTAAGAAGTTAACGCAATAATTTTGTCAATATTAAATGAACAAGCGATTTTTGTTGATGTAAAAGTGAAAGTTCAAATTGAAATCACTATACGTGACCTGCTAATTGTATTGGGTGAATGTACCTAGGTGTCTGTTATTTTTTTGGCACGTCTAAATTTGTTGGAAAAATATCAGGGCCAAATATTTCAACACATCTTTGAAAATTCCTACACGTTCGTCTTCTTATTACACATGTGGCATAATGTTGAGGTGTTTAATTTCCCCCCTGGAACGGTGTGAATTAGATAATGGAGCGTTAATTATGTTGAGCTAATTAATGAGGCATGAAGTATCTAACTAAAGGGAGTTTAATAATGTTTGAACATGATCATTGTTCGGAATTTGTGTAAGTTGTCTCATCAATTATACATGACGGATATCTATATTAAAATTTATTACTTTATTAATATATGTACAGTTTTAAAATAAAGGCTGTTAAAAGTTTGATTTGATTTTTTAAACGATTGTTTAAATTAAAATTAAGATGCAATAAATTTTTATTTCATTACATTTACGCAAGCTAAAGCTATGCTTCTTTAACAGTAAATAAACTTACAAATCAATAAATTTTATCAGTAAATATTCTATTTTGATGAGAATTCTTTAGAATTTTAAAATTAGTGGAGTGGAGACATCGTGTAAGTTTTGCCAAAAGGAAAACCAAAAGCAGAATAAACAATCTTTTTAGTACAACTGTAGGGGAATTCTGTAACGATATTACAATGTCATATGAGAAACTTTCGTAGTAAATTCGGTAGTAGGATAACGTTAAAGTACAGTGAGCACCGAATGGCCATTTCAAGGAACTCTATGAGAAACTCTATGTTACTCCATGTTACTCTATCAATAACTGATGTGAAACCGATTTTGAATTAATTTATCCGAATTTAGGACATAAAATTTTTCAAATTTGTCATTATAGAATTTTATATAGAATAGAATTATAGAATATTATAGAATTCCCCGACTGATCTTAGGGCAGAATCACATTGACAGTAAAATGCTCACCGTATTTCGTTAATTTATACATTTTCATTACAATTCTTACGCAAATTCTCGATTACCGTATTATCTTATCTCATACTCAGTGGCATTAGGTGAAAATAATATAAGAAATTTGAATAAATAAAACGAAAATTCAATAACCGGCAAGCGTACAATTATTTTTGCTCACCGTTTATCGCATTTTCATTTTATTTCTTTAATTTTCTTATATTATGTTCACCTAGTGCCACCGAGTATGAGACAAGGTAATACGGTAATGGAAAATTTGCGTAAATTATGCGAAAAATGCGTAAATTAATGAAATACGGTGAGGCTATGGCAAGCATTTTATTGTCAATGTGATTCTGTCCTTAGATTTTAATTGTACATAAATTAGTCTAATTTTTGTAAAGTTTAGTTTTTAACTTACCAACATTTCATATTTGATTGATCAATTTGACTTTCTGCTGACCAAAATGGGAAGATTATCATTCATTGATAAAACAAGGCCATTTGGCGGTTGTTAGAAGGTTGGGATATAGAAAAATGGGAATGATAATGTTCGTTATTATATTGATAAGATTTTGTCATAATTATTCTGAAATTCACCGCCAGTCTATCAAAACTTACCAATAAAATGAGCATTTTCCAATGACTTCCAATGTTATCTAGTCTCATCAAATAGAATCATTCCAATAGATTCGTAAAGTTCTGATCATTTTCACATCTTTTTCTCTGTGATGCTAGTAAAAATTACGAGGAATACCTACTTTAGTAGGAAAAACTGTTGAGATTAAAAAAAGCACGAAGCAAATACAAAATGAAAATTTTTATGAACAAAAAATACTTTTAATAAACATGAAATATTGTTGCACAGAAGACTTGATCAAATCACATGCGGCGTTGTAGCATAGTGATGTTGCATCAAAAATCTTCCGCCACTTCAGGAAGATCAGGAAGATGTTCTCGATCGATCTAAAGGTGCTCCAACGCAAGATCCTGATTGTGATTCAGCCACCTTGTCCTAGGTCTGCGCCAATGGTTTGCAAAGCTTTTCTGGAAAATCTTTTTCTATTCATACGCTGAACATGCCCATACCATCGAAGATATGATCTTAGCTCTCCACGAACAGCCACGCTCCTCACTCGATCGCGACGAGTGATTCCTTAACCACCTGAAGATACCTAATCTCGACAATTTGTACACACGATCTTACTTTTTCGATCATTACACAAATCTTATGACCATAGGTGAGAATAGGAATGAACGCAGCTTTAAAAACCGATAATTTAGCAGAAGTAGATATTTAAAAGATTTTTTTCCACCAATTTTCTTTAGCGGTTGGTCACCAGCGCTAAGACAGCGGTAGATGCTGAAAACTACATATTTTCATATAAAAACGAAATCGTACTTCTATACCTAAAGCATTGTTGATAAATAAATATGCCTATCTATCTGTCTATTTTTGTGCAAAATATCTTCCTGTTCAAAATTTCGAACATGTCCGACAGTTCATGTAGCAATTAGGGTGGAGTAACCACTTTTCGCCACTTTAGGGAAAATGTGAAATTAATTTAATTATAACTTTTGGACTCTTATTATAAGATGACTGAAATTTGACACAAAGTTACTGAGATGTATTGGCTCTAGATTCGTCAAAAAAATAGTACTCCAATTTAACGCTGGACTACTTAAAAAACTAATTTTTATTAACAATCAAAATTGAAATTTATTGAAAATTTTTGGCGACAGGTGGTAAAATTAATTCAAAACATTATCACTCCCTGCCATTCCTCATTTTTACATAAAAATTATATTAAATGAAATAATTATTTATTAAATACAAATTTTATGTATTTTACGAATATAACTAATTAAATATTCAACTGACAGATTATTTATCCAAAAACGTAAATTTTCTTTGATGAAAATTTGATGGCACTTGTTATATTTGGTAAGAAATATTGGACTCGATGGACTTGCTTAAAATATTGCTTTAAAAAATGCTCAAAATCTTAAATTCAAAACGAATAAAAATTATTTTTCGACATTTTTCCTATGATATTTCGGTAAAGTTAATGCAAAACTTTAGAAAATGAAACTTAATTTATTAACTATAGTTAAAAATGAAATTATTAAAAGATATCAACCTAAATTTGGACAAAAATAAATATCCTAGCGCTCAATTTATTGAGTGGAATTATACTTATTTCCACTCTAAAAAAACAAAATTCTATTATATTATATTTCTAAAAATGCTTAGAATAAAAAACCAAAATGTCGATTTTTATGTTGGCATGAAAGGACGTTATGGTCTACGTATGAATTTTTTTCGACATTTCTTTTTTTTTGTTGAGTTTCCTTAAGGATTAATGGGTGGAATAATTCTTATTTCCACCACTGTATTACTATATGGCAATTTATTTTTTAAGGGAAAGTCAAAGATTAAGTTGCTGATTTTATTTGTCAAAATAAAATGCATTTCGAAACTTATAAGAATTTCCATAATCTATCTATGTTGTTTTCTTATAGTCGTTGGATAATTTATCTTAATTTAAACTTTTAAGTAATCTTGCTACCGCTAGGTAGCGCGATCTTTAATAGAAACGGTTGGTGTCTAAACTTCGCATTACGCCTGTATAAGTACTAAATATTATTTTAAAAAATAACGAAAGACCTCATTAGAAAAAAATCTTTCAAGATTTAAAAAACAAAACACCGATAAACATTTTTATTACTTTCGAGACATTACAAAAGAGATTTATTGTGATAATTATCCTAAATTGTCTATGTTGTATTTCTGAATAACAAAAAGTTCAGATTTTCCTGAAGTGTTTAAAATGCTCGTGTTCCAAAAATAATATTTTGCAAAGTGAGTCAACGAAGTCAACAGTAACTCGATGTGCAATAAAAAATTAATTTTCTCTCACAAGGTCGCCATAAAGCCATTATCAATTAATTTTTTCTAAACATTTTCTCTGCAATGAATCGTAAACATTTTTTGTGAAAACTTGAGAATTGGTTGGATTTATAATAATGAAATATTTTCATTATACTCTTACCTTCTTAGATGATATTATTAACCTCACCTATTTTCTGATGAGTGGGTAAATCTCTTGTAATTGAAGTTAATCACAGTGTTATGCATTATTCAATGATGTCATCTACCCATTAAGCATCGCTTTGAAAGTATTTTTCATCGATATCTTAATAGCGCAGTAATCAAAAGATAAGGTGTCGGATTCTTCAGTAAAACACAAATATTTGTGAAGCTAAATTTAAAAAATATTCTCTTTTATCGTCAAAAGATTTTACATTAATATTTTGTAGACTGACAGAGAGTAAATTGATGGTTTTTGTTTCATTAAATATGGCTCCAGAAAATGAGAAGAGCAGGCATGAGTATCTTCCAGCAAAAGAACGAAGTTGAGGATTTAGTGGTGTGCAATTGGGATGAGGGTCTCAGCTGCTGTGAGGGATGGTGGCAGAGGGGCATCCACTGTCAAGACACCGTCTTTGCTGAGGGATGACCTAATGGATTCTGGGGCGACTCCCTTGGGCAGCAAGAATTCACGGTTATACTCGCGGTAGACGCTCTTTGTGTCAGATTTCTCTTCGTGTTTTGCATGCACCAGCAATTTGTTATCAACTGTCTTTACGACAATTTCCTCAGGTGTGTACTGGCTCACGTCGAATCTTAATTTAAGCACCTTATTGTCACCATCCTCCTGGAAAAATCAATAAAAAATATTGTTAATTATCATAAAAAAAACGGTGTTAAAATTTTAACGGTAACACAACTGAAGGTGGTTACTTTATAATTTTAAGTTATCGTCATATGCATACAACCTCGAACACCCAATAAAAATATTACAAGAATATTCATTGAATTTAAATTTAGCTATGCGTTTCAGGAATTTCTTCGCCAATTTCGGTTATTTAAAATATTTATATTAAGCAAGTTATCCAATGATAATGATAATTTGTTTAACTCTTATAAAATTGTGCATTAGGTATAATTATGTAATGATTTACTAATACTTAAAATTTACGAAGTTTATCAAGCCATGAGTAAATAACTAGTGGAGCTGACAGCAATAGAATTTACTAAAATGAACTCTAAAATGGAATATATAGAGTTTTAAGGACAAATCGAATCACAATCAATTTATTTTTTCCTGCTATAAGCTCAGATTCTCGGATTTGTATTTATCGTTTTAAGGTTACTTTTAAAGGAAAGAAAGCTTGGAAGTCTCCAATATTTCGTTGATGTTTAGGGTTTATCAATTATCATTCGCCAGTATTGTTAAACAAAAAACCTACATGTGTGTCTTGTCTTTTAGTTTATCATAAATAGGTACAATATCTAAATGGTTTAAAAATATGGTAAATTTTATCCCGAAAAATTGACGTTGTTACGCGTTCTTAAAGTTTATTTATTTTTATTCAAGGAAACTTGTGAGAGTTTATCAAAAAAATCACTTGAGATACCCTGATTAGACGTACAGTACGACTCCAATAGAGTCAACCTCAAAAAGTCTTAAACACAGTGGAACAAAATTTCAGGTTTCATGTCAGAATTTCAAACGACTTTTGTTAAGTAACAACCTGAAATAATTTTTAACGAGTGAACGCTAAGACGGCGGTGGACAACCATATACTGGTAAAAATAAGAGGCTCAAATTTAGATAAATTTGAACCTTTTGCAAAGGATGGATCAAATTTCGAACTGTAAGTCCACATTTATCATAATAGAATATGTTAATTAGATTAATTTGATTCTTTTATTTTTACCAGTGTATCTTAAACTACTTATAACTACTTTTGTGCTTTCAAAAGAACTTCTCTCAATAGCACTGATATTATTAATAATAAAGAGTATAACCATAAAAATTAATAAATTAGAATATTGCAAATATACAAGTATCAAATGCTTTGATTTTACTGGAGTCATACTAATAATCATAACAGTTATCTTTAATAATTTTTTCTACACTGAGAGAAGATAAATATATTAACGACATTTCTTCAGATTTTTTTTACACTTTGTGACTATAAAATAAAAAAAAACACCCCATCAACCCTCTTAATTCATTTTAAATTGTCATAAAAATTAGCCTTGTATTTTTCTAATATTTTAAATTATTATCTCTACTATTTTTATTAGTTTAACGCAATATTTTTAATAGTCGATTTATAGAAATTATAAAGAAAGATAATTTCTGAATTCAAATACAAAAAATACAATTTTATATTAATTAAAATGCAATTTTTCAGATTAATTTTACACTTTGCTAGATTTATTTAAAAAATCGAAAACAGGAGGACTCCAATAACCTAACAAGTTGGGTTTATATTGCTTGTAATAATTTGGTTCATAACCGATAACTAATTTTTATTCCAAATTCAATTATATTAGTTCTAAGTTATTTTGGGCAATATTTTTGAGTGATTTATAAAACCGTTCAAATCGGTTGTAAACCAGTAATAAACCGGTTATAAACCGATGAGTAATTTTTATTCGAAAATCAAATTTATTACTCTTAAAATTATTTTGTGGGATATTTGGAGTGATTTACAAATTTATTTAAATCGGTTGAGAACCGGTAAACGGTAAGTTATGCAAAAGTATTTTTGAGGGATAGCATCTAAGTCACGATTTCAAGCATTTCGCAAAGCCTGGTACGCATTGCTACCCATTGCTACCCCTTATTATAAGTCATTAGTTCTTGTAATTACATGCTTACTCGTTAAATATTCTTTCAGTATCTTAATTAGCAAAAGTGATTCAAAAATTTTACAATTTTCATGGAATTTTACATATTTTATCAATAGCGTTTAAAATGTTTATGCGCTGACACTATAGGAGTCGTACTGTATTTTAATATTTTAATGAATTTACCCTGAATAAGAAGACAAATAATTTTAATCCTATAATAGGAGTAATTGGGATTGCAAGAATGTTAATTTTTTTTTCAGTAACATTAAGACGATCTATTCATTTAATAAATTTTAAAAATCATTGTTAAAAATTCTACTGTTCAGAATAGTAAAAAATCAGATAAAATGTGATATCAACGTCAATGAACTTATGAGTGTTTTAGCTTATGACAGAGACCATTTTATATGAGTTTTATCTGATCGCGTAAACGCATTAATAGCAACACTTCATTCAAAAAAGCAAGGATATTACTGTTTAAGGATTCCCCCATTAATATTGATGGTACATAAGACTTATTGTATGAGATATTTACCTGAATAAGTGGGGAATTTATGTCGCTCACGTAATTCTGCTTCGGCCTCTGAGACAGTGCGGTATTTCCCGCGTTGCTTTGGGTTGTTGTGGAACTGCAAGAGAAATGAAGAGGGTTAAGAACAATCATCCAAAGAACAATCTTACCCTTAAAAAATTATAACAATCATACAGAGAGACATATTTATCGAAAACAGTGAGGATATTCTAGATCATTCTAAATACACACGACGCAATAAAAATACACTTGGATGATTCATTGAATGGCTCAATAGAAGAAATGTTGATGACTAACATCCAAGGACACTCTTCGTCCTTATGGCACAGTGGATAAACTAAAGGGATTTGTAAGTTTGCGAGGGGTGTATGAGTCACTGGGAAAATATTTTCCGTGTGGAATCCTCAAAAGTCAGAAGATTATAGACATTTCTTGTGGGATTCTTAGGAAGCAAATGAGATGTCTCATAGTTAGGTGTGTGGGCACATAAAAAACAGAACACGCATCACGATTGTGAATTTGTCAGTAAAGTCGTCAATATAAATAGTTCACAGCTGAAAATAATATTTCTAGCACATTCTTCAGACTGTGCAAGTTGCTCAGACACCTAAAAGAACGTAATTTTGGTTTCTTTTACTCAGCATTGTCGAATATGCCACAGAATTCCATTTAGATGGTAGACAGAACATTTATCTTTTTCAATTTATCGACCAATTTCACTAAATATTATATGTACATTGCATGAATTTTTTAAACTGCTAAATAGGATGATGAGAAAATTAGCACAAAATTGCCATATGCATTTTCTATACTCAATGATTATCACCATTCAAATGGAATATACAATGAGGGAATTATTTTTAGAACCACATCATGCCACAGAACAGAAGAACACTATAAGGTTTTCATTGAAATTCCACGAGATTTTTGGCACATTTTATCATGCGAATTTATGGGATTAATTGAAAACTTTCCAGGGGTAACCAAGGCTAAATCAGACGGCAAATTAAATTTTTTCGTGTATAAATTTGAGAAGGAAAAGCTAGGATTAGCCTGATAAATTGTTCAGTAAAAAGGGGATTTTGGATTTCCTTAAATTAAGTAGTGGTTCGCTCAATAATATTCTTAGGTCAAATTAAAATATCACACTGTCTAATTAACCCCGGTTGTCTATCTATTTTATCATAAATAACACTACTGGTAGAAATAAACGAAGAAATGAGCAGACTTTCAGGGTTTGCAATGCTTCATTTTGAGCCTTGCCTGAGAATAAGCTTCATATTTTCAAAGAAATAATCGATCATTCATTTGCAAATGTTGATATTTAACTAGAGGTCTATCCCTTTATTGAAAATTTCCAACCTTGCAATTTTAATTCATTAAAAAAAGTTAATACAACAATAAGAGAAAGAACAAAAAATAATAATAATAGACATTCTGAGTAGGGGAAAATGCCCATGTTTGATACCATTGGAAGCTTCGTAATGACTAATTTTCTTCTATGTTTCTCAATAAATATTACTTCGCAATATATTTAAAAATTGGCCACTTTCCCATAGTTTTTAAAATATGGTTGCGATGAGTCACATATATATTGTGAAACATAGAAAATGTAGTCATTACGAAGCTTCCAACGGTATCAAGCATGGGCACTTTCCCCTACAAGGAAGAGTCTTTGCAGATTTCTTAAATTTTCAAATTAGAAAAAAATGTGTGAGTAATTGGGGTTTTTCAAAACAATAATTTAATTTAACCCTTAATTTTAATAATTAGTAGGGTAGATACCCCGAATGATGCCACTACCCTATTTGATGCCATCTTGAATAAAATGTTAGTTTTTTCAATATTACAATATTAAAAAATTATGAAATATATGTAGTAGTGACTGTTGCATATATTTCATAATATCTTGATATCGTAATATTGAAAAAAAAAAAATATAAATTTATTCAAGGTGACATCAAATGGGGTAGTGGCATCATTCGGGGTACCCACCCTGGTTCTTTGAAAAGCATTTCCTAACTTTGTCATTTTTTAGTGAATAAAATAACAAAATCAGTGAAAAGTGTTGTTTTCAAGATTTGGCTCCGATATAAAGAAACGCATTGAATATTATTAATAAATATGCAAAAAATAATTAAGTTACGGAAATGACGATGAAAATAAGCGTGCAAGTTTTCAACAAATCGCTTTTAATTATAAAAATTATCGCAATAATCAATATAATTGGAGAGGTCTTGATTTCATCTTTTGAAAATTCAAATATTCTTGAATAATAAAAATTAATTTATGTATTTTTTAGTGAATCAGTTCTTAAAATCATTCAAAAAGAATACTGGATTGTTTTTCCTGTCTACACACTATAAGCAATTTTCGTCAAAAATTGCCTTTTTTAAAAAACTCTGACGTTTTTGCCTACAAGGATAGGGGAAATTTTCTTTAAAAAGGCATTTTTTAAAGAAATTTCTTATAGTGTGTAGAGGCCAATGCAGAAAGAAAATTTAAAACGTTACAAATTTAGAACAGATTAGAGACCGACCGAATATCATTTTTTAGAAAGTATGACAGATAATCGTTTTATTTTTATCAGTGATGCTTTAAATTTCATATTTGATCAAGATTTTATTATCTAACATCACATTGAAAATAATATTTGAAAAATAAATAATTATTTTCATTGTTAACAATAGCATTATTTATTAAATCCATTTGATAAATCGGTAAATCAGTTTAATTCATGCGCTTGCTAATCCCCAATTGAAAACAGAAAATTCAATTGCAATTGAAATAAATATAGATACAAACACCGTGACCACCGTGACTAATTTTATAAATTTCCGTACTCAGTTATCTCAGATAAAATTAATCCAAAGTATATTTTAGTTGCAATTCCCTGAATAACAAATAAATTGTTGGTTACTTGACAATTTAAAATACAACCGAGGCGTCTGAATGGACTTAAAGTATTTGAATTATAGTCAATTAAATCACACCTCAAATTGCGTGATAAATTTTAGGATTTACACTTTGTCACTGTAATTTTAGTGAATAACACAAATGAAATTGCCTAAGAAGGTGGAGAACAAAAGAATTTGGCATTCAAGTTTATATTTGGAATAATTGGGATAAAACTGCGAAACTAATGACCTCTTCAGACTTAAAGTTTAATATCATAATTTAACGTGCTTTTTTTCAATAACTGGTTGTCTTTTTGAGACATTTTGGGTTCGGATATTTTTTGATATGTACATAATTTATGTTGCTTCCATCAGCTAATGTCACAATTTCAATTTTGTGATTTTCTGCTTTTATTATATAGGTTTATCAGAAAGAGAAATAAAGTATTAGGGCAATGGGACTATTTAATGCCAATCATGATATAATGCTACCTTTTATAATTTGGTGTTCTTAATTAATAGAGGGAGGTAGGGCTACATTGAGCGGGGATTACATTGAAAATGCTATTTTTTGCAATATTTCTAAATAAAGTTGGAATTAGCCACAGTTTAACTCACATCCTTACAGGTTTTGTCTATCTACATAAATTACATTGAAGCCTAACTTCAATTCAAGACAATTGCATATTGAGAACTACTTGATAAAATGAACTATGTTTGTTTAAAGAGATAACGTTTTCTTGTTTTATTTTAAAATTGTTTAGATACATTTTTTTAAATTTTTAATCGTATTTCTAATAAAATATGTGTTTTGAAAATGTTATTTAAAAAATATGCTAAATGGAAGTAATGATTAGTTTTTAAAGCGCGAAAGAGATTACCGCGTAAGGCTTAAGCCCAACGCACAATAACTTTTGTTTAGTAAACATGTTTTTGACTTTTCAATGAGGGTGAGTGAGATCTAGATCTAGTCATCTCGCTCATTCTCATGGGAAATTTTGAAAACATATTTACAAACAAAAGTTATTGTTTTAGCCTGAAATTTTCATTAAGTCATAAAAATTGTGTTAGATTTTGTTTTAATATTTAAAAAAAACAGCTGTTTTATTGAACTTATCACATTACAATCTAAAAGGAACTTAATAATGTTAACACATGATAAGTATCACACACGTTCATGCTTAATAAAAAAAATTTATTGTAATTCGTACAGCATGCATAAGAACTAAATTTAATTGTTCTATACAAAACACAGACTGTACCTGGTGGTTGTAGTCTTTTTCGTGGTCGAGCTGTTTTTTGGTTATTTGCGATTGTGGTAGAAGAAGTTATAGATATCATCCATTTAGAGAGCAAGACATGCGAATTTAATATTAATTCAATTAGTTCAATTTATGCAAAAGATTAAACTATTCTACACTCCTAATGCCGGTTTTTTCAATCCAAATATTTAGGGTTATTTATTTCAAATTTTTGCCAGCTTGTATATACAAATCTGTAATTTATGACATTTTACTGAGAGAGGAAAAATCATTCTGTTATGTTTAAATTCACAGATTGGCGCTGTGTAGTTTTGGTATACATATAGAACTAGATACATATAATCGATAGATTCTATTGAACAATTTTCTCTATCACTTTCAATGCTAGTAAATTAAATGTTCTAGAACCATATGACCCAGTTTAATTTAAACATGCGCACGTATAAAATAAAAGAATTTTGATAATAAATTCTACTCCAATTGATATCACCTCAATGTTTAACATGATATAATACAAAAGTTGGGAGGATTTTTTTTGTGTGCACATTTGTGAGAATATTGGTTTATGGAAGAGTCATTGAACTTCCTAAACTAAACAATGTGGTACATAAGACATAACCATATACAATTTTTGCCTCAATTTCTGCTCCAATCTTAGACTCTGTATCTTGTCTTTGGAAATTGTCTTACTTCGAGCAATGACTTCAGAACGGAAATTGTACACTATTGCAAAAATTTATAGCTCCTAAACCCAAGTGTGAAAATTTGACTGAAAATAGATTTCATGTCGAAAATAATAAACTTTTCAAAACGTTTTTTTTTTGCAACAAAAAAAGTGATTTTGCTGATTTTCCCCACTCGTGTTCTGTGCGTGTTTTTATCTTCATCAGTACATAGACAAATATTTCAATGTTAAATTTATTTGCATTGGACGGTGAGTTAGAAATAGCCGCTATTGTTGTACTGGCAACCGTTTTGTCGTGTTAAAATTTAATCATCAACGAAAATAGCCGCAATGGAGTTTATGCTGTGCGAAGTTTTTCTATGTACTTCAGAACATTTTTCCTCTCATATATCTGCTATATATAACAACATGTTAATGGATGAGGCAAAAAAAAATTAGAGACCAGATTACTGAATCGCATCATCGCTCCAATTATGCGCAGAAAATGGACAATATTGAATTAATTGATGTTGAAGTTACATGTGAGGGGTTATTTCAAGTGACCATCTCAAGTCACACTTCAATCTCAATTTCATTTTATAACTGTCTCATCCCATATGCAAAAGAACAATTTCTTTCGTAGTAAATTGCACTTGACAATTCACACCGTATTTGTGCAGAGGCATTGAAGGAAGTTTCCTTCTGGCATTCCAGTCACGGTCTCATATGACGAAATGTATTCATGATGAGATACAGTGATTTTAATTGAGTCTCCCGCCACTCTTTGCGTGTTGCAAAAGAAACAGTCTCCTTATAAGGCGAATGAATGTGGCAGCCCAAGCAGACGAGTGTCTCTTGAGAAGCCCAGTGTGACTGTTCAGTGCCACAAGATGATTGCTCATTGGGATAAGCGTCGATATTGTCGCGAGTTGGCGGCAAATCCACGCGAGAAGTGTTCAAAGTCAAAGAGGCTTTATATTGAGGAAGTATACTTGACTTTTCCAAAAATGTTTACTTCCAAACTTTAGGGTTATCCCCTCTATCGATACTTAAAAGACACATCAATGAGTGATAAAAATTGTAACAAATGGAACTTAATCTTAACTAAATTTACTATTTAACCTAAAATTTATTACATTCATATGTTTAAATTTAAAAATCTATATTAATTGACCGGAGATGTTACATAACCTCACTAGATTGTCCGTTGCATCAACAGTTGTCGTACCTGAATTTCTTTGGACGATGTTAGTATTGTCGTTCATACTAAATTCAGACACGACAACGGTCAAACCGACGAAATATTGAAAAATATTGTCGTTTTCACCATCTAATATCGTATAAGCCTTTTGAAGATTTTTTTGTTATTCCTTTTTCAGAATCTGAATAATTTTCTCATAAACGAACATGAATTATCAACTCTTATAAGTTCCATATCATTCTCTATACGATACTAAGAACGCTCTAAAGAGAAATCGGAGCTGTTCCGAGTGACATCTATGACAACAATTTAAATATCAACAGGGGTGTAACTGTTGAGAGGAAGCTACTGCTAATGCTAAAATCATAAAATATATAATACTAAAAAATAATTTATAGATTTTATTACTTTTTACTCTATGAAATGGAATCTGCCATACTGAAGAATTCAAACAGGGGGTTTCATATGGGTCAAGTTTACGGATTCCAAAACAGATCTTAGATTTTTTTCTTATAACCTATAGCCCTCTTCAGGAAGACCGATTAAAATTTTTATAAGTGCTTATTATAATACAAATTGTGTCTGATACTACAATTGAATATTAAGAAATGTCTGACACAGGTGGCAATAATTCAATAATTTATACACTAAAAAAAAACCTGAAAAGTTAAAACAATTCTATGGCAGAGTTGAATTAACTCTAAGAACATCGATGTAATTGTTACTCTTTTTCGTTGTAAATTTTAGTAAATAGAGTTGAAACTACTCTTCGTGTGAGTTGAATTAATTCATCGGATATCGATGTAATTATTATTCTTTTTCGATGTAAAATTTCATCTCGACTGAAGTATATGCTTAAGTGTTTTCGTTTTAAGAATATACTTCAGTCAAGAATATTTTCATGTGACAAAATTCATATGGAACATCAACTAGAAATATGCTTAACAGTGTTTCATGAAGACATGTGCGTGCATCATACATGATATTTCGCTCGGAACATAGGGAACTTGAGGTCAAGAAAATATTAATAAAGAAAATTTTAAAATTAAAGAAAACATATAATTGCAAGACATATTCATTTTGGGATTTGAAAGAGTTATTTTAAGTCTAAAAAAGATTTTTTTAACTCTTGAAAAGAGTTATTTTAACTCTTAAAACGAGTTATTGTCAGTCTTAAAAAGAGTTATCTACACTCTTTTGACATGTAAATTTTAGGAAAAAATAGTTAAAACAACTCTTCCGCATTTTACACCTAAATAGAAGTAAAATCAACTCAAAAATACAGTTAATCAAAAATTACACCGAAGAAGAGTTAATCCAACATCGATTCGAGTAAGTTTTACTCGATTATTTTTCTGAGTGTAGCATGCTACTTAGTAGACAACTGGTTAAAAAGAACTTTTTGATTGTATTTTATGAAGAGTTGTCAAAAAGCCTGTACGATATTGGCTGATGAAATCGACAGTAAGTATATTTCCAATATTGATGTTTCGGAAACTCCACTCGAATTGCAAGACAGACTATAACTTTTTGATCGATTTAAGATTTTGAAAATTTTTTGAATTAAAACTATGATTCTAAAACTAAGTGCTAATATTTATTATGATTTTTTTTAAAGGACTGATTTAACTATTTAATAAAAAGAAACATGTATATTGCCGTTGTATTGAATGCCCCTTTAATAATATACGGTCCTTGAGACAATGGTCTCTCCTCGCCGTCTCACACCAAACATAACACCGCGTAAATTTCCCTCATATTATAATTGTTTTTCACCAATTCGAATACGATTTTCCTCACATAAAAAATACGACTGACTCAAACTTCCTGAGAAACATTGATTTTTTTTCTTTGTCCATCTACTTTTTTTTTACATTTTCTCCACGAATTTTCCACCCGAAATATTTGGTCTCTAAGGCGATGACTAAAAATATTCTTCATGCTTTGTGGCATAGAATGGTACTTTCGCTCTCACCTTGATGTAGTCTCGAAGAAATTGGCTTCGCGGTTCATTAATTCAGATCTGAATTTGGCCATTTCATCTTCCATTTTGCGCATTTCGGCATCAAAACGCTCACGGATTGAAGCAAATTCGGTATCGATGACACTAAAATCGCCCAATTTGATTGGGATGTTGCATTTGTTGCTCTCAGCCATTTCTTTTCTAATTTTTTTTTCTTGGTAGAACTCTCTCACTCAATGAAATTTGTAGAATAAATTTGTACTCTTCCTTATGGGTATATTACACCAAATTAATAATTTTTAAGACACTTGTCTCGATGGAACCTTTTTTTTCACAATATCTGTAGATATACACAGAAATAAAAAAGACCGTAAATTTTATCGCAATAAAAGCACTTGCTGTTTACACCACGAAATTGTATTCTTGACTGAACCACTCGGACTGTGAGTTTATTTAAATAGCATTTGAGTTTGCCGATCGTGAGGAATTTATTAAGGCGAATGGGCCACGGTTTCCAACACAACCCTACAAAAATACATTAACAAATCCTATGCAGACAATCAAACGCCCCGGCAAACTATGCTCGGCGTCGTCGTCGTTACAACTTCGTTCGCGGTCCGATGAGGTAATTCTTCGCGGGGCATGCGCATTGGATGACGTCATGCGCACCACCACACTAGCGGCATCTTCCACCTACTCTTTCCACTGGTTCACTCATAGTTCGCGGTCCCACCATCGAGAAGATGCATCTGGGAATGATCGAGAATCATCTTCACCATTACGATTGTCTATCTATTTTAGATTTAGTGAATTGCAGACGAAAGTTCGGGAATCTGTTTAATCATTTAGATCTATGCGATGACATGCTTCAGCTGGTGCTTTTATTATTACAAAAATGACGCCATTACTAGTTTTTGTTGGTGTCAAATTCTAACCTAAATAGGAAGTCACTAATGATTATCATATGGTGTTTTAGCGCCTTTATAATAACTTTTCGGTTTAAAATAATATACAGGGACTGGTAAATCGATTATGAATAGTAATAATAAGAAATGACAAATTCTGATTTATTTGTTTGAAATAGCGTTCGAAATCCTTATGAAATATTCGAACAGTAAGCCTTACAAGTCAAAGAGCATACCAATAATTGCCATTAACACTATTACTGCTCGAACTGCACAGAGAGAGTAGTATATAAATATAATCCCTCAATTTGGAGTTACATATAAAAAATAAACGACTCCTTGACCTTACCCCCTAATTTGTCACGTTTTGATAGAATTTTGGAAATCTAAAGTTTTGAGTTTTTTGACATCACGTTGTTTGTCCGTCTGATCCGTTCGGCTGTCAACAACACTAGAGACAAAACGGTTATAGACAAAGGCTTAGAAAAAAGTTGTGCAAAAACCGTTGAAACCGAATAAACGTCAAAATAATATTTGTTCTGTTAGCGTTTTGACCATTGATGTACATGTTTCTTTTGACGTTTATTCGGTTTCAACGGTCCTTGCACGCCCCTGGCTTAGAAGCTTCGGGGAACTTCACTCAAAAACCAAAACCATGTTGTTTGGGGTTGCATAAAATCGCGTTGCGATGCTTTTGATTTTTTAAATTTTTGAATATATTTTAGAGGCTATCGATATATTTTTTCTGTGAAATCTGTCACTAAGGAGAAACCTGAAAAGTTAAAGCAATTATATGGCAGAGTTGAATTAACTCTACGAATATCTATGTAGGGTAAGTGTGCCAAATTTCGGCATAGTTGCACGCAAGCGACAAAGTCTCAAGTTTGAAAGTAATATTTTTAATATAAATTGAATATTTTTGTTACTCTTTTATAAGGAGTGTTGCTTGGAACCTTGCAGACAGTTTATCATTTTTATTTTCTCTAAAAATCATTCTTAATACATTTTAAAATGAATAAAAATGTAGACATAGTATTGGTGGCCTATTCCGGCAACCTTCATTCTCATAGTTTCTTGCCCTTCCGGAATTCTTCCAATGCCTTTTTCAGAACATCTTGTTCGTCGAAGCAACATTTTTTGTTATTTTTTTGCATTGTACAATCTCAAGAGTATCCAAAAACTACAAATTCATGGAAATTCGAGGAACAAAAAATATGACCGAAATTGCAAACTGGCCGGAATTTGGCACACTTACCCTAATTGTTACTCTTTTTCGTTGTAAATTTTAGTAAATAGATTTAAAACTACTCTTCGTGTGAGTTGAATTAATTTGTCGGATATCGATGTAATTATTACTCTTTTTCGATGTCAAATTTCATCTCGAGTGAAGTATATGCTTAAGTGTTTTCGTTTTAAGAATATACTTCAGTCAAGAATATTTTCATGTGACAAAATTCATATGGAACATCAACTAGAAATATGCCTAACAGTGTTTCATGAAGACATGTGCGTGCATCATACATGATATTTCGCTCGGAACATAGGGAACTTGAGGTCAAGAAAATATTAATAAAGAAAATGATAAAATTAAAAAAAAAAACATAAAATTGCAAAACATATTCATTTTGGGATTTGAGAGTTATTTTAACTATAAAAAAGATTCTTTTTTAACTCTTAAAACGAGTTATTTACGCTCTTTTGTCATGTAAATTTTAGGAAAAAAAGTTAAAACAACTCTTCCGAATATTACACATAAATAGAAGTAAAATCAACTGTAAAATATAGTTAATCAAAAATCACAACGAAAAAGAGTTAATTCAACATCGATTTAAGTAATTTTTACTGGATGATTTTTCTGAGTGGTCAAGTCTGGAGTCTGATTTGGTTCCAATTTCCAATCCGTTATGAACCTGTAATGACCCGGTTGTGAACCGATGACTAATTTTTATCCGAAAATCAATTGTATTACTCAAGGTTGGGTGATCCTTTGGGTGATTTATGAATCAGTTCAAATCGCTTGTGAATTTTAAAATTAAAATATAACATTGAAGTCACGAGTTCGAGCATTTTGCAAAGCCTGTAACGATTTGTCTCCTTTTTGATTCTATGATTCCAATTGACAAAAATCACAACAGAGTATACCAATAAATTGCTTTTTCAAGAGAAAACCTGAGAGTTTTGAGCATTTGTCTACGGATAAGGATTGGAACACGAAGTAGTATAGAACGAAGTATATTAGTTTCAATTTATTGTATTAATTTAATTGGTTTATTAAACTGTTTTAAACAACTGAAAAATAGACAGAACATCCTGGACAGAACAAGCCAATAAGAGCTGGGTTCTCTTTGAGATACCCATCCCGATGCTTTTATAAAATTGCACATTTTCAGTTAATTGATTGAATGTTTTAAAAACAAAACCACATATCTGATAAGCCGTTTATCAACGTAATATTAAACAATTATAGCAGAAGTGTTCTGAGTCCTGATTAAATGGGCAATTTCGAGCAGTACTAGAAGTCTTAATGAGCACCTTTAACTTTAAAATGTGAAATTTTATTGTGTGATAACTCCATTAAATTGCTTCTTATACGGAATATATGAAAATTCGATTATACACTTAATTTTAAGGATAGAGATTTGCGTCAACTGAGCTTAATTAACGAAGTGTAGGGGGAACTGGGGCAGTAGTAATCTGGGATAGTTGTAAACACTGTGATTTTTTTCATTAATTTTAAGACTCCAGAGGATAAAACCCATAAGCATTCATAGATACCATGGGGATGTATGTCCACAGATGAATTGGTCAATAAAATCCTAATATACTTTAAAAATAAAAATCATTTTCCTGAAAATGTTGATATTTCGATTATTTTGATCATTTGGATTTCCACCTGGAAATTAAAAATTGTGTAAAATAATCGAAATGTAGCAATACCAGTTTTTTCCTACATCTTTTAGGATTATATTAATGCATTTACTAGAGAAATTGAGATTCTCATTATTTCAAAAGAATTAATAATTGGTCAGAAAACAGCATTTGGGGTAGATGTAAACAGGCAATTTCAATTTCACAAAATGAGTAGGTAAAAGTGCGGGAAATTGACCTTCATGCGAAATATCTATAATTCATAGATTACGAAAAAAAATTGGTGGTGCTGTGTTCAATAAAAAGTTACATGATGTCAAAATATGGGGAAAATCCATTGAAAAATGTCTTTGATATGCATGCTTTTAGTTTTTTTGCTATTTTAATTATTCTTTGTAAAAAGTGTCGTGATTTTTTGAAAAATATACAGTTTTTATATATCTCTTAAGTAATTAAAATAATCGAGAGTGGTGCAAAGTTAATTTCAAGGGTGGGAAAAAAGATGTTTACTTCCTCCCCAGAAAGTGGTTACTTCTACCCCAGGTATTTTGTGAAAAGAGAAAAATGCACAGGGACACAAATTTTATTTTTATGGAAAACTCAATTGTTTTCCAGCATCCGCATTACCCTCGACGAATTGCCTATACCCAAGGGTAAAACATGAGCTAAGAAATATTTTCCAAAAAATCACGGTGTCCTTGGAAAATCACCTCAAATTCGCATCTATCGAAAATGATTACATGTGCCCCAGTCTCCCCTATGTTTAACTTACATCGGCCAAGTCCGGTTGCATATAGAGCTGTACACGGGGACACTGGTAAAAATAAAAAGATTCAAATTGATACAAATTTGATCCTTTTGCAAAGAATGTATCAAATTTCAAAATTCTTTCCAAAAGGATCAAATTTGGATCAATTTGATCCTTTTATTTCTACCAGTGTACGATTTTGATTTTTCTATAGGAAGGTCTTATACTTACTTTGGTATCGTATCGAAACTTTGAAAATTTGATTTTCGATTTTAGTGGACAATTGGCATGGATTTTAAATTTTTAACATGGTCACACAAGGTCATAAATCACAGCGCTTAAGTTTGTAAAGAATCCAATCCAGATATGAATACTTAAGATACAATATACCATTAGAAAGATAAAGGTCATGCAGGTCTTATAATATTAAGCCACAGGTTAGAAGATCATTTTCTTGCTGGCTCATAGAGAGTTTATGTTACTGAATACACTCTGATTTGCAAATAAATCGCAATTGTGACTTGTGATTTTCCAGACTAATGGAAAAAAAGTATTTGCTACAAACAAGACGTATTTTACGAAAAAACATCAACAGAATATACCTTCAAATGTGATTTTTTTTTCTTAAATAGCCTGGCTCTGTTCCAAGATCATGACTATGTTAAAATTAATTCTAAAGTGATTCAATGTGCGTAGGATTCAATAACAAAATCAAGATGATGAATTTCCGGAAAAAGAGAGGAAACACGTGGCAATAGATCTTTCAACGGAGAAAAAATGACACAATTGTTTAAGAATATTCTAGATTTATATTCCAAGTATGGATTTAGCTGATTAGCGAAAAGAGAATTTGTCGCATCTCTGCAAATTGCGAGATTTCATACAGATCGAAAATGTTTTATTTGCGCATTTGTAATGAGTCTCCTCGCTTAGAATGGCTTTTAGCATGTCCGATGGATGCCTTTGCAAATTGACATGAGTATTTATGATTATTGTGCTGGGCAAATATCTTATTATGTTATTATGTTTGTTTAACAAAACTCGTGTTATTGAGTTCTACCCGTTCTACCTCACATTGATCTCGAAAAGATGAATGTCGTCAGTTTTGACTTATTTGCCAAGCAGAAGACCCTCATGTCTTGCTTATTTGATCCTCATGGTATGAGTAATTTGACTTAAACACGACTGTTTCATAAAATTAAATATGCGAATAATGGGCTCAAATTGTATCGAAATGATTCGTCAGGTCGTAAATAAATAAATATGATCATCCCACTTGTATTTGCACTCTCTACGTCTACGTTGATTGTATGACCATATTACTCTTTTAACTGGAAGTAACGTAGGTGGTGGATATTAAAATTTTTTTCCTAAAGATCACTCCGTCAATTTGCCATGAATGTCTCGAAACTTGTAAAGCAAAGTGTTGTTCACATTGTGTGAAGGTGAGAAATTCTACTCAGCGTTTCTCCAAGATTCTATGAGGAGGCGTTCTGAAGTTGCAAATATCGTGCTCCATAATCATATTCACAACCTGCGACAACAATTTCCTTTCCTTGTGATTCCTCCAGCAGTCCAAGTCTAACACGAAGCCCAGTACATTGCCTTTTAAAGTCATCAACTCATGGAGCCCACACAATTTTTTAAATACTTCTTGTAACTTTTTTTTTATTATTGCTGTCATCTATATAAAAACTCTAATTCAGTCAATTTCTTAATTTCTTAATAAAATGAGGAAAAAACGGGGGTCAGTGGAATTATACTGTAATATTACTAGACATTAAGCTGCTCGTAATTCAATATAATACAAATTGCTTTCATTTTAATAATATCAAATACATATATTTTGTTGACAGATACTCGTTTCACAATCCTTATTTTACTTTGGCTAAAACTATATAAATAAATATAAGCATTATTTGCTGAAATTTTTATTAACAAAATTTAAAGAGTCAGCCATTCAGATCGAATTTTGGAGATTTTTTTGGAAAAAAACATACTTTTCGGTGAACAAGATTTCTCAAACTTCGTTCATATAAAAATCAAAAGCTAGATATTTTCTGTAAGCAGATGAGTTAGACTAGTCCTTGAAAGAAAGATTTTTTTACTTGATTAACAACTTATTCTACAAGACGAAACGTGATGTAAAATACTTAAAAAATGGTATTTTTGTATTAAATTTTCCCAAAAATTCAAATTACATATTTTTCAAAAATCCTTCGTTCAAGGATGTTTAACTGACCAGCTGACAGGAAATATTTGGTTTTTGAATTTAACATTAATCAATTCCGACAAATCTTGTACACCGAAAAGTATTTTCTTTTTAAAAAGATGTCCGAAAATCAAGTCCCAGAGGCTGAATTTCTAAAATTTTTAAATGAAAATTTCACAAAATATATTTTAAATGTTGTACTATTATATCCCAAAGAGCTTGGATTAACACGAAACCTACCGATCGTTTTTGGTTGTTTTTCGATCAAATGACAAACCGCGGTAGGGCAGGATACTCAACAAATTTGTGTTGGAAAAAAGCAAAAAATTAAAATTTAAACACTGAAAAATATATTACATGCATATTTTAAGAAATTCGTGAAGTTTAATAGAGACATTGTATACCGTTTAAATATGTGTTAATTTTAAACCGATCAATATGACCGGGTGTTGGTAGGTTTAGTGTTAAACAAGTTTTTCATTATGCCCAACGCACAATAACTTTTGTTTAGTAAACATGTTTTTGACATTTCAATGAGAGTGAGTGAGATCTAGATCTAGTCATCTCGCTCATTCTCATGGGAAATTTTGAAAATATGTTTACAAACAAAAGTTATTGTGCGTTGGGCATTATGCTGAAAAAAATAGAGAAAAACATGCTACTTTTCGTTTATTTTGATCCACGTAATCCTTTAACCGCTAGAATTGAAAAAAAAACTTATGCACAGTAGAATGGCAAAATCATCCCGTCAGAGCAAATTCTGTTGAATTCTTGACTTCAGGAGAATCAATTTTACATTATAAGTATGTCACATGTAATATTAAAAGTATACCTTTTTTTTAAATTGAATGGATGAAAGTATTTATTTTTTAAATTTCAAAAATTTTCCATTTTACTTTTGGGTTTTACTTTGGAGAATTAAAATGTTTTTTTTTTTTAATGTAAAATTGTTCAACGTTTGAGTTATCAAATGAGGTATCAGATTTGAAAGCTAAACGGTTAGTGATTGAATTTTGGATCTTTTGAATACGATCTGTAAGGTTCACTTTAAAATTTGTATTACTAACCCGTCTCAATTACCTTAGAAATTGGAGATATTTAAATTGTGAGTAAGACTCATAACGCTAGTATTAGTATAATAATAATTATGCTGGCACAACATTTCTTGAATGAAATAGGCCTTCTCGCAAGGCTAGACACGTATTATTATTTTTTCTTATACAAGATGAGATTGTCAGTCCCATGCCCCGTGGAATAAAGTGCAGTGAAGCTCACTGGATGTAATCCGAAATCCGAACCACTTTTAACGCCAGAAAAATTCCTGGCTAAAGGGGATTCGAACCTGAGACACTTGTATCATAGAGTGAGTACACTACTATTTGACCTATTGATAATTCCTATTTATTATTTTTTATTATTATTTATTACTTATTTTTATTTATTATTCTTATTTATTATTTATTATTAGTATTATGTATTTTATTCTGGATTTTATAGGCAGAAGTAAAGAGATTTCAGTAGACGAAATAAATAAAAGTTAGTCAATATTCTTTGTCTATATGCTTTTTGGCCAGGAAAATTTCAATTAATCAATCTTTACATCCCTTTCTATCTCAAAAATTCAGAATACATAGGGGAAATGCTCATAATTTTGTCCAGTTTCTTATTTTGGACACTTTGAGGATAACATTGGACACTAAAAATAAATTGATTAAAATGATGGATTTTTATTCCAATATTTGATGAATAATGAATTCTATCTAAATTTTGTTCTTTTTGGAAGATTTTAACACAAAACACGTTAAAATTTGAATATGATTTGAGTTGAAATTGCTTTGTTGAAAATTCAGTGTGAGCAATTGCTTACGAGAAATATGACAGAACTTCGTGGCTTACTTCAGTCTTATTTAGTTTTGGTGAAGTACTAACAAAGTTTGTTCGCTGTTTTTGAGTGATATTATTGAATATTCATTGAATATTGTGTTGATTCACGTTACTGATGATTTGTACATTTGACCTGAAGTGAGATTTGACTTGTGAATTAGATTTTTCGTGTGAAAAATGGGAAATGTTTTAAGACATTTACCAGTGAGGTGATGGCTCTTATTTTGGACAGGTGTTTTTCTTACGAAATTTCGTGAAGTTTTAGCTTTTGTGATGACTAGGTTGGACAAATGCCAGGAGAAGCAAAGCAGTATCATCTCTACGAAAGAGATGTAGCGAGAAAAGCCTTGAAAGGCTCCCGAAAAGGCCAGGGAATGAGCGAATCCGCACGTACTTGGAGCACCGAAGTCAACTCACTTTAATGAATGATATGGAAAGTTTCCGGGCTTCTTGTGACATTCTACGTTTCCCTTACATGAACAGGAAGAGGACTTGGTAAGATTGGTTCATCAAATGAAGAACAATGGGCATCCTATTGAGGCGGATTAGCTGTCCAAATTTACAGCCAAGTTGGACAAATTAATAAACAAGTTGTCCAAAATAAGAGCCAAGGTCACCTCTACTTATCAATTCATTTTTAAACGTATTAAAACTAATTTTAATAAAAATAAGACGATAAATAGCTTGCTAAGTTTCTAAACAACCCTTCTGAAAAGAGAGTAACAAGAAATGTCAATTAGTATTGAAAATATCGCACTTCAAACTTGGAACTTCGATGCTTATAAGCAGACTGTCCAAAATTATAAGCACTTCCCCTATACCACTTTTATGGACTCAAAATGTAATTAAACTAAATTGTAATTTGCTAATGCTGATCAAGAGAAGAAGAATAGTCCGAAAGATTGAAAAAAGTATATATATGTAAAAGATTGAAGAAGAAAGAGATGTATATTTTGATTTCGTAAAATTTTCCTGATCTAAAAGCATTCTGGAACCATAAAATAAAAGTTGTCAAACGAATTGTCACGCATTTAGAGTAATAAACATTACGAGGTTGTATTAAAGAATCTCAAGCTATCATAGGGGAGACTGGGGCAGTATAGTAAACATGTGGTAGCACGAAAGACTGATGTTTATGTCTATTGCATCAACGTGGACTAATGTTGACTATTTCTTCAGTGGACAAGCATCCCTACACTGAGAAAAAAAAGAGGGTGCGATTAACATTTTTTCCTCATAACTTTAACACTTTTTAGGTGTAAAAATATATCAACATTTTTTAATGTTAATTTTACACCTTTTTAAGGGTAAAATGGGTAAAATTAACATGAAAAAAAGATAACTTTAACCCCTAATACACCTAAAAAGGGTATAATTTACACCGTTTTCGGATCAATACTGCAGGGTAAAATTAACATTTCCGGAATGTTATTTTAACTTTTTCGGATTTCTCTCAGTGTAAAGTATCTATGAATTCATATAGGTTTCGGCCTCTTATAAAAATTGCAGTGTGTACAACTATCCCGTGTTTATTACTGTCCGACTTCTCTCTAAACATCTTTGGACTTATGACTGCTAATTTTTGACTTTTTCACCATTTGCCAATTTTTTCCGCGTTTTTATAGACTGATATGGCAGCTTCCAAATCTGTTTTAGGAAATGTGTGAATTTTTGAATACTCCATTCTTTTATGATGTTTAATCGTTTATAGAAAACAATAGTAATTGAGTTATTGAATATATTAATATGAGAAAATATTCTATTATTAGTCATATATAAATATACGGCGGTAAACATTTTCTTCAATTTTATTCAATATTCGTAAAATAGACTTTCCAGACAATAAAAATGATTTAGCATGTTCAATGATGGTATCTAAAGTTCTTATATAGTAAATGGCTTAAAAAGTTCAACGGACAGACAGAAAAAAGGCCAAAAATATATGGATATCGATTAAACGTGGCATTTTGAAGCAATTAGATTTGCTTCCGGTATTCAATTATGCATATTGCTTGTCCTAGATATTCCAGTAAATTTATGTAGTGTATCCTTTCGACTAAGATGACTTTTCTATTGATCCAGACTTTACGGCGCGACTGTTTAAAATAATATTCTCTTCGATGTTGCGTGATTCACATGGAATTGGGTCAAATTTTATACGAGTAAATGCACTTACCGTGGTTTTCCTTTTCGTGTGAAGATTGCCTCGAAGGGCTGGAGTGTCTTTTTCAATCACAATAGATTAATTATCTGACTGAGTAATTTTGTTTATCATATGAATTTATTGCTTGTGGTATTATTTCTTTCACTTATTGAGATTTCCCTCCAAAAGTACTTTTGCATGCAATGCTGTGCGACATCTACAGAGCATTACGTTAAATGTTCAGGTTTGAGACTTGGAAGTTGGTAAACTGTTATATGAGAATTTACTATGAGAAAGTTGTGAAATTTAAGGAAAATTGGACTTCTATGGAAAATCAAAAGGAAAAACGTAAGGGAAAAGATTTATGAGATTTTCAATGAAATTTTGCAGAGGTTTTTTTCCAATGACTCATCTTTCGTTGTGAGGAAAGTCGCTCAATATGTCTCAATATGGTAATTTATTCTTATGAACGTTGTTGTCCATTCGCAGAAGGAAAAACCTCTTAAAGCATTTCTTTCAATTGTGAGAAAATGTACATGAGTGAATCTCAGAGCAACGGTCGCTTTTTCCTAACTTTTTCCTCCAACAAGAATCTTTCAGTTTCCCATTCAAATACCAACTGGATATACTTGAAACGTGGATTGTGATTCAAGAAGGTTGATTTTATATCTTTACCAAGTTTGTAAAGAAAATCAGCATCATTCTCAAATTTGGCATAGACAGTTTTGACCTAAATGGTGACTCATTTTTTGTTCTTCCACCACGAATGTGGATAAAGAAAAAAATCAGACAAGAAAGCCCGTTCATTGAACCAATCTCATATGGTTGAGCTTGAGATTCTTGATTAGTAAGAAATCACGTTTTGAAATCTGGCGCTATTAATAAAGAAGTCACTATTTATAGCTATTGACACAGAGATCAAGGCATTCATCCACACAAGGAATATAAACAAAATAAGGCACAAGACTTGAAGGAGTATTATTTTTTTTAAAAAAACACTTTAAAACACCAGTTAATGAGAAGTTATTTAAAATATTTCTCCCTGTTAATTTTCATCATTATATCATGATGGAGAGACAATTTCCGAGATGAATTCATGCGATGAAACTCACAGAAAGAATTCAGTGGAATTGCAAATATGTATAAAAAATTAATTTCAATTAATTTAATTAGAGAGAAAAATTAATTGAAAGCATGAATGAACTGGGAGATATTTATATTTCATTGGATGCATAAGCAAGAAAAATGGGTATGCAACACATCATCGTGAAAATACTTTTCCCTTCACAAAAATACTCTTCGCACGTTTTTCGAATATTTCAACTAATGAGGTCAATGAGCAAATATCTTTTGCTGAAAAAGGAAACACCTTTCAATATCTCAGTGGTTGATTTACGTCCAGTCTTTTGGACAAGAAGAAAAGTGTCGAGGCCCAGCCCAAACCATTTCATTTCTTTAAAAAAAATATCATTATCAAAAATTGTTTTATTTTTTCAAACCTAATCATACTTTAATAGCATTCCTTCGCCTCATTAAAATAGTTAAAAATTAAATTAAAATGATGAGGAAGAGATATTTGGAGAGGACAATGCTGAGACTGTAATCCAAATTTATTCAATTTCCAATAAGTTAAATCAAAAGAAGTTTTAGGAACTCAAAAAACAGAAATAGGTTTTTCCGGACAATCTGTGCTTCCGGTGAGCGTCGGAATTTGTTGATCAAATCCTATGAATCAAACACACAATTTTACCAGAGCTTTCGGCACTTATCGTGTCTTCCTCAGTGGATATTGATTAGTCTGGATTTTTGTCACTAATTCCTCTACTTTCTTATGCATCAGTTTTGAATTTGGTTAGGAGCTAATTTTCTTCTTTCTTTTTTACACAGTGAACGGACTGGCACTTGTACCAGTAAAAAAGAAAGAAGAAAATTAGCTCCTAACCAAATTCAAAACTGATGCATAAGAAAGTAGAGGAATTAGTGAGAAAAATCCTAAAGAAAAGACCAACCAATAACCACTGAGGAAGACACGATAAGTGTCGTAAGCTCTGGTAAAATTGTGTGTTTGATTCATAGGATTTGATGAACAAATTCCGACGCTCACCGGAAGGACAGATTGCCCTGAAAAACCCAGCTCAGTTATACCATCGTCGGCTATCCCTTTATACAAAAAACAGAAAGGTAAATTTTGCTGATTGATTGATTTTCTTTACACGTGAATGATAATGAAACTCTTTAAAATAATTTAACAGATTTTCACTGAAATTCAAAAACTTTATACGTTTAAAAATCAATTATTCTCCTTAATGTTTTGGATTTAAAACTTTCAATAGGGGGATGTGGGGATACATTAAGCTGGGGCTACATTGAAAACGCTATTTATGCGTATTTCAAAGAAAACTGGGCTTTAATGTTATGTAATTTAGACAGACATAACAATTGTGGATCTAAATTAAATTATGGTTAGGTTCAATTTTCTTTAGAAATATGCAAAAATAGCGTTTTCAATGTAGTCTCACTTTTCTCTACCACCGATATTCGGAAGAAAATCCATGTATTACTTTTTTTTTACAGTTAATAAATTGTCCATGTCTAATTAAACATTTAATATTATATAATATTTTATTCATTTATTATATTGCTTTAAATTTAAAACAAATGATAAAATGTTAAGAGACTGAAATAATTTATGAAAATAAATGTTACTTTACATTGAAAATGTTTAATTTTGCAAAACGGAATTAAGCTTTTTGATTTTATTCCAATTATTCAGTTTTGGACAAATCTTTGAAGGTAAAGTTATAGTTGTAATGCAAAAAGGAGATAACATTTCTGTTTAGTGTATTACCAAATAAGTTATGAAGAAAAAACAATTTTTTGTTAATAAAAAATTCTTCCGGTCAGTTAAAAAACCAATTTTAGTCAATAAAATATTCAATTTTGATCAGTAAGAAGCTAAAAGGTGATCATAATCCCTTAAACTCAAACTTAATCCTAACCTACTTTATTTTCTTCACTTTAAAAAATAAATAAATTCAATCTGTAAAAAATAAAATTTGAGGAGTAGGGGAAAGTGCGCTACCTGTGGACGACTCAAGCTTCGGACAATTCAATTTTTTCTCTATGTCCCTTATGGATTTCACCCATAGGACTTTTTTTTAAATTTCAGGAATTGGACTACCTACCAAGATATGAAATTATAATGGGTCAAATTCATTTATAACACTTTGAAAAAAAAAATCATTTGGGCGAAGCATAAATCGTCCGAAGGTAGCGTGCTTTCCCCTATTCAATTTATTGCTTTAAGAAAAGTGAAATTTTCAGACAACCTTCATGAAAACGAAAATAAATAGTTTCATTTTACAAATAACCATCTTAGATGTTAATATATAAATTAGACTAGACTAGACCCTTTTTTGTATAGATTTAGATTTTACTGACCAAAATTTAATATTTTAAACATCCGGTACGCCTTACCGACACCAGAGAAATTACATTACTTCAATTATAGTAATAATAATATAAAAAAATTGAAAATAAACGTTTCGGAGGTTTCAGAATTATGAGGTGACGCCTATTTTCAAACAAAATTTTTCAGTAATGACTCTGGCACACCTTTTAGATCTGGAAAAGAAATCGAGGAATCAAAATTCACATCCCTTTATTCCCTACACATAGTGGATATGTCTATCTCATTCTTCTACACTGGAAATTCTATTGAGCTAAATTGAATTTGTTGTGATGTTCAAAAGAAAAAGAAGAGTCCGAAAGAGTAAGATAAACATATGCAATATATTTGAGGAAGAAAGGGATGAGAATTTCGACTTCATTAAATTTTACTGATCTAAAAGGTGTGCCAGAGCCGTAACTAAATAAATAAATTTCCTATTTTTAGACAGAATTAAAAATTGTAAATTTCTCAAGTTATAATGGATTTTATTACAAAATTTGAAGTCAGAAAAGATTCATGTGGAAATATTTTGTGTTATAAAATGTGGATATTTTTTTACTTATTATTGGTTCGATAAAATCGTTTTCAGCGTAAGAGTATCGTTCAAGAGCTTTAGTTTTTGTGTGCGATATTGCCTAAAATTTAACATGCAATTCAGCAAAACATATTAAATTATAGGTTTTTCAATATTGAAATCTAAAAAATCGTATTTCCGGATTTAGAATTGAAATTTTTTGTTGTTCGAACATTTTTGCCTTGAATTTAAAGAAATATACCTAAGTTTAAAAGAAATTTTGAAATTTCTTTACTGATGGTTTTAAATCGGTTTCATCTCTAAAAACCTGATTTAAAACCGCCTCCAAAATAGAGCGGTTAGCCGGTTTTTCGGTGACCGATTAACCGTTATTGGAATCACTATTCGAAACTTAATAAGACTTACAATAGTTTTATTTGGAGTTGACGATATGCTACCTTGTCATTTCCACCATATATATTTTACTACCTCTATTTTATTCCTTATATCCGGTTTTACCTAAAAATCTTAAACCAAAATAAAAATGCAATTTTTGTTGCTGTATAATGCATATTGTATATATTCAAGAAAAGTGTGTGAAATACACAAAAAGAATAAAATATGTATATTTGGAAACTATTAGTAAAAGTTTTGGAAAGAATAAATTGTATAATATAATAATTCTATTCTTCTCTCTGGCAGACTTAATGGCTAAAATGGCGAAAATAGAGTGACAAATACGTAAATTTATAACATTATTAGAGATATTTTTTTGTTCAATTAAATTATAGTAAAATAGAAATAATTTCAATCTCATCTACTCAATAATATAATAATTAAGAGTTGCATTAGTGGGTAAAATATTATAATGTTTTGTTTATGTAGGTACATCTGGAACTGCAATATGTTTTTTTTTTGAAACAGAAACTTGGAAAAGTGGTTTATTGTGTGTGATTTTTTTGTAAGTTAACATTTTTTCTGTGGTTTTTTTCTGGAGACAGAAAATTTTGAAAAGATATTGAGGAATTTGCAGTATAGAATGGTGTTTCAGGTGATTTTGAGTGTATGTGTGTGATTGCGTCTTGGAAATTTGGTGTAAAAGTTCAGTAAATGTTGCTCCAATATGTTTATGTACATATATATTACTCAAGAGTGGAAGCGTCTAAATTCAGCAAGATTGAAGTTAATGTTTTTGGGCTACCTCAGCATTAGAGGTGGACGGTGATTGAGTCAGTGATGTAAGGATTTGGAGATGATGGTGATGGTGTACTGGTTTGTGGCCTCTCTTCTGGATTTGTGGCAGGTTTTTGGTTATCAGACGTTGATGCGGAGCTCTGTGACTTTTTCAGTGCGTGACTCCAATTTGGCGGGAAATCGCTGGCCTCATCCGGCGACAGGGAAATATCAGCAATTATTCCACTTTCTGCAAGCAAAAGAAGTCCACACATCAATCACAATTTATTCGTCACTGGAGAAATGCCGATCTTTGGCAAAATTCTGCTGACATGAGAAGTCTTCAAAGCACTTCATAAAATGCATTAAATTTAAAAATGAGCATCATTATAAAATTCTTCCATATTTAGACCACTTCTTGCAGGAAAGCTATCGGTTAGCTTGTTTCATCTTATGGAAACTCGGATTTGTTCAATGAAAATCCGGTTTATAAGCCAACTTCAAAAGACTTGCTAATCATCCTCATAAGTCTGAGACAAAGAAAGCTCAAAGATTTATGTTAAAAATTCAATGTCAAAATTAAAAATTCATAGTTAGAAACTAATGGACTCATGATAAACAAGATCTTCTTGACATTTATTAGTATTTTAAATTCTTTAAGGTCCTTGGGAAAATATTATCAAATTTAAGAAAAATAATAAAAAAGATAATTCTACCAATCCAGCTAAGATATTTGGGAAATTTTCTGTTTTATGACTAGATGAGTTTTTGATTTAAACTTTATTTTAAAATTAAGAGTTATGTCTCAAAAACGGATTAACTAAAAAAAATCATTTTAAAACAGGCCCTATTTAGCGAATAGTTGCGTATAAAGTTAATATTTTAAAAAATGTCAGGATGTGTCTTTTTTAAACAATATTTTGCATACTAAAATATCCAGCTATTCAAAGGTTAAAAATGAATAAAAAAGAACATTTAACATATATTATGTCTCAAAAAAAGAAATTCATTAAATTTTCAAGTATGGCATTATTTAATATGGGTTCTTAAAGAGGGCTCACACTATTTCAAAATTGTTCTCTTAAATGCACCTAAAGTTTTGTAAAAAAAAAATAAACAAAATAAAATTAATAAATACTGATTTTAAACTGGTTTCCCTGCTTACTGAAACTCTTTAAAATGTTTCAAAGTGTAAATTTAAAACAGTGCCGGACAAAAGCTCGAAAGCCAAAATCGCCATTGCTAAAACTTTAAAAACCAAAATACCGAAAACCAAAATTATGAAAATCGAAAGTGTGTCGACATCCTGGAAGCCAAAATCCTGAATGGATCTAAATCCGGAAGAGTCACCAGGATTAAGGCGGTTAATACGAGAGGCTCGGTTCCTTAAAGGGACATTGCAGCCACCTAAGCAAGTAAGTAAGGTGTTTTTTGGAAACACGCTTAAGAAGACCTACTCTATTTCCAAAATTCCAATGTGAACAATTTAAAAAATAAAACTAAACTAATCCCTCCAGTTACTCCTTTAAGATTAAGAAAACTTTCTGAAAGCCAAAATACCTTTCTTTCTTAAAAGTTTTGCATTTTTCTTCCCAACTATTTCGGACTTAAAATCTAAAACGTTTGAGGGAAAAAGGGACACGAATTTTGATTCCAAGATTTTATTGATCAAAAAGCTGCATTGGAGGTATAAAAAAAAAAAATAAATAAATAAATAAACATAGTCTTAAAGCAGGTCGAGATTTCTGAGCGAGATTTTTCTGCTGATCATTTTCGGAATCAAGAATTATATTGAAGGTGTTACCGAAGTTCGTCAGCAAATGGGATCTCTCAAAGAAAACACTTTAACTTATTTCCATGGAATAGGTTTATGAGTTTTTTTTTAAGAGATCCTATTTCCCGACAAATTTCGGTAATGCCCTCAATAATATTCGACTTCACTTTGTAATCAAGAATGTTCAAATTGTAAACTCTATAAATATGAGCTCAATCGAAGATACTTCATTGAATAAAACAATTACTTTAGCTGTGATTATGAACGAATCTCATCTACATAATCATACTTATATAATTCCTAAAATCACTTCAGTCAGCAAATTTTGCAGCAATTGATTATGTATAACTTACCCATGGAACATTGGCTGACCAATGTAGTCGAACGGTGGTGTTTTCGTCCACTCGGCGTACTGCCCAAAGTGGATGCAATACATGTGGTAATTGGAACATTCTCCTCCACCAGTTGGAGAGTATTGGCAGAGGATCGTGACGGATTCGCGCTGGAGTTGCTGCTTCCAGCTCCAGAGGTACTTCCATTGCTAGAACCAGCACTTGTACTCACAGATGAACTACTCGTCCCAGATGACATACTGCTCACCGAAATTATGGAATTGGGACGACGAGCGGTCTTCACTTCCGTCTGACTGCCAGTGAAAGAATTTCGAAACTTGGGTGCTGCAAACAAAAAACAAAGTATCGCATAAGAGAACTTTTGAATTCACACTAATCGAAAATAACTTACTTTTGCCAAGTTGTGAAAAACTAATGGAACGATCATTGATTTGATTTTGGCTCGGTCTGATGTCAAGGCAGGGTTTGCTTCCAATGCCCATTGAGGACATCTCTAGAAGTCGGATTTCTAGTAATAGATGAAACCATTACAATCTAATGAAAATTCTAGTTGAATGATTTTTCTTATATACCTCGATTTTTCCTGGCTTGCTTCCAAAGGAGCTTGGAAATCTCTTCGGTCCATACATTCTTGATATCCTCAGACATACTCTGAAGTGTCCATGTGTCATCGGGCTTCCTTTTGCGGAACCAAATTTCGAATTTTGTACTTGAATCACCAACATGGGCAGTTAAACCAATATCGGACGTTTTTATGCTGTTTTTGTAGATATAAAGATCGAGATTCTGCAAAGGATATAAAATATTCAGTTAAGCTGTGTGTCCAAAACAGACTTAGGGGGAAGTGGGGTAGTAGTAAACAGGGGTAGTTGTAAACACTGTGAATTTTTTCATTAATTTTAAGACTCCAGGGGATAAAACCCATAAGCATTCATAGATACCATGGGGATGTATGTTCACAGATGAATGGTCAATAAAATCCTAATACATTAAAAATAAAAATCATTTTTCCCGAAAATGTTGATATTTCGATTATTTTGGTCATTTGGATTTCCACCTGGAAATTAAAAACTGTGTAAAATAATCGAAATGTAGCAATACCAGTTCTTTCCTACATCTTTTAGGATTATATTAATGCATTTACTAAAAAAATTGAGATTTTCATTGTTTTAAAAAAGTTAATAATTAGTCAGAAAACAGCATTTGGGGTAGATGTAAACAGGCAATTTCCCCGTAATTGTAGATGTCGCGAGTGTAGAATGAATGGTAAAATATTTTTCTTGGTATTGCGTCTCATGGTGGGAAATTTTTCGTTGGCTGTGTTCAATAAGAAGTCACATAATATCAAAATATGGGGAAAATCCATTGAAAAATGTCTTTGTTTTGCATGCTTTTTCTTTTTTTGCTATTTTAATTATTCTTTGTAAAAAGTGTAGTGATTTTTTGAATAATATACAGTCTTTATATATCTCTTAAGTAATTAAAATAATCGAAAGTGGTGCAAAGTTAATTTCAAGGGTGGAAAAAAGAGTGTTTACATCCTCCCCAGAAAGTGTTTACTTCTACCCCAGGTATTTTGTGAAAAGAGAAAAATGCACAGTGACACAATTTTTTTTTAATGGAAAACTCAATTATTTTCCAGCATTCGCATTACCCTCGACGAATTACCTATACCCAAGGGTAAAACATGAGCTAAGAAAGATTTTTCAAAAAATAACTGTGTGCTTGGAAAATCACTTCAAATTCTCATCTATCGAAAATGTTTACATATGCCCCAGTCTCCCCTACTTTTTAAGTCGAGAGACGACTTAGAGGGAAACTGATGAAAATGTAGTCTAATCATTATTTCGATTATAATTAATTTAAGCCGTCTTTAGGTTTAAGCCAGTTTGTCCATTAAATTTAAGGGGATTTCTGACACTTTATCTTTTCTTTTCTGAAGATCTACAATTTATCCAAAAATACGTTGTATTTTGTCGTTGTTTTTTGTGATTTAAGGTGTCTACACATTGGGAGCAATTTTCGTCAAAAATTGCGTTTTTGACAGAAATTTGACGTTTCCTCCTACAACGCTGCAGGGAATTTCCTTCAAAAAAGCAATTTTTGACAAAAATTGCTCCCAATGTGTAAAATCTAATGTAATAAATCTTGGTAAAATCTAATAATTCAGCCTTCGCACACACTCTGGTTTCCAACACTTCACGTTTTCTCAATTTTTTTTTAAAGGAAACTGACCTCTCTATCTCCTAATATTGTGAAAAGGGGCGTGGCTTAAAATTATTGAATGGCGAGTCTCAAATACTACCCAACAGTAAGACAAATCCTTGTAAAGATAGCCTAGTTTTTTTTTTTTAAAGAGGAGAAATGAAGAAATGATCCTACCTTCCGATCAGGAAATCTCCTGGCCTTGCTGAAGAGTACTAATTCTTCAAATAAGAATACCTGTCGCAATGATTTCTTCCCACCACGTCCTTGCCACACGAGAAATTCATTCTGACGCAGGAGTCTTCCTTGTTCTTTGACATTAACGTCACAGTCTCTTAGAGAGTCCATGGCAAGGAGATCATTACCATGGCGCAATTGAAAACGAACCATTTCCTCAGCCTTTTGGAGTTCTTCCAGATCTTCTGCAATATACCTCTGCGCTGATCCCTAAAGCACAAAAAATGGTGAAAAAAAAATTAATGTTGCAAATAGGCGTAATATTTCTTCAATGGGTGGTGAAGAGTGAAAGTATTCTTACTTGAATATTGGAGCAAGCTTTCATGAGTTGTTGAAGAAGAAGCGCATACTTTCCCATTCGTTGCACAGGCTTCAGTAAATACGACGCTAAATCCATCTTGTCGTTCAACTCCAGTTGTTTAGACTGTTTATTTTTAATTATGGGGAGGAGTGAAACAAATAAATTCTCACGATATACAAACATTTGAAGCATTTTTTTTATCGATTGAAATGCAAGAGAGGGATTATCTTACCTTGAAGAATGCCGTTCCGTATTCACTCATCAGGGAGTCACTTTTAGGCTTATTCTTGTTGTACAGGGCATAGAGATAGAATTTACTCTCATGTCGCAGGAAGGTTGATCCTACTTTAAGGGGATTCTTCTCAAATCTGAATAGGTATGGACAAGACAAGAAAAAAAACGAACCAATAAATTAGATTAATTTGAGATGAAGATCTCCAGGGTGTTGGGGTCTCTTACCTCTCGAGCTCTTCTAGGAAATACTGCTGGTGAAATTCATAGATTCTCTCAACATTCCCAAAAATGACATTCCTCTGACCTCTCAGTGCCTGTGGGATATCATCCCTCAGCAATTCCTGGGTGTAATTTTCAATTATATACTGCAGCGATCTGACATAGTCGCGTTCCGTTCCGATCATTTCTCGCATGATCAAGAGAAGCGTCCTAAATGGGATGGAAATTAAATTATTAATTTTACACCAATCACTGTTCCACACAATAAAGTTTTATGCAGTTTATATTAATATTTTTATGCATATTATTATCTATTTTTTTTATTTATTTTGAAACACGCTCATTCATGTGAGATCACTATTATTTTATTTAAAACTTGCTGAAAGAAAAATTAGCCGCTTGTAGAAAATTAATTTTAATTAATTAATTTGCTGCAAATAAGGATAAGGTTGAGCTGAATGGGAATTTAGACATAATCAACAAATAATAACAAATAACATTCTATCATTTTTAAAATTATTTTTAGTAATAAAGGTTTTTTTACTCAGGAGTGTCCTTGGTTGTGCTTTTTAGATTACTCTCAATTTAATATGGCTTCGTACAAAACGAAGCAGAACTTTTATCACAACAGAACTTCATACAGTTTTATTACAAAAAGTGCTGTATGACTTTATTTAAAAATATCGAATTGATAAAATTTATAAAAAAAATAGAATAAGTCTTTTAGGTAAAGGTTTAACCATTTAAGGACGATTGGAACACCGGTGTCCAATAAACAAAATAATTTTCCCTGAATACCTAAAGTTATTTTTTTCTTATCTCTGTACATAATTGTATAGTAGAAGGTTGAAGGAATCTAGAATATTTTTTGCAAGTCTCTAGCTATTTGCTATGTAGTAAATATTTAAGCTCAAAAATGGCGAATTTTTAAATTCTCAAATTCATAACTGCTATAATTTATTTTTTATAGTTCTAATTTTTTTTAAAGCAAAACACTTTCGGCAATAAAAACTACAATACTCATACATAATATTTTTCATTAAAACGAAAAATATTATTCATTGGTATTTTCAGAAAAATTACTTAAATTTTTGGACTATTTTTGTCCCTATCGTTCATAGAAGCATAAAAGGGACAGATAATCCTAACCGGCTTATGTAGGTGAGATTCTTAACGTGAGCTAACTCGGAGTGCATGCAAATTCGATTTGATGCTGAAGTAGGGAGACGCCATTCAGTTATCTTGAATCAAATTCGTGAAATTATACAAATTTTGTATTACCAAAATATCAAGGATTTGGATGAACTGACAGAAAAGTGTTATATGGGTGAAATGTAGACCAGAATGTACTCTATAATTTTGCCGTAGAACTTGAACTCATCGATTACTCAGAAGCCAAGATAAGCGAGGTTTTTTGTTTCTTAACTCGTTTTTTCATCCAGAGTGCCCCAAGTGTTCATTTGTTGAACTTCAACTAAATCAAAGAATTGTTGTATTTTGCGGGACTTTCCATTTAAACCCCTATTTTAAGTGTCTTGGTGGAGTAGAGGCAGTCAAATTGGCATCTGAGTGATTTCAAAGCGTTATTATGGGAAAAATCAATTTTTTCACACTTAAACGGCAAAATCGGAGTGATAGCGTAGTCTGATCGGAAAATGATGTATGGACGAAATGTAGAGACAAATGTGCTCTACAATTATGTTGAAGTAATCATCAAAATCTGTTCAGCGACAGTCGAGATAATTGAGGTTATGTGATATTGAAATTGGTTTTTCGACTGTGGCGCCCCTGGTGTTGGTCCCACGAAGTTCAAACATTCTAGAAAGTTGTAGCATTTGGTGAGATCTTTCGTTTAAGCCCTCATTCATCAAAATCGGTCACATAGAACCGGAGATATGATTTTTTGAATTTCGTGAACTTTGACCCCTCATATCTCCGGTTCTATTGAAACCACAGCGCGCATACGCACCATTTTGGAAACGTCCTAGACTGGACTACAACATACTAAAATTTCATTAACTTGCACAATGCCGTTTTTGAGAAAAGTGACTTTGAATTTCGATGAATTTTGACGCTATCACAGCGCCACCTGTGGTGACTTTTTGAACTTCCATCTGAAAGTGCTCATCGAGACGAAACCAAAAAGGTAAAATTTAGGTCGCTATGTTAATTAGAACCGGAGATAGAGGCCGGTCAATGTTTGAACTTTGACCCCTTATAGCTCGGGTCAGGGGTTATGGATCGACTTAAGTTTTTTTTTGTTTGATAGGTATAATCAACGGCTACAACATACTAAATTTTCAGCCCGATGCACAATGGAATTTTTGAGTTATTTAACTTTTAAGATTTAAAAATTTTCTTTTTAAAAAAAGCGCCCCTAGCGGTGGTTTTATGAACTTGCGATGTTAGAAGGGGAAGTGGCATTTTACGAGAGCTTTCCAAAAAGCCCTCATTTTTTAAATTCTGACAATTAGAACCGGAGTTATGGCCATTTTAAGAAATTTTTTTGGACCCTTATAGCTCGGGTCAGGGGGGTCGGGGGACCTTAAGTTTGGTATTGATGGAAAGCTCTAAAGCCCAGCTATAACATACTAAAATTTGAGTCCGCTGAATGCCATAGGGGCGGAGCTATTGAGAAAACAAAAAAAAGGGGGGTCTTCAAAATGGCGGAAGGAGGGGTGGGGGGTGGGGGGTCTATGCACCAAGTTGCAATTTTCACCCGATATATAACCTTTGCCGAAAACCGCAAGTCGATATCTTTTTTAGTTTAGGAGCTATTAAGCTCCAAAGAGCGGCCGGCCGGCCGGCCGGCCGGGAACGTAAATTAGCCACATATATATTCGTGATCAGGAAGTGCTGAAACACATTTTGGCCAAATTTGAGGTCGATCGGACGACATGAAATTTTGTTAGGATTATAGTAGGTGAGATTGTTAAGAATCTCACTTAATACACCGAATCAGACTCTGTTGGACTTTCCAAGGTTAGATGTAAGACTTATCATTGATTATATTTCTCAGTTTAATTTTATTGTTGATTTTGAGTCCGTAAAAAGTGTCTCGTCGTTAAAGGGTTAAAGACTATACAATCACTTAAAGTTCACTTTTTTTAAATTATCTTATTCTACAGAGGAATATTACTAAACTATCCATTTCCATTATTTTATATGTAGGCAGATCTTCTAGGCCACACCCATTTAAAGTACAGTAGACTCTCGCTCACTCGACTCTTTTTTGTTGACAATTTTCACATTTAATTATGAAGCTAATTATCTCAAATTCGCTGTAGTTCTTCCTATTTTATTGTGATTCTTTATAATTGAGCGCTTTTTGTGCAATTTACAAAGGCTTTGATGTCCAAATCTATCGATAAACCGGATGACATTTTGCCCCAAAATGCCCAATTGAGAGAGAGTGTACTGTAGACCAAATCACTTTCACTGTTTAGTGATAACTGAAGCAGAATATTAAAAATGTTATATTGCATAGTGTTCTGATATTTTTCAATGCCTAAATCGGACGAAATAGTGACAAAATAAAATGTTATGTGAGGATAGTAGGGCAGACTGGGGTAAAAAGTCACAAAACGGATATTTTATATTTTTACAAACTACTCGAACGCCTCAGAAATTTCTAATTAGCGCAGTTTTATAGGAAATTTACCACTATACAATTTTGTGAAAGTAATTCACCTCTATTTTGTAAGCAAATACATTTATCGTGCCGTTTTCTAAAAGGTAATTTTGTGACTATTCTCAAAAATGCTGGGGAAAATAGTATCAGGCATTGGATGTTATCACATTTTGATTCGCTTTGTTACGGGATTTCACGGGATTCCGTAAATTAAAAAAATATCCTAGATAACATATTTTCATAGGAAATTTATTCCTCTACACCTTTATAAATTACCGTTTTCTCTATCTGAACGATAAAAAACGCTTTTGAAGCTATTTTAGAAAAAAATACACAAAAGACTGCAAATCGTTTGATCAATGCAAACAACAAGCGGCGACACATGGCATTGACGTTTCTTTTCGCCGTGAGACATCATAAATTGTTTCGGTTTTTCTTACTTTTTGCTCCATACCTTTTGTTACTTTTTACCCCAAGTGGTCATTCTTAATAAAAGGATTTATTGAGATACGTATCTTTGTAAAATTCTGAAATAGATACCGGCTTCGTAGTCAAAGAATCCAAGTCATTTAGAAAATAATCATCAGTGTATAAATTTTGAATAATAAGTAGGCCAAAATTGATATATTCTTCAAGGGAAAGATTTCAAAAATAGGGCTAAAAATTTTGATATTTTTTGTTTTCTAAATTCCTTGTTAGAATTCTAAGAAACATACAACATTGAAGAAGGTCTATGGAAGCTATCTGTGGAAAAAAATTAAGTCGCTATCCTATTTATCTTGGAAGATACTGAATTTTGAAATTTTCGATTTGTGACTTTTTGCCCCAGTCTCCCCTACTCGTAAAATATGGGCGGAGTCTCGTAAGATTACCTTTTCCTAGCATTTCCGATAACATTATATTCTATTCTATTTAATAAATATTGAGTATTAACATTATCGCGTTTAATTCCAAAAGCACAATCACGCAAAAGATCGTGGTTAATTTTTGGTTAATGTAGTAAACTTTTGGCCCCTCCCACCGAGAAGTTAGTTTGGGTGGCTCTCTTTAAAGGTATCACAATATTCTGTTGTAGTAAAATTAGGATAAATATTTCATTAATAATATGTCCTGAAGGAATGTGGTTCTATCTCCTGAAAATATTTGACTTGTTTCTACTTTTGGGTAGGGCTATCGTCTTACACTGAGAAAAAAACGGGGGTGAGATTAACTTTTTTCCTCATAACTTTAACACTTTTTAGGTGTAAAAATATATCAACATTTTTTAATGTTAATTTTACACCTTTTTAAGGGTAAAATTAATATGAAGAAGGGTTACTTTAACCCCTAATACACCTAAAATATTTACATCGATTTCGGATCAATACTGCAGGGTAAAATTAACATTTCCGGAATGTTATTTTAACTTTTTAGAATTTCTCTTAGTGATTAAGTAGAGTACTAACATTATTATAATAATTATATTTTATTTTTAGAAAAAATAATAGATGATTTTCTAATAAGATTAAATTAAGAAATCATCAATTACTCGATCAATTAATCAATTAATCACCTTTGATTTTGAAATTCGGAAAATAATTTACGTCTCGGTGTATTAATTTAATTCAACTTCAAAGTCAAATAGAATAATAGCTGAGGTAAATCTTTCTTTACACGTTTCTTTTCATAAAGAAACATGAAATAAAACATTCTTGAAAATGTATCTAACATATAAGTACTTTAATACTTTCTTTAAATACAAATCACTTTTGATTTTTAAATTTCTCTATCACTTGAAGTTTGAAACCATAAACTGCACAGAGTTCTCTCACTCTTTTAAAATGTATTAACCACATAAATTCTGATAAATTTTTGAAGAGGTCTAAATATGAATCACTTTGAAATTACGATGGGCCTCTTCATTTTTAAAAATTACTGCTCAACTTGGAAGCAAGGGACTTGAGCTAATTTCCTAATTTAAAATGAGGAAATGCCCATTGCATTTCAATTAAGTGTTCTATTTTTGGATTGTACGTACTTCTGTGTTTTCTGATCCAAGCCAGTCTCCTCGTCCAACTCGGTCAAATGGAGATTGGACGAATGACAATGTAGATGGGAATTTGGCTGAAAGGGTGCTGGTATGTCGGTATGTTGCTTTTGTGATTCAAAGCAATCCTCCTCGAGATCGTCACTGTTGTTACTCTTTACGCACGCCAGAGTGGCATCTTCGAAGCTCTGGCATGAACATGCCCGTGTCAATTTGTCATTGCCCTCACATCGATCACATCCACCAAGACCAGAATCTGCCAATTTGGAGTGCTCTTCCTCGTCCTCTTCGAGATTTGCCTCTTCACTAAGTTCACGGTCCTCATTCTCTTCTTCTGCCAGCAGAGGCAGTGGTTGTTTGGTATCCGGATCCATTCTATCCATCCAGCAATCGCAGATAGAAACTGGGGTAGTCTTGGCAGGTGGTAGCCTCTGGGGTGTACTGGTCTCAATGGGATTTTCACACTTGCTCCTTGCTTTGGCATTGTCTCGACAACGCTCAATAAGACCCGGATCCCCAATTTTTTCTGCCAATTTCTGCATCTCCTGCTGCACATCATCCTCTTTGAGATGCAGGCCCAGCAGATGATGCAACCTAGCAGCTCCCTCAATTCTCTCCCGTGTCGTCTCCAATTTCTCACTAAATTGCCGAAGGCTCTGTTTGAGAAGACATGCACTGTCCTTGAGATTCTCTATTTCCATGGTGGCCTCATGAAGATCTCGACCTTTGGCAAGATGTTTCTGCAAATTACCAACATATTAAGTGGATCACCTTCCTCATTCAATGCATATGGCAAATTGATTGTGAGAAAGTGCAAATTTGTGTCAACTCACCATCGATATGAAGTAGAATTTCTCAAAATCTTGCTCTTGATCTTTAATTATGTCGCCCGATTCCAGTGGAACTTGTGTATATTTATGCAGAGATTCATCACCGTCGTTTCGCATCCACGTTAAGACCTGAAGTGAAGTGAATATAATTTTTTTTTGTATGTGCAATTCCAAACACTATAAGTGTAGTAAGGAGTGAAAGAAAATAGAGAAATTAAGAGTAATTAATAAATCACCAATGAATTATTAATTAAATTACTATGCTGTAAACATGGTGAAATGGGTGCGTGCACAAATATTTCTCTTATAGTGATCTTCACACTGAGGGAAATGGATCTGGGAGCCGGGGTTAGAAAGAGGTGTTAAATATGCACCATAGCAATCGGGGTTTAGATTTACACCAGAAAAGAGTGAAAAAAGTGAAATTCACACCAACTTTGCTTTATAAAAATTAACTCTGCCGAGTGTTATTTTCACACTGTTCATACAATCTCTGAAAAAGCACATAAAAAGTATTTTTCGTCATCTAGGACAGTCACAAATATGTCTTGAGTGAATTTAATATACTTTCGCTCCATTACAATATGAGAAAGATATATTAAATGTATTATTGAGGAAAATAAATCGCCATAGAAGATTTAAAGCTCATCGAGTGTTAAATTTACACTGCTAGTAATGACGCTAAGAGACTACAGGATAAGTGTGAAAAGTACACTTAAACAGCGTATACTGAACACCTCCCTGGGGTTAATGAACAAAAAGACGCTATTAATTTTTCAGATTACTCATTTGGTTCAGTCTTTCTTGTGCGTCGGTCGACTTGAAACAGTAGTGTGTGCCCGCGTGAGTGTTTTCTTTGTTTTCGTGAAAAAAATTTATAATAGGATAAAGTTCTGCGTGAAAAAACGGTAAGTGTTCGAATTTATCTTTAGTATTGCAAACAAAATGAAATATTTTCCAGAAAAAGAAAAAAAATCCGATTTCTATGAAATAGGCAAATGCTGTGAAATTTGTATAATTTCTGTGTTTAATTTTCTTACTATTATTGTGTAATAATATGTATATGCTTTATGTCTGTTCTAAGATTGAAGAGAATTGTTAAATCAGGATAAAATTAGCAAATAAAAAGCATATGTTGTGTAGGGACGTGATTAAGATAACTTGAAATTTAGGTGCAATTGTAACTAAATTTCATTGTCAAGCAGCACACCATCACATTAGTACTCATTTTGTTACTAATTTATTCATTATTTTATGCCTTATCACAGTTTTTCGGAGAAAACAAACCCTATTCCAGAGAACTTTAAATATTGGAATTGCAGCGGTATTAAACATAGAGATGTCGACGTAGTCACCTTAGGGATGCTGCGATTTATGTGGGTATGTCGAATATCTCATAATTTTGATAAAATTTAATTTCTTATTTTTTGTCTGCATCTATTTTTTAGCTTTTGTTTGACTAGTTATGATCTGGACACAAGTTCTGCACACTCGGAAAACAAGCTTTTGCGGACCTCAAGGGAAGCGTAACGATAAGGACTCTCCCTCTAAAAATTCACATTGCTGAAGGTAAAATTTTTACTTTATTTTTAGAACGTTTTATTAAAGAAGTTTCGCAAATTTTCTTTCATTGATCATTGCATTATGTTTTTTATATAGGTAGGTACTGCTTGACAAAAAATAAAAAAGTAAAAAGTAAAAGAGTAAAAATATTATTCTCTGTTTTGTAGGGAACTAATTCGCTGAATTATTTGTTGTCATTTTCATTAAGTAACTTTTTCTGCTTTTGTACTCATGAATTTTAAAGGAAAATCCTAAACTCAACTCCCACAAAACTTAATTTTACTTTTTTATTTACGTTTTTCACATTATTTACCAACTAAGTAATTTTTTTGCGATTCAAATATTAATTTTTTGGGCACATTAATTAGAATGATCGTTAATTATTTTCCCGTCCTATTGACAAAATTGTAGAAAATAAAATTTTAAGTAATCATCATTTCACAACAACTTTTTAAGATATTTTTAAAGTAGATTCTAGTAAATACTATTAATAACAAAACAAAACTATTTAATCTTATTGTTCAACCATCTTTTTTTGCCACGAATTATCCCACTATTATAAATTTGAATGTTAAAATAATAAAATTTTTTAATTTTATTTTTTTTTAAGATTGGCAGCGCCACTTTGAATAAACTGTACATCGAGCTTAGTTAGGACTTTGGATTTATCCCTTAGACTTCCAAACGAAAATCGCTTCTACAAAAACAATGTCGCTTAAATGTTGGTTGACTAGAAAGGGCCCAAAGCAGCTGCTACAAAAGATTTGGTAAGATCAACAAAAATAACATATTCGACACGTTGATATATTTTTTTTATAAACCATACTCGAGAAGTTAGACATTTAAAATATTGTCTTTTAATTGTTATACCAAAATTAAAAATTTGAAGTTCCCGTTTTGTAAAATAAACTTGATTTTTAAACGAGGTTTTTATAATTTTAGTTTTAAAATGTGTAGTCTCTTTTTTTATTAATTTATGCGTTGTCTTTTTAAAAGTGTTTGTTTCTCTTTCCAGATTCAAAAAAACTTGGTACATCTTTTGATCTACACAAGATTTTACAACTTGGCCTGTTCGTGACACAATTCGAGAAAGGAAAAGGAATTGTGGACTCCAAGAAAAGCCAAATCCTTTTCGGTCCAGTATTGAACGACTACGATATTCATTCATGTAAAGATGAAATAATAAAAAAAAATGAAAACCAGCTATATTTTTTTATTGGGATGGGTGTAATATGTACACTCAACGGGGGTACAATTATTTACACTGTAGATAGTGCTACTATAAACCTCAACGTGGTTTATCTATTTTAAATACCATTGGTGTAATAATAAACCTCGAAGGGGTTTCAAATTCATTTTATGGCGTCGGTGTAAAATCTACACTCGATGGGGTTTGATTTTTCTATTCAATCTTTTTAACCCCCGCCTATTACCAAATTTACTACCGGAGAGGTTTGGTTGATTCGGGGTTAGAATTTGGTGTGAAAAATAACCCCCGATTTGTGCATTTTTCACACTCATATTTTTCTCAGTGCATTAAAATTCCTTATGAAGAATATATGGATTTTATATATATGAGAAAAATATAGTGGCAAGTGGCATGTAAACGGCTCTATTAATTACGGAAATCTTGTATCGAGAGAGAACTTTCTTTGCATTTAAACAATAATCATACGTATATTTCAATAAACACACTTTTTCACTATCATCTTTCCGGATGATGAATCAGTTTTTTATATGACGCAAAGTTGAGTGATCTTGTCTATAAAGAAGCTTTGTGCACTATCTCCATAATGCAATGTTAGAAAACTTTTCATTTTACACCTAAATGTTTTTTTTTTATTGTTCGGTCGAGACTTTCTATTATAGTGAATCTTCTTGGATTAATTAATATATGATCATCTTGGCTCATAAGGCTGAATTATTCGAAATAAATTCAAGCAAATTGTTTCTATCTGATGGATCAGCCATATTACTTAATTCACTGAATATTCGAATTTATATATTGGAATTTTTTTGCATTTGCTTGAAAATATAGTCGTTATATTGTGTATCATAAAAAATAAGATTATGTAAAAGTGTTAATAGATGTGTTAAATTTCTTTACATCACAAGTTTGACATTGAATTATATCCAAATATACTGATACTTTTTTAACACATTTATCGATTTTGATGTTAAAAGTGAAATTGGTTAAATACGAAAAGTTTACGTATTATTGGAACTGGATTAAGTAAAGTTCTATATTTTACTGTGATCGTTAATTCATATTTAAACTCATAACGATTTATTTCGCGAAAGATGGCCCAGAAAAAGCTATGCAAGCCATTGTTCACAGGCGATAAGCGCGAGGAAAACCTAGATCTTTTCCTACAATAAGATATAGCTAAAGTAAATTCAGGATCTTGGCTTGAATAGTCTTAAGACCGACTTCAAATATCTTCCTGAAATATTTTTGAATAAGAAGACGCGGAGGTCTGGACTGAACTACGTCTTAAGGCCGTTACCCTATTAGGGAAAAGTGACTGAAAATTATTATTATAGTATTGAGATATTGTACTACAAGGTAATAATTTTTACAATGTCTTTGCTCTTTAACTTTTGTTTGTAAATACGTTTTCAAAATTTCCAATGAGAGTGAGCGAAATGACTAGATCTAGGTCTCACTCACTCTCATTGAAATGTTAAAAACATGTTTACAAAACAAATGTTATCGTGCGTTGGGCATAATGCCCTAAAAGTTTTTAGGATTTTAAGCTTTAAAGGACAATGGGCAAAAGTGGTCTATGGTGCGACCAACAATGAGACCTATATCATTGAATTGGCCCTGGTATAGGTAAAAAGTTTTGTTCCGGGACTAAAGTTCTAGACCATGGGGGAAAAGTTCTAGAATAAAAAAATTATTTTCGTAGAAGAAAAAAAATCTCTTATACGAAATGTGCGCATTTACACTGTCTGATTTTAAGGGAAAGAATAAATTGTAACATAAAATATATTAAGTGACTGCATATTCTCGAAATAGACATAAAAGCATATGTCTTTACAATGCATTACATGCGTAGGAGGACATTGAAACATGATGGCTCAAAGTCAAAACTTGAACCCTTATATCTCAGAGATTTATCAACCGAATTTAATCAATGAATACTCAATCAAAAGGTCTTGAAAAATCTTATAAAATGACGGTATAGATAATTTCACAAGTCGATGGCAAGGAGCGCTCCAGGTTATCAAAGTTTTCAATTAACAAGAAATGTGTTAAGTTTCGAAACTATTCAACCGATTTTAATAATCCTATAATATGTATGTCTGATACTTTTATAGAGAGAGATATGGCCTCATTGTATTCATCGATTTCAGTAGAATCATTACATATTTTGACTTATTTTTCTAACTGTGATTTATTTATTTATTTTATTTTGAAATCGTAATCAGATTTTATATGACTGAATAGCCTTCCATAAACCTTGTTCCCAAGCCGAGTTTCAGCTTTCTCAGAGAGGAGTTGTCGTGGAAAGAGCCCTCATTTTGTATGGGAACTGTTGGAAGGAGTGACGGGACGAAATGTATATATACACGGTTAAAGAGCCTTCCATTGCCCTTGATCCTATGCCAAGTTTTTGATTTCAACTTCTTTTCACAAAGGAGTCATAGCGGAAAAAGTCATTATTTTGTATGGAGGCTACAAGAAGGAGTGGAGGGGGAGGAGCCTATATACATAATTAAAGAATCTTTCATAAACCTTGATCCCATACTAAATTTCAGCTTTGTACTTCTTCTCAGAGGAAAGTTAAAATGAAAAAAAGTCCACTAGGACTATTGAAAGTAGGAGTCAAGGGAGGGGGTAGTATCCATGGATAAATAGCTTAACTTAAGTCATACATTGAGTGCATACCGAATTTCATGAAGATTCCTTTAGCTGATGTTGAGTAATTCGATATCAAAATAGTATTTTTTTGAAAGGATAAAGCAGTTTTTTCAGGGACTCTCGGCGAATATTATTCTGGGTCTCGGTGGTTTTTCATCCTACAACATTACCTATAAAATGCGCCTAGTCCCATCTGTTGTCGCCACATAGACCAACTCCCATACATTTTTGCCCAATGTCCTTTGACTTAATTATTATTATAAAAACTCTAGTATAATATTTTGAGAGCTTCTATCTAGAAAAAAAAACAGGAGGGGAATTCTGTAACGATATGACAATGTCATATGACAAATTTAAAAATTTTTATGTGATAAATTTGGAAAAATTATTCGAAAATCAAATTGATATCAGTTACTAAGACCCTCATAGAGCTCCTTACAACAGCCATTCAATGCTCACTGGGCTTTAATGTTGTCCTGTTCTTGAATTTACCACGAAAATTTGGGGTGTTGACAGACTCGGCGTGACGAGAAAAATAGCAGGGGATCATGTATGATTTTTTTTTATGCCTTAAACTTCTTTTCTCCAATATATCGTCAAAATGCAAAACAGACAGCGATCGTACGTGGTAAAAATAGCGCTGGATAATCGCTTTGGTGTGAAGATCAAAGTACATCCGTCCGTCTAACTGATGGATTGCTTGCAATTAATTTTCTGGGGAGTTTTCTCAATTCCCCCCAGCTCATGAGACATCATATTGGCCGCTGTGGTGCAGAACATAAGGAATTCCTCCATTGCACCATGAATTATGATCAAGGGAAATATATATTTTGCTAATATTCTCGTTGAAAATGCAACTTTGTGCAAACCTGACGACAGTTAATAAACGATTTGTTGATGGCACGAAGAGCACAAAATACTTTTTCAGCAGATATGGGGGGCACCGTGCTAAAAGAATCCTCTTCGAGTTATTGGGCGTAACAGCTCAATTATCTTAGAGAGGGATAATGATGAGATTCTTTTCAAATGACTCTTGAGAAGACTTTTTTTTCCTCCTTTCTTGTGTACTATATTTTGTGGCAATTAAAAGGTGATAAAAAGGTGAAAAATGCGAATGACACGAAAGTCTCGTGTGAATCATTTCGCGTTAAATGTTAAATGATACCCGATGATCGATTTGTTGCATGTTGAATACTAAAGAGGTGTTGAGTGAAATCATATGAGGAGATATCACATCATGATACATGTGAAATTGGAATGGTGATGAAAAAAGACATACTTTTATGCCCATTTCCAATTGACAAATGGAAGTTGATGGTATAAATGTGATAAGGATTGCAAACGATATGATCATTTAAAAAGCCTCTAAATCACACTGCCAATTTGTCTCTCTGGGTGAAAATTTCAATAAATGAAAAAAAAATCACTTCATGGATGATCTTTCGGAAAACTTTAAAAGGTGAAAAATGAAAAAAAAATAAAAGATTTCTCAAAGAGTCTCTCAAACCTCATTGATTTCATCCTCGAGTGCCCGCTGGCGAGTCATTTCACGAAGTCTCTCTCTGCGCTGCTCAGTCATTTGCTCCAGCCTCAGTGCCGCACGATCAACTTCATGGAATATGGTCACCACCTCTTGCAGGCGCATCGCCACATGGTCCAGCTCACATGACTCTTCCTCGGTACGGTGATTGTCATCTTCCGCCTGAGGAGTTCTATCCGAGATACGCTGTGCTCGTTCCTGGAGGCGCGACAGCGTGGCCAACCCCTTCCGACGCAAATTCTGCAATTCAGGATCCATCAGAGCTCGACTGAGGGCGCGATGCTGTGAATGGAGTTGTCTTCTCGAGGGAACACCCTGCAACAACACATAAGCCTGTCACAATGCAGGAATTTCATTTATATCCAAACATCCCTAGGTTAAAAATTGGAATTTCAGATAATGTGGAATTTCGGAAAAAAAAACAAATTAGAGTCCGGACAACTCTGTTAAACTTGATAAAAATCAATTAAATAATCTTAAAAACATATTCTAGATAAATTTGTCTGGAATTCCGAAATTTTTCTCTATTGATTTTCGTTTGTTAAATCCCATAATCCAATATGAAATTACTGCCGACTGTTGGTCACTATTTTTTCAGGTGAACAATCACTAACTCCGGCATATCTTTTAAATTAAGAAAAGTTCTTGAAAACTAAATCTTTCTTTCTCAGATGCAGCTATTTCTATTTTGCTCTTTTGCACTCGAATCTTAATTGAATTTATATTTATAAGCACAAAATTTATAACGTAATCACAAGATATATAGTATAAAATTGAAATACGAAATAAACTTTGAGAAAAAAAGGACAGAAATTTTTCCGATTTAACACTAAACCTACCGATCGGTTTTGGGCCTTTTTCGGTCAAATGACAAACGGTGGTAGAATAGGATACTCAACAAATTTATTTTGAAAAAGAGCAAAAAATTAAAATCTAAACACTGAAAAATATATTACATGCATATATTAAGAAATTCAAAAAGTTTGATAGTGAAATTGTGCCGTTTAAATATGTTTTAATTTTAAACCGATCAATTTGACCGGGTCTTGGTAGGTTTAGTGTTAAAGGGGAGGCAAAATAATTAAAAATTGATCTGTAAATTATTTTTAAAAGAAATCTGTAATTTCTGGTTATTATTTATAGTGTTCGATTAACGAATCATATAAGTTTTTTAGGCATTACTTGTATAATTTTAAATAGTTTTATGAGATTATATCTCAATAGACAAGCACAGGACTCTTAAAATTTGCGAAAAAAAAGTTTATCAGAGAGGCAGATTGACCGATTGGCATTTATATCAAAACATCTCATAAAAGAAATATTAATTTTCACAAAAAATTATAGAAATTGTCAGGAAAGATTATAGTAGATGATAGATTAATTTTTTAATAAGTAAAATTAATCTATTTGAATATCTATGCTAATTACACGTTTTTACTATTTCGTTTTTTTTTTAATTAAAATTTTCAATAATCTTTGTCACTTTTTTTCACCGCACTTTGTTTAATATCGTCGATCACAACTAGTCACATCATTTATGTTTTTTTTTTACTGCTCGAACTCAAAGAGAGAGCAGTTATATAATCGTTTTTTTTTTCAACTTTTCACTGTTCTGGAGCTTAAACGGTACGAGATATCGACTTCCAGTCTCCGATGACCCCCAATTAAAAAACAATATCTCTCGACGTTTTTTTCCCTCCCCACCTCCTCTATCCCCTCCAAAACCATGTTTTTTCGGTTTTCTCAAAATTAGCCCAAGCTTTTTCAAAGATTTTTTGATATGTTTTAGAGCTAGTCCAGGCGAACATTTTTGACCGGAAAATTCGCCATTTAGAATTATTGAAGGTCAAAGATCAACCACTTTGGAATGTTAATTTTTCAACCTAGGTTAAATTTTAATTTTTTGCAAAGGTATTGAAATTTAGAACCCGGCTGCATCGGTCTTCATAGGTAATGAACCGGTTAAGTACCGATTTTTGAATAATTTTTCATCCTGTTGTCGGGCTTTTGCCCTGAAAGATTCCTTAGGGAGACCAAGGCTTATCGCGGCCAATTGCCCGGCAGCGACCCAGCTCTGTGCCCCCATCCGTACTCTTTCAGGCCATGTTACCGACTAACTGACAGTGTCGCCTGTCAGACAATCCCCCACACGGCGGGCAACAGAACTATACCACCAGGAAAAGGCCTTGCTTGGAGCGAGAGGCGGGAAATATGATTTTCCCGCGAACAGGGAAGGGAATCCACCAGCCGGGCTCTATTTCGCTATTGGGTGGAAAATCTCGACCACAATCCCCTATAAATAAAATCCCCTAAAAAAATCTTTTTCCGGTTTTTCTCAAAATTGGCCCAAGCTTTTTCAATGATTTTTGGATATATTTTAGAGCTAGTCCAGGCGAACATTTCACCCAAATATTCCTATGACCGGAAAATTCGTCATTTTGAATTATTGAAGGTCAAAGGTCAACCACTTTGGAAGGGTAATTTTTCACCCCATTTGGTTAAATTTGGATTTTTTTGAGAGGTATTGAGATTTCGAACCCGGCTGCATCGGTCTTTATCGGTAATGAATGGGTTAAGTACCGATTATTTGATTTTCAAATGCTTTTGTGATTTATGAATCAATTTGATATCTAGTAGATCAGTAATACCAAAAAATAATGCAAAAAACTAATTCACGGTGAGCTCTATCTCGTGAGTTCGAGCATTCCGCAAAGCTGGGACGCTTTTCCATCTCTTTTTTAAATTTATATTCGTAATATATACGACTCAACCAATATTTAATTTAAAATGATAAAAATTATAAAAAATAAGATAACTGAAAATATTAATTTATTTTTAAAGAATATAACTAAAAAAATTGGAGAGATTTGAGAAAAAATTGAATATTTCGAAGGCAAAACATATGTTTTTTTTTTAACTTTAGCGTAATTCGCTGCTCTGATTCTTAGAAAACGCTCCTTAACATTTCAGATGATTTAATTCAGATTTCCATGATAGATTTTGGGAACATTTTTAAAGAAGAAATTGATATTTGTGCTTAATTGTCACCTAATTAGAATAATCTGTGTTGTGTCACTTTTGCAGCAAAGAAGGACCTAAAAATCTCCAGTAGGGGGAGGCTTTGATCGTTCGCATATACGCTACTATCGGACACTTCATATTTCTCCCATATTCCTTTATGAATCTGACATATGGCTTTATATTGTAATAGCTAACCTTAAATCCCATCTTTCCTGAAAAAATTGAGAGTCTAATCCTTTTTTCCTAGTTTCAGGAAGCAAAAAATAAAAACAGGTCAAAAACTGTAATTTTGCTGTGCAATATTTCATACGATTGTGCAGAATTAATATCACTTTTCTGAAAAACTACTATCACAGAGGGTAGAAGGGTTATTAGGAATCAGATTTAAGTAAAAATCTTTTAGGCTGAACAGACACTTTTTGTGGGTGGAACAAAATTCACAAACTTGACTCAGATTCATCGATCGCAAATAGAAGACTGCTTCTTTCAGATATTTTCCAGGAAACTTCATTTTAGATACGATCCCTCATATTCACATCTATTGTAATCTACCGATTTGATCCATCACTAAAAAGGAAAACTTAAAAATCGTAAAATTGATAAACAAGAAGTAATTTGACTCAAATAGGTTGCAGTTGAGTAATTATTAAGCAATTTTGCATTTCTTTGATATAAAAATATTTTTCAAGCTTGCACAAACTGAATGTGCAATGAAAGAATCACATCTGCAATAAGCTCATACAGTTTACAACTGGTTTTTTGACAATCTTTGACATAACCTCACTATTGTGTTGTTTTGCATGACAAAGAAAAGAAATTGTCCGTGAGAAGCTGTTTTGTGAAAATTTTAGCTTGTTCACCTGCTGAAGCTCAATATCTGTGCTAAATCCCGATTCCTGCAGCTGCAGGAACAGAGAAATCTTCAATGATGCGCATTCAAACGTTTTTGTGCATATCCGGCTCCGTGGAGGAATGGTGGAATCTTGTGTGGTCTTCTCGCTTGCAGAGTTTTAGTCAATTTTTAGCTTTAAAAACTTATTGATTCGTGTAAATTTGGTGATATTTGGACTTTTTAAGAAAGTATTCATCAGATTTAACCGTTTCCGGAGTGAAATTCTCGTAGAACCAATCAAAAAAATGGTTTTTAATGTCAATAAAACATCTCTCAGAAAAGTTCCAAAAAAGTGATATTAAAATGTTTTATTCTATATAAAAATGGTTTAATCAAGTAGATTAGAGTTCCCTTTAAACAATGATGTGCAACTTTTAGTGTCCGGTGCAAAATTTACGGTGAAAATGGGGTGTTCAATGATGGCGTGAATCGTGTGCGATAATAGAAACTTGATTCATCTATCGGATAAATCGCCATTAAATTTTCATTTTCCTCTGGAGGAAAATCTAAGGATTTCCTGGGATTATGTTTGGTGGGATTATGAACCTTATAAGTAAGACATTTTTTTGGCATAGTTGGAGAATCCATACGGTTTGCATGGTAGTCAGAAAAAATCACTGAACTTGAACATCATTTTAGTATGCGAAAGTTCAAAGCCTCCCCCTACTAACTTTTGGAGATAAAACTGAATTCTGAAGGTGCACAAAATTCTCTATCTAATTCTGTAATACTTGAAAAAAATCAGAAAATCCTCAAAATACCAGTCAAATCGTGAAAGTGCGATATACATTTGACTTGCATTCATACATTTTGCGCATAAATATATTTGTTTTGAAAATGCGTATTGAAGTTGGGAATTTACTTATATCAGCATGTTTAGGACTAATGGGATTAATAGAATTAAAAGAAAAATAACAAGTTAGTCGTATATAAGTATGTTATACCACAGTGAAGAACAAATTTCTTGAATTGTTCAAAAATATGTAAAATAATCTTATATGACACGCATGTCATACATTGAACTGTCGCATTGTATTAAGTTTCTTCTGTTGATAAAAAAAAGTGCTTTTCTGTTTTTCAATAGTTACCTGTTGATCAGAATTCCTGATGTCTCCCATTACGGTAACTAGTTTCTTTCCCACCGAAATACACTGACTTTGAATTGGCTCGAGGGCAATGAAGAACTCCCGCCATTGTTGTTGATCGTGGTCGCATTCGCCACCGTGTGCTCTCAGGATGTTTCGTGGGCTTATGTAATTACTGATTGATGAATCAGACGGACAGCAGCAGTACTTAATCTAAAAGAAAATTAATTGGATATGGCATGAGAAGTGTTGGAACTGCTGCGGACGGGTGAGAGTGACCAATTTGTGAGACTCCATTGCTTGTGGACACTATATCTTTACCTCAACATGACTCGCTGGCAAGTGATCTCTGGACGATCGCTTCTGATCTGCTGCTGATATCTGGAATGTCCCGGACACGATAACGCGCTTGACGGCGACATGACCATGCACCAACTGGAGGCTGCTGTCCAAGAGGTCCACAACGCTAAGGTGTGCACTTTCATTCGCCACCAAGTGGATGGTAAAAGGGACGGGACTGCAAAGAAGAATTTTTCGTTTTTTATAATTATTTATTTTCTTTTAATTATGCCTCATTCCACTGTCTCACTGTCAATGCGTGTTTGCCTTTTTTCGCGTGCAAGAATAAATTAATAATTACTCTGATCATTTCAATAAAATAAAACCAATGTATATCGTTTTTTGTGCATGGCACATTTTGGGATTTTAACCAGTTAATTGCTTCATCATCTACTTCTTATACCGTCTCACTCCATGAGGCATTCAATTTATCATCTCATTGGACTCCCATAAATATTTCCCTCTCAAGACAATCTTATTAAAATAAATATTTATTTGAGATATTTTATGGGAAAGACAAATATGTGATTTGAAAAATTCACTGACAGTGCGCATCAAAGTTTATTTGGAATTTTAAATATTTTCAGGAAGATCTCTAGTCATACAACAATGTTATCAGATAATTCGTTTTTCTGGCAAATATTTCATTTCTCATATATCTTTTACAATACCTCTTGGAATTTCAAAATTTTCCTTATTTCTGAGATTATTACAAAACATTATATAATATTATGTAAACTAATGGGTAAAAGCTCGGATTTCTCTGCAAGATTAGAACTTCTAGTTGCTTTTTATCACAATCAGAAAATAAATTAAATATTAGGGGGATGTAAAAAACCTTTGAAAGGTTTTTTTTCTCCAAATATTAAATGATTTTGAGTTTTATCATAATGCAATCGGTTTATGAAATTTCTTCATAGTAAGGTCCTATTTTGTTTAAATTTAGGAGATAATGGGCCTATTTCAAAGGTCCCTCTATTCAAAAATGCCCTACTTTCCCTTATATCCAAAAACTTAAGGTGGTAAGCAACTTGTTCAGATTTTGGTAAATATGAACAATAAATATAAAATTTAATAAGTTGACAATTAAAACGAACATCCTAAATGTGTAATTTTTAAAAATGGTGAACTCTGACAGAAATTAAAATTCCTAATAATTAAAAAAAATTAAATTTAAAATAAAAAGTTATTAATAAGGGGTGATTAAGTGGATATTTGAACCACTAATGAGTGGTAAAATTATGCAATTTCTTGCACTTGATTCGATTTGGCTCAACATCAATAAAGCTGGCTTGTACACTTGTGTATCTTTTTTTACTTAAAACTTTTTAAATCACTTTGAAAAACTTATACCAAATGGTTAAAATCTAGAAGAGTCAAGGAGCAAATCTGTGTTATGTTCTCAATTTTGACTCCAAACTACCTCATGAAACCAAAAATGAAATATTTTACAGATAATTTAGATTCTTTCACTTAATACATTTTTTACTGTTCGAATTCAAAGAGACAGTAGTTACATTATCGTCATTTTTTCAACTTGTTATCACTCTGGAGCTTAAACGGTAAAAGATATCGACTTCCGGTCTTCGATGACCCCCAACAAAAAAAAACAGTATCTCCATACGTTTTTCTCCTTTCCCCCACGCCCTCCGACCCCTCCAAAACCACGTTCTGTCGGTGTTACTCAAAATTAGCTTAAGGTTTTCAATGATTTTCGGATACGTTTTAGAGCTAGGGGGAAGTGGGGCACCTTTGATAGTGGGGCACCTTTGATAGTGGGGCACCTTTGAAATTGGGACTTTTCTCCTATGTCTAAGTGGAACTGAGCCATATCAAAATACACTTTAGCTTCTCAATGTGTTTGTACAGCTATGTTATATCATAATAATGTTCAATTTTATTTAAAAATAGCTGAAAAATCCCAATTTCAAAGGTTCCCCACTTTCAAAGGTGCTCCACTTCCCCCTAGTCCAGACGAACATTTCGTTCACATATACTTATGACCGGAAAATTCTCCATTTTGACATATTGAGGGTCAAAGATTAACCACTTTGGAAGGCCCATTTTTCAACCGATTTGGTTAAATTTGATTTTTTTTTAAAGATATTGAAATTCTGCACCCGGCTACATCGGTTTTCATCGGTAATGAATCGGTCGAGTACGGATTTTTTTAAATTTTCAAATGCATTTCTGATTTATAAATCATTTAGATCTCTAATAGATCAATAAACACCAGAAGATCATGCAAAAAACTAATTCACGGAGAGCTCTATCTCGTGAGTTTGAGCATTCCGCAAAGCAGGGACGCTTTGTCATCTCTTTTACATTGTTGAATCCTTTATATGTGAATTTTAGAAGCAAAACGAGTTTCAAATTTTTTTTAATATTTTCTCACCTAGAGCGTAAACCGAAAGAAATAATGAAGAATGAATGTTTTTTTCGACTTTATCGGATCATAATTATCTTAGAAAATATTTTTTTTAAACTTTTTTCGCATATTAAAGAAAATACTGTTAGATGGTTAAAATTCTCCGTTTCAATTTGTATTCCATCACTGAGAAAAAAAAGAGGCTGCGATTAACTTTTTTTCGTCATAACTAACACTTTTTTGGTGTAAAAAATATATCAACATTTTTTAATGTTATCTTTACACCTTTTAATGGTAAAATCAACATGAAAGAAGGGTAATTTTAACCCATAATACACCTAACAAGGGTAATATTTACACCGTTTTCGGATCAATACTGCAGGGTAAAACATTTCCGGAATATTATTTTGACTTTTTCGGATTTTTCTGAGTGATGATATTTCAAATAATTCAATGTTTTGTATATACTAAATTTTGTATCCACTTTTTTATGTTTTGAAGAGCTTCATATGGTATAAATCGAGCTCAAATTTTAGTACGTTATAACTGAGCCTTTATTTTATGAGTAAGTAGTGTGTTGAGTGATAGAGTAATCGCTCAATGATGCAAGTATTTTAGGTTCGAATCCCATTTAGGTTACCAGAAATTTTTCTGATATTGTTATAGGTGTTAGAATTTTGAATTGCACGAATTCCATTTAAGTAATAAATGAAAAACGAAATTAAAATAAAGAAAAATTAAGCTTTACCATGATTTGTTACTCAATTTTCTAGTGGTAAACTGTGATTATCAATAAGTGTTTTCCTAAGTTTTATATTTAATTTAATTTTAATTTGTTTTATTAAAGAATTGTAATTCAACAAAAAACTTTTTATAAAAATTAAAACTTCTATAACAGTGTTTTTGTGTTCTTTCATGTTCTGAACATTGATATTGTGAAAATCTTAGGTGTAGTAAATAATTTATCAATAAGTTTAATTGCATATAAATTGAGAAATTAAGAGCCCCGTGAATTGTGTAATGAATTTAGGGACAAACTTATATATTTATGCCTCAGTGTTTACTCATAAATGCATGTACACAATATTTGGATGCAAAGGACAGAATAAAATGCTGAAAACGACTAAACTAATTTACAATATTTTATTAATTTATTCTCTGTCTCTCGTCTAGACGTGTTTTCCAAACACTCTGATAAAGTACTGTCAATATATTTGTATACAAATCAGTATATATGGTAAAAATTTTATGAAAGCAGAGGGAGCAAGATTGAAATATTGCGAAATTTTGTGAAAACACCACTAAAACATTCGTGTCACCCACTTTATGAATTCATAAAATTTTACTACAGAATGTGGTACATAGAGTTTCATTCACAAAGTGTTACATGCTCACCCACTCATCAAAATAAAACATACGCCACATACGGTGTGTTAGAAATTAAACAAACCGCGATTTGGTTAAATTTGTGCACAGTGCGAGAAATCATTAATAATTTTACAGATTATTACTAAAAATAAATATCTATCATTTTTCTTTCTTTTTTTTGTTTCAGAAAAATAATATCTTTGAAAATAAAAGTGTTCCAAACCAAAAAAAAATAAATTGTGAAGAATAGAAATTTTTTCAAAACTGCACCTATGAACATCTTAACAAGGCCTGAAAATGTTTATTTACATTCTTCAGATGAGATAACTTTCTATTTTAATGTTCCGTTTAACAATTTTTAATCTTCAATTTGACCGAAAATTAAGAAAAACTAGCCCATAGCACGCATTTTTCTTTTATATATGTATACCTATATTTCTCCTCAATCTTGTTATTTACTCTGAACATGCGAAGATTCAATAGGTCTAACTATTTTTCCAGTTATTTTTTTCTCGGATTTTATCGAATTTATATTTTTCTCATAACATAACTTATCCCAGTTAATATTGTGGTCTATATGAAATAACATTGGAAACATCTTCATTTGCTATGCGCCGGAAAATTATTCAATATGCATATTGGAATGCATATCGATGAGTTATGTTGAGAAGGATTGCAACACATATATGACGTGCACATTCCAATAATTATTTATGCCAAGTAATAAAATTATAAATAAACTGAAACACGAAGTGTGAAATATAGGTCAACTTATGCTCATTATGCGGTCAAGATCGATTAAGATTGACTTTTCTCAATTAACTGATAAATTGAATAAGACAAAATATTCTGTCTTACATTCAAAAAAAAAATTAAGTGTCTTTTTCATTGTTAAAATACTTATTGTTGTCTTATTGTAAGATCGCAATCAAGACATATTTCAATTTATATTCATGGAAATGCTTTTATGTAGTTTTTTTTTCGGAAATGGCACATTACGCAAACGGAATTTTGTTTAATGTGGGTAAATTTATCAGTACAACACGTGTAAATTTAATTACTTGGGTTAGAAAATAATTTTAAAAAAATGTGTATAGAAGGAATCTTACCTAGTAGGTACTGTGCTGTAATATAGAAAAACAGTGGCTATTTCGTAGCAATTGACTGCTGCCTCCATCAATTTTTGAGCTTCGATCACGATAATCGAAGTATTGTTTTTGTCTTTTGTTCCTGCAAAAGAAAAAAAAATGGAAAACATTTTATTAGATATAAAATTCGACAAGACAGCAAACAATATAATGCAATATTTCATGTAATAAAGGCGTCTACACATTGGGAGCAATTTTCGTCAAAAATTGCGTTTTTGACAGAAATTTGACGTTTCCCCCTACAACGCTGCAGGAAATTTCCTTCAAAAAAGCAATTTTTGACAAAAATTGCTCCCAATGTGTAGAGGCCATAAGACTCAGAAAAAATATTGGACAGAGATTTGTTGGAAGAAAAAGGAATGCTGAAGTGACCCAGAGAGAGGCAATAAGAATTGCCTCGTGAGATTATTTCTTTCTCATGATTTTCAAGGAGGGTTATATATGTAGATATGTTGGCGGAGTGTACTGAAAATAGTAAAGGCTCAACATAAAAGGAGTTGAGTCATAAATTAGTGAAATGAAATTGCCATTTAGTTGGATGAGAAGGTGACATGACATAGAGCGGGAGAAAAATGAAATACTCAATTGGTAATGACAAGAAAAGTTTGCTTGATTTCATTTTCTAACAAACTCCCTTTCGATTTCTACAATGTGTTCCACTTAACAGACGACAAAAGCAAATTTATATGTTAGCTAGAGTATAACAATAATTCATGAACAATTTCCGTTTTTCCCATACACAGAGTTTCGATCCACTGTGATTTTTTTTCCTCCTTCCTTCAATATAATATACATCTTTCCTCATTCACATTACGATATTTTGAACTTGATGGCAACCAGCAATAATATATACAACTGAACTTGTGACTCCTCTTTGGTCAAGAAGTCAAATAAATGAATCCGACAAGAGTTTCTTTCTGTATACAACTAGTATTAAATTAATACCATAAAGGTGTACAACTTTTATATTACGTTTTCTGGATGAAATGAATGAGGTGTTTTGTTTGCAGATATTAAACGATAAATCGTTGCCAAGACTTGTAAACTTGCAATTTGTTACATGTAATTGCAACTAGAAAGAAAATACTGATATTTTCTTCAATATGAATCTCCCACCCTTTCCCCTCATCCCACCCCCCTGAAAGATGAACAAAGTATTAATCAAGGCAATGATAAACTTTTATAGGCAAATTCTATCATCAGCGATTAATTTCATCTTTAGTCACTTATAATGTTCAATTAATATTGCCATATTTGTCGGCACCGGTATCGTGGAATAAATTAAAGGAAAATTTTTATTGAATGATTGGGATATTGCGCCAAGTTTCTCATATACAGACATTAATTTAAATTGTCATTTAACAAATTTTATCTGCCATTAGATGAGTAAACAACATTTTAATTAATGACTGAAATATCAATAATGTGTTATTTTATAGACTTTCATTGCATTAGACATTTGCCACTAGTCACAAATTTCCTGAAATGTCACCAGAAATATGTGAATTAAAAAATTTGGCTTGGTTTTTCTCTATCTATAAATCAATAAGAAGAATTGAAAAAGATAATTCCATGATTTTATTAATATCCCCTTCAATATACTGTAAAGGAGATTTGGGCAAAAAGTCACAAATTGAAAAATTCAAAATTCAATATCTTCCAAGGTAAAAAAGATAGCGGCTCAAATTTTTTCCATAGATAGCCTCCATAGACCTTCTTCAACGTCGTAAGATTCTTAGAATTCGAACAAGGAATTTAGAAAATAAAAAATATCGAAATTTTTAGCCCTATTTTTTGAATATTTTCCTTGCAGAGGATAACAATTATTACCTACTTATTTTCTAAAATTGATGCACTGGTGAATATTTTCTAAATAATTTGGATTTTTTGAATACGAATGCGCTATCTATTTTAGAATTTCACAAAAGTTCTTTTCTCCAGAAATTCTTTTATTAAAAATGGCCACTTGGGGTAAAAAGTAACAAAAGGTATAGAGCAAAATGTAACAAAAGAGCGAAGCAATTTCTGATGTCTTACGGCGAAAAGAAACGTCATTATCATGTCTCGCCGCTTGTTGTTTGCATTGGTCAAACTATTTGCAATCTTTTGTGTATTTTTTTTCTAAAATAGCTTGAAAAGCGCTTTTCTCGTTTTCTCACTTTTCTCACAGAGAAAATGGTATTTTACAAAGCTGTAGATGAATAAATTTTCTATGAAAATATGTCCTCTAGGTATTTTTTTCAAATTTACGGAAGCCTGTAATGAAGAGAATCAAAATATGATAATACCCAATGTCTGGTACTATTTGCCCCAGCATTTTTGAGAATAGTCACAAAATTACCTTTTAGAAATTGGCTCGATAAACGTATTTCCTTACAAAATAGAGCAAAATTACTTTCACAAAGTTGTAGAGCGGTAAATTTCCTATGAAACTGAGCTAATTAGAAATTTTTGAAGCGCTCGAGCAGCTTGTAAAAAAATAAAATATCCGTTTTGTGACTTTTTGCCCCAGTCTCCCCTACTATTCATAATATCAACATGTTCTATTAAATTTCCCTTCTAAATTGTGTATCATAAAAGAGAAATCATGTTTAAAATTATTATGCTAGCAGAATGTCTCTAATTTTTAAAGAAATATATATGTTAAACTTAGAACATTAACCGTATCAGTTGCTTAATGGTTTTGTGAGAAATAAAAGATAGGGTAAAGTTTGGAAAATTGGACATATCATTATAGAGATCGGAGATTGGACAACTCTTTTAAAACATAATAAACTTCATAAAGACTTAATAAAAAAATAGTTTATAGACACTTTAATGTACCCTAAAATTGCATAGTTACTAAATTTACTAAATTACTGAAATATTTATGTGAAATCTGGAAATATTGATTTTATCAGCTGTTTAATTAAAATTTTGTGGGAAATTACATTATGGTTGAATTTGGAATTTCGGACAAACTAATCTAGAGTTCGGACAACTCCTTTAAAATAAATAAAAAAATTATTAAAAATACTTCGATATACCCTAAAATTGCATAATTACTAAATTACTAAAATTTTAATATCTGCTGTTTAGTTCATTTTTTTTTGTAAAAAAAAGACTAGGGTAAAATTTGGAGTTTCGGACAAACCAATCTAAAGATCGTACAACTATCTTAAAACGTGATAAAAAGTGAATTATAAATACTTTTTAAAGCACTCTATAATTGCATTATTTATAATTATAATTATTATAGGGTAAAATGATACAAGTTGGATATAGTGTTACAAGTTGGACAATTGGCCAGTACAAGTTGAACAGAAATTTTTTCTTGATAAATACAGTACTAAATTTTTTTAAGCACAAGGAACCAAATTATAAAACTAAAGCATTAAAAATATACAAATAAAACTGAAGTACTAAATTTATCAAGACAAAAAGCCCTGTTCAACATGCACCATTGTCCAACTTGTATCACTTTACCCTATTGTCCAAATCCAAATTTGCAAAATTTTTTTTTCGAAATTTCAAATTTTATCGTAGTCAGTCGCTCAGTTATTATTTTAGAACTGTATGCTTCTGCACAACTTTTAGAATAGAAACGTTTCATGAAATCAAAATCCACAACCTTTTTTTTTTAAAGATTTTCTATATGCCTACCCTATTCTTTCGCACTTTCGTTTTTGTTCTTTTTTGACACTTTTTTTGGTACACGTTTTAGATCAGGAAAATTTTATTAGATTAAAACATCCATTTGCTATTTTCTCAAACATCCCAGCGAGCACAGTAAGCAGAAAGGAGCAGCGTTTTCAGCATATTTTTGCTGAATCGGATAGCATAAATTCTGACCGGTCAGCACGTCAGCAGTTCTCGAACAAAAGTGCTAACCAAATATATGAAAATAGCACTGCCCCACGAGTATCGTTTTAAGGCTAGCAGATGTCAGTTGAAAATGCATCTGTTTTTAGTTGAATTGAAATCCGTTAGCATTTGGTTCTAGCTAGGATGTTATCATTTTTCTATCTCGTTTTTTTCTGGACCCAAATTTAAATTGAATTTGTTGTGATATACCCCCCCCCCCTGGCAAGTGGCCTTCAAAGTTGAAGCCACTTTCTCACATTCACATACAGATTTGTATGGAAATTTTTCTGCACTCGTGACTGTTACACGATATAAGTCACAATTGAGGTGTGCCTTGTGCACAGGATTCTGTGCCTTGTAAAGAGGGATAAATATTCTATATTTCCATCTAAAAAGTTTTTCGTAACTCGAAGAGTAAGCTGTCTTTGGAAGCAATTTATGAGTCGGCTTCAAAAAGCTCCATATAAAAAAGAACCTTTGTTGTGATGCTTTAAAAATGAAAAAGAGTTCAAAAAGGTTTAATTAGAAATATGCAAATTTTTTGATAAATACAGAGACTGGAATTATTAAATTGTGATTTTCATAATCTAAAAGGTTTTGTGGAGCCATAGGGTTAGGATTTTCTTTTATACGAATTTTAAATTAAAAATATTGAAACTTAAAGATAAAATGTATTACAACAAAGTAAGAGTTATGACGAAAACTATTCTCAATGTGAAACCAATAACTAAATCATGAACAAGAAATCTTTTATATTTTAGAGATAAAACCTTTTGGTGGTAAAATATTCAAAATGATCAGTAACGGCTCTGACACACTTTTTAGATCAGGAAAATTTCATAAAGTCAAAATTCACATCCCTTTCTTTCTTAAAAGCTTTGAATATGTCTATCCTACCCTTTAGCACTGTTCTTCTTCTTTTGAACATCACACCAAATTGAATTTAATTCTGTCCAATTTTGAGACTGAAAATGTGGGATAGAATTATGAAAATTTTTCGAAAAAGAAAAGACCACAAATTTTGGTTTCATGCAATTATACTGGGCTAAAAGATGTGCCGAAGGCATAAAAAAAATTTTAGTTAAAAAATAATCCTTTTCGTTTAATCAAAATTGAAAATAAATAAAATAAAAGTCAAAAATCATAAGACTCTTTAAACTAAAATCGAAAATGGAAAGATAGTTCATATATTTTTTTCATGTAAAAAATATATGTGGAGAATACATTAGCTTTTCTAATAAACTTTAGCTTATATTTCCCTAACAAAATCGACTGAATTTGAACTTGTGTTTGTCAGCATTACTGCACAGCAATTTATGGGAAAGTCTAAAATTTATTCATGTCATTTTAAAACAGAAAAGCCTGACGAGTGAGAAAAATGTGAGATAAACTGTACTTCGAAACTCCTTATAGAGTTGTAACATAAACTCATAAATATCAGTTTAATTGAATTACAAATTCTATATCAGTAAAACCCTGAATAATCACACTGAGCAAATGTTCTTGATCTTTTGTTGTGATTAAACATCATACTTATAGAGTGTTGTGCAGAGCATTAGATTAAGTTGTTCTTACCAGCCCACATTAATTCCTTTTCACTGATTCCATCGCAAACGTCAATGAGAATCAAAGGATTAGAGGCCTTGGACTAAAGAAGGAGAAAAATCACAAGTGCTGCGTGGGCTTGTGATTAATTGCATTATAGAATAGTACTTCAAATACGGATTTAAGAACAAATCTTGTTGTAGTTTGAGAGAGATTTGCTCAATGATGGAATTTATATATTTACCCCAATCACATTTTGATGTCACTCGGAGAAATAGTAATTTTGTTAAATTGAGCAAACAATTTATATAGCTGCAATTGATGCTTACGATCAAAGAATATATGCAAAGTGCAATTTCGCAAATTACTCTAAACACCATTTGATATAGTTTGCGTGGTATGAAAAAGCGTGTGATAGTGCAATCCCCATAAAGTTCGTTCATTTATTACAACATGATATTCAGCATTCATGTTTCCAACGTAAGAGACGACCTACCGCATTCAAAACTACCACTCTTCGGGTACAGGTAGGATAATTTATGAGTTCCCTTGAGTGCATAAAGGCAACACAATTATTATTGTTCGTATATGTATGAGTGTCTCTCAATGCATTTATTACTCACGGGCAATATCTTCTGACCAAAACAAAATCAATATTATTCAATTAAATGCCGTCAACAGATCTTCAGGCTACAACTTGCTTTTCCGCGCTATGCGTTCAAATATCCCATTGATAAATGTACAAATTGTCATAAAATATTAGAATTTCTATCAGTAAAGTAATAGAATTGATTGAGTTATTGAATAGACTTAAATCTCTAATTTTTTTAGAGATATAGGGGAAATTGGAGGATCATCGAACAGGGATAGCTTCGAACACAGGAATTTTTAAATTAAATAAATATTAGACTTCAGAGAATGAGACCTGTATGAATTCAAGATACTCTAGGGATGCTTGTCTAAAGAAATTGCTGATATAAGACGAAGTGAGGCTATATTGAGGTGGGAATACATTGAAAATGCTATTTTTCACGTATTTCTAAAGGAAGGTGGGTTTTAACATAAAGTAATTTAGATACACTAAACAATTAAAGAATTGAATTGTGGTTAGGACCAACTTCCTTTAGAATAGGGCGAAAAAATAGCGTTTTTTATATAGCCCCAGCTCGATGTAACCCACTTCCTCCAGCTCAAGAAATGTAGAAATAATTTTTTTTTTGTTAATTTGGGAAACATTATTAAAGGATTGTCTTAACATCTCGGCTTTAGAGAATGCTAGAACTCTTGACTTTGGTGCTATGGCCTCATATTGATTGTGCATTATATGTTATATTTAAGTTAATGAAGTTGCTAAGTATTCTAAGGTGGAAAACAATTTTGTTTGCAAATACAAGCATTTCATACAGTAATTTTACAGCAATTTTTGTTGATTTTATCGGTTCTCACCCGATTTAAACCGGTCTGAAAGTTAGCACAATATAGCTAAGAGCAATACAATTAAATTTTAATCTAATAATAAAATGATAATTGGCATATTATTAGCTCAAAGTCAATTAAAACAGATTTAGACTTGTTCAGGATCCAAAAATCTTTCCAAAGAATTCATATTCTTCCTAATCGATTGAAAACTATGTTCTTTGGTGCTGTTTGCATATAGAAATTTAAAAAAAATTAACATTCTGTTTATGGATGAAAACTCAGCCCAATCTCGAATTCTAATGATCGTCCATAATTAAGATGGAATGGCCGACAAAAATTGTGGAAAGTAAGTGAGTTATATTATTCTGTAATACGGTTTCAGACCTAAGGTTTAGCTGCATGGCTTAAATCCTATAACTTCGAAATAGATCGGTTTTATAGAGACATTTTTGCTTAAGATGGTAAAATAAGAATAAGTATTCTTTCACATTCCTTAAATTCAGTGCTCCTGGTGCTCCTGCTTGTCATTTAAAAACTAGATTTCTGGATTATTTTATTTGAGAAAAATCAAAAAATTAAAAATAAGTTTTCAAAACCATTACAGTCTTTATTGAGTATATTAAAAATATTATTCTTTAAAAATCAAATAAATATTTATAATATATTAGATATTTATTGTTAATTTGAATAAAGCTCATGAATTTACCAGAAGAAAGGCACAAAAAATTCATAAATCCTAGGGTGAAAGGAACACCTATTGATATTTTAAGAAGTCGTGTCAGGACTTATTGACACCCTACTCTGTACCATTTGGAATACGAAATTTGAACACATATCTTTATCAAAAAATGTTTTATTAGATAGGGGAGGGTGGGGCAGTTTAACGACGCAGCAGTTTCAATTTTTGCATATTCTTCTTATCTCTTTGAAAGGAATGGGATAAAACCATTATGTTATTGAAGAGATAACTGAGATCCATGTTCATAAAAATAATTAATTTCATGACGCTTCTCGTTTGAATTCTGTAACTAATTTTATAAAACTGCATCAAAATGAAACTTTTTGTAATGTTTTATTATCAACAATTTCTGAACTGTTGCACTTATCTATCGAAGTAACATAATTGTATTAAATTAACAGTAGATTTATGATTATTATAATACATTTAGCGTTGAATGAATTCTAAGACGGTTCTGACAATTTTGATTTGAATTCCAAAATTGCGAGTGGGGCAGTTTCATGCAAGTACACGGAGAAATTTCCAGTATCTAACAATTTACTTTTTTTTAATCAAAATTAACTTAAAATTATCAGTGAAAACGTTTTGTAGCTGTTTTGTCGATGAAGTTCGAAATTATGGGAAGTAATATTTCCTAAAAGTTCATAAAAAATTTTAAAAAATCTTTAACTGTTTTTTAAGTGCTTAAAAATGATGAATTTAATTGTTACAATATCTTTCCAGAATGTTTTCAGCAAGATATTGTAATTTTTTTTAGTATTATAAAAATTCAAGACTTTAAAGTTCTATTGCAAAACTGTTATACTAAAAAGAACATGTTCTAAGGCGATATAATGATCCAACAATGTACAGAATTAGCTTATCACTATAAAAGACATTTCTGTCGTTTAAAAATTTAAAGAAAATTGCTCATTTTATGAGAAACAAGCTTGGAAATATTTGGCGATATTTTATTTTCTCTGTATGATCAATTAGGGTTCAAATTCTGTTATAAAGTTCTTGTTCGATTACATTTTCATATTTTAGAGTTTTAGAAGACTTCAAAATAGTAATTTTAATCAATTCTGATATCGCAAGTTTCCCATAAACACGTTTTATCATTCTCAAAAATTGCCTCATGTTTATCTTTAAATTGTCCCGCAATGGAGGACTTTCACACATTCTGCCTTTCAAGTGAAATGAATTTCCCCACAATAGACTAATGAAATTAAAGGATTATTGTTATTATTTTTATTAACCCTAAACCCAACTGTAATTCACAGAATATACAAAGTTTTACTTCTGTTTATCATCTTTTTGCAAAATGGTCCCAAAATATATTTTGCAATTTAGGGGTGAAACTGCCCCACCCTCCCCTACATTAAATAAATTTCAAGATTTTGACAAAAGTGTCAATAGGAGTTTCCTGTCGAAGAGGTGTTCCTTCGACCCTAGATGGTTTATGAGAGAACAGGAAATCTACTCGAAATCTTTGGCTCATTGAAAATTTTTTACAACATACCTTCACTTCATGTAAAATATTAAACCTTATATTTTTTCAAATCTGAATTATAGGAAATTATAAGAAAGTCAAAATCTTGAAATCAATCCTGGTTCAAAATCCTGCACTGAGAAAAAAAACAGGGATGCGTTTAACTTTTCTTCCTCATAACTTTAACACTTTTTAGGTGTAAAAATATATCAACATTTTTTAATGTTAATTTTACACCTTTTTAAGGGTAAAATTAACATTAAAAAGGGTAACTTTAACCCCTAATACACCTAAAAAGCATAATATTTACACGGATTTCGGATCAATACTGCAAGGTAAAATAAACATTTCCGGAATGTTATTTTAACTTTTTCGGATTTCTCTCAGCGGAAAACCCGAAATTTCAAATGGATCGAAATACTGAAGAGCCAAAGGATCAGAGAGGATCAAAAGCGAGATTTTGACCCATTTTTGATGATCAATTCCGAATTTTGGCTTTTCGTGTTTTCGTCCTCTTATGGCCTCTACACACTAGAGAAAATTATGTCCATATTGAAGAGTTTTTCCTACACGGTCGTAAGAAATTTGCTTCAATATGGACATAAATTCCTCTAGTGTGTAGAGGCCATTAGATTTTGACTTACGGAATATTGATTTTTGAGTTTTTTGGTGCTACTGAATACATAAATGGAAAATGTACTTGGTGGAAAGGAAAAATTTGCCCTAATTTGATAAAAAAAGCAAATCATTTGTTGTGAATTCATATCACTTAATTCATCATTCGTTTGTTGAAGCATTATTTCCTTAAGTTTTTGGTTTTTTTTCTGTGACAGTTTTTTTTATTTCGAATATCTTTGAAAGCATTCAGTGACAATGTCAAGTAATTGCCACGTTAAGTTTATCAACATAATAGAAATAATGTTTAAATTGAATAGCTAATGACAATTGACAAATAGAAATTGGTAATCGATGTCAATTTAACCAGAAGATACAACTCAAGCTAAACCGTACTTAGTAATTAACTTCTTGGCATTTGCTTTCTCTGTAGAATTCTACTTTAACGAATTTTCACAACAAAATAATCTGAATTCTGCAGTGAAGCATACAAGGTACATTCATCCTTCACTATACTTGGAGTGGTTTAATTCAAAATGACACGTTGACTTTAGGTGCATTGATTAAGCGATTCTCTTATGCTTCGCACAGTATGTAAACAATGAAGAAAGTTATATTGCTCGTTTTTCATGGTTTAACATAATAAAATTTGCAATATGCAGAGCAATGAATACTACAAACTAGAGGATAGAACCACCAGGGTGCATGTAGGTGTAATCAGTCAAAGCAATTTTCTAGCTATTTTAATCAAATAAGGTGCATATCAAATAATGATGCAGACGACGAAGAAGTGGTACACAAAAGAGAACAACATTGCACATGTACAGTAATAAAAAGGTGGAATTTTGTAACAAGTCAACGTGATTTTACGTTTTATGTTATAAGAGGGCGGAGGAACTCCCAACTTATCATTTTTCCTACGCAAAATTCACACTGGAAGTTGGATGTTATGTGAGTCTCGTTGAATGAGTATAAAAGGCAAGAAAATGGGGTCATTAATGCGAGCACACTCACTTGCTCTACGATATTATCCAATATTAAATTTAACAAATAGACATTTACTTTATCTAGTTAGGTTGTGGTGTTTTACAAGATTTTGATTAATTGATGATAATTTGAGATAAATACTGCTCTTACCTGGTAAGTAAATTCCTGCCATTAGTAGTTTCTCCGGTACGTCTTGTATTGATTTGGGCGGGGTTATTTCTTGAGGAACATTAACCACTGAAAAGAAGAGAAATTTAAAACATCAATTAGTTTTCTTCTCGAACAAAAATTTCTAACGACAATTTAATTTAATTTGTCATGCATTAAATACTAGACAGATTCCTAATAGGTTTCCATTTAGAACAGTACCATAAAGGTTACAATTTACTCATAAGTCATAACTAAATTTCTCTGTTTTATTTCACTGACCAAACAAATGCTTGCGTGTCATTTTATAAAGAAAAATTCATTTTATAAAAGACAATGAATTGCATTTCAATTATCACACAATTTCTAGAAATTGTCGTGACTTAATGCCATAAAACATTATGGTGATGGTTTAAAAGTACCGAATAAGTTAAAAGAACAACTTAAAACATATGTATATCTTTGCAAGAAGTTTTCCTTCTACGTGGAAGTCAATCTCAACTCTATAGTTCTGAGCATAAAAAAGGGGTAGCCAAGTGAAAAACGTTTCGCAGAATGCTCAAGCTCGTGGATTTATTTCTTGTAAAAAATATTCTGGTATCTTTTTTTTAATGAAAAAAGTTATAATGTGGTTCTGTCGATTCTGTAAAGCTGTTCGATGCAATTATACGTTATTATTTGAAAAATCAATTCATAAGTTATGTTTAAATTTGAAAATGTGATATGAGCTTCCGCAAGAAAAACCTTATCAATTAAATTAAGGAGTAAATCATAAAACTTTATTTTATGTGCAGTACTCCAATAGTTAACGCAAAATTTTAAACGATTTGAAAATATATAAAATTCCATGAGTAAAATACTAAACTTTTAAAGTACAGTGGGACCTCGATAGAGTCAATCCCCGATAGAGTCAATCTCCAATAGAGTCAATCTCCAATAGAGTCAACAGCTATTTTTTTACTCTACGGACTCCAATAGAGTCAACTTGGACCCAAATTGACTCCGATAGAGTCAACTTTTCCTTTATTATTGACCTAATAACATCATATGATTTTATTACGATTTTTTCGAAATTAAAATGAGTATTTTATATATTATTACATAACGAAAAAAACAACTATTAATCTCTTCTTTTGTACACTAAAAGAAAAAAATCTAGTTAATAACGTCAATTTTATCAGAATTTTGAATAATTAAATATCTACCGTAGCTCTCCTAATAAAAGCGAAAAAAGAAATCTCTAAGACACCATTTCCTTATCTTAACATCGTGGGTGGACCTCAATATTACCACATGGAGAGTAATTTATACTTAAGATATTTACTAATAATAAAAACATTCCGTAAAATAATTCCTTAAGCTCCAAGTTTTGCCGAAACATACAACTTTTTTGGACCAGAAGGTATAGAATTTATGGGTTAATTAAATATTATTGGTCCATCGTTTTGAATTTGTCAATTATCTAGTACAAACATAAAATAATACCCCCCTCAATCAAAATTTCACATTTTAATTGATTTTTTTTCGAATAGAGTCAACAGGCCTGGAAATTATTAGTTGACTCCATCGAGGTCCCACTGTATATTTTTTTTTAATTAAAAACATGAAACAACATTTACCGATTGAACTAGTAACTACAAAAAACAAATAACTTAGAAGACTGCGGAACCACAAGAACCAACCCTTTTCACACTAATCGAGCCGTATTGTATTTCCATAGTTCCAGGGCAAAGCTCTTAATAGCTTCGAGGAGTTAGCGTCTTTGCATAAATTTTCTTTATTGATTCAAAAATTTACTGGCTAAATAATCTCGAAGATAAGCCTAATTCTATACGGTCCTTTAATCTTCAGGGATGCTCTCAGATTTCTCAGCATTTTTCCTAATGACTTCCTATCAATATCCAAAATGAACTGAGCATTCCATACAAGATTAAAGGGGTAAATTCCTGTCTTGAGGGTGAACGATGCTACTCTGAAGGACATTTGGGCTTTAAATTCACATACCAACGGGTGGTTTAACCATTAGGAAGATTAGAAAGAAACTAATGATAACTAAACGTGATACTTTCTTCATAATTTTCTTCTCAACGGGATAAGTATTGCGATTTTCCAGTTCAAAAATATGTGTGTGCTCTTGGATACGTTTCTGCTCTATCTGAGTTTCTATGGAATAGTTTTCGTATTTCTAGGAATTTTTGAAATTGCAAGAAACCTTTCGGCGTTTTTGCAAAATTATTAATGCTTTATTATTTACATTTATTATTTACTGTTGGCCAATTGATTTGTGTTTCTGCATTGCCTTATATCGGTTTCAAACTGGTTTAGCCCAGTTCCTGAGTGTGTACAGATCGTAAATTACAAGAAATTTTAGTCATTTTTCTAAATCTAATGGACTGTTTCCCCTTAAGTTTCCGTAAAAATCCTGCATTATAAGAAATTTGAAATATTTAGCCATTTGGTTAAATCTCAAAATCGTAAAAACGGCTTAAAACAGGTCTCAACATTTAAACTGGTTCAAATTTGTTGAGAAATAAAAGTGCTTTTGAGATGATTAAGAATATTTAACATTGAAAAACCTTTAGATGGAATAATTTAATGAAAAATTAATATTTGAGAAGAAAATAACAATTTAATAATTTCAGGATGAAATTATATGAGGGTCACTGAAAGACCTCAGGTCAGTATCTCTGTCCGTTTGGGCTGTGCCTGTGATACCGGCTGGACATATGGACTTTATGACATCATTTTCACCAAACGTAAAGTTTACGACAACACGTAGAGCTGCAATTGTTTTAAAGTAGTCAAACTATGTATATTGCTGTCTCTGGAGAGTACGAGCAATAAAACTATAAATGAATGTGCCAACAACATAAAGTTTCCATTAGCTCAATTAAAGTTTTCGGTATGAACTGAATCTCACGTCATAACAATTTTTCACCGGAATATGTAATTTGAGGAAAATTTCCACCAATTCAAATGAATATTCTGTAAGTGAATAACTATTTGCAGAAAGTTCTTAAAAGGCCAATGACCCTAAATTGAAGTGAAAATAAAATAAAAGCTCATATTTCTTTTCTAAAATTTTTTGTCTGAAATATAGATTGATTTCTTGAATTACTTGGTGTCTTAAGAAAAATGTAGCAAACCGATCTACTAATAAAATAAGTGCTTGAGCTTTCCCATAGCATAAATGCAAATGCACATCGATTTATTTTGGGTGAGCAAAATGAAAATGGACAGTGGTCGGTACTTTTGTATATCTTTCAACTTGTAGCATGGGAGTTATCATGTTTTACATGCTTTTTTTTCTCTGCTCTTCAAGAGATTTTCTTGAGATTCTTGTCTCAGCTTCGCAGTGTATGGTGCTGGTATAACAAAAACATATAATCTGTTATGTCATTTACTATCTTTTCGGTACGGTAATTTTATTCATGCGCCACCACCAAGTGAGGGAACCGTGCTCGCCGCGAGGCAAGGAAGTGACTTTTTTGCACGTTCTGCCTTCACTCCAGTAACTTCTATCAGGCTCCCACGAAAGTTAGTCAGTCAATCAGTGTCGATTGTCAATAATTGTTACCAATATTGTTACATTAGAATGTTGTTGAATTGACTGGAAGTAATATTGCCAGCAATTTTCTACTGATTTGATTAGAATGCGAGATACTTAGACATTACGGTGCAAAAAATATTGAACATAGGAACGGACGGAACGGACATGATGCGCGATTTCCCAAAACTATTTCTTTTTTTTAAATTTTTAAACACCTTTTCTTTCTAAAATAAAATGTCTTCTGATTCTTACTAAATTAATTTATGAGACTCTTCGATTGATTTTTTACTGTTGGATTTACATTTTTAGAACATGAATGTGCTAAATCAATTTGCGATTAAAACTTAGATTTTTTTTTGGTAATTTTGGTTAGTTACAAATAGTGGAATATGGAGAAGTGGGAAACCTTTGAAATTGGAATTTTTCACCTATTTTTTTTAAAAAAAAAAATTGAACCTTATCGTGATATAATTTAAATGCACAAACAAATTGAGAAGCTAAATTGCATTATGATACGGCTCAGTTACACTTAAACATAGGTGAAAAATCCCAATTTCAAAGGTGCCCGACTTTCAAAAGAGCCGCATTTCCTCCTGTTGTATAGCAAATTTACTCATTCTTTTAAAATTATATTTGAACTTTTTAAAGAAATGGAAGGAGAAATGGGAAGTCATAATACCTTACAGGCTTTCCTTATAAAATCTGTACTAAAGTTCTCATGGTACATTAAATAAGGGTGTTGTCAAAAAACAAAAAACTATTCAGGTTCAGAAAAATCTAACAGATACAGGCTTATCGATAGGGTAAGGGCTCATAATTTTGACCAGTCTGCTTATAAGCATCAATGTTCCAAGTTTGAAGTGCGATATTGTCAATACTAATTGACTTTTTTTGTTACTCTCTTTTCAGAAGGGTTGTTTAGAAACTTGGCAAGGGATTATTTTCTTTGCTTTTATTAAAATTAGTTTTAATACGTTTAAAAATGAATTGATATGTAGAGGTGAATTTGACTCTTATTTTGGACAACTTGGTTATTAATTTGGACAACTTGGCTGTAAATGTGGACAGCTAATCCGCTACAACAGGATCCCCATTGATCTTCATTTCATGAACCAATCTTACCAAGTCCTCTTCCTGTTCATGTAAGGGAAACGTAAAATGTCGCAAGAAGCTCGGAAACTTTCCATATCATTCATTAGAGTGAGTTGACTTCGGTACTCCAAGTACGTGCGGATTCGCTCATTCCCCGGCCTTTCCGGGAGCCTTTCAAGGCATTTCTCGCTACATCTCTTTCGTAGAGATGATGCTCATTTGTTTCTCTAAGCATTTGTCCAACCTAGTCATCACAAAAGCTAGAACTTCACGAAATTTCGTGAGAAAAACACTTGTCCAAAATAAGGAGTAGCACCTCACTGGTAAATGTCTTAAAAAAAATCCCATTTTTCACACGAAAAATCTAATTCAGAAGGCAAATCTCACTTCAGGTCAAATGTACAACTCACCATTAACGTGAATCAACACAATATTCAATGAATATTCAATAATATCACTCAAAAAAGCGAAGAAACATTGTTAGTGCTTCACCAAAGCTAAATAAGACTGAAGTAAGCCATGAAGTTCTGTCATATTTCTCGTAAGCAATTGCTTACACTGAATTTTCAACAAAGCAGTTTCAACTCAAATCATATTCAAGATTTAACGTATTTAGTGTGAAAATCTTCCAAAAAGAACAAATATTCAGATAGAATTCATTATTCATCAAATATTGGAATAAAAATCTATCATTTTAATCAATTTATTTTTAGTGTCCAATTTTATCCTCAAAGTGTCCAAAAGAAGAAATTGGACAAAATTATGAGCCTTTCCCCTACTGTCGATTCTATAGTATCGAGACGTTATCATTTCACCTCTGTTAAATAAAATGAGACTATTCGTTTTAAAAGTTCAATCTCAGTAAATGTTTAAATTTATTTACAACAAGTGTTTGTTTTCGAAAATTTAGTTTAGTACATTTCTGTACTAAAAATTTCAGATTTTTGTTTTTTTCTGTATTTCAATGTAAAGGCTCATTATTATCTGCCCTGTATTACTTCAATGCTGTTTTTAGCTGTTGTTAGTGGAAGTGCAGCATCTTCTGTGAAATATTTAATTACAGGTGGGAATAGCAGTGTATAAAAACATTTTTTTTCATTTTCATCTCACACCTAAGCATTAGAAAATTAAACGGAACTCCGATGTCATTTCACTATACTTGTGATTTCAAAGAAGTGCGACAAATTAAATGCAATATAATTACACGGAATGTTCTACAAAATTACATATGAATAAAATTAGTAGCGAATAGCAAGAATAACATACATTTTGTGAGATTAGAGCCATGAAGACTTTGTACAAAACGATGTTAGTCTACTCATTTATTAAATTGATTTATGCAGAGGCAGTCTAGGGTAATTTGAATATTAATTCGTGTCTCGTGTGTCCAATTCTCATATAAAATGATTTTACATTGAGACACTCTGGTAGTGGATAATTCTCTTTTGACTTTTCATACAACATGTCATTAATGTGAGAGCTAGTGGGCACCATACAAAAATTTATAGTGTGCACTTGATGACTTCACAGGAGGAGATACTTTTGAAATTGTGCGTGAGTGTCTATGAAAATCAAATCATGTTACTTGAGATATTTCTATCTCGTAAGCATACCAAATAACTTTTCAATAAATTGAATTATTGAATTAGTCCGCAAAATGACATGCACTAATTTCTTTCTGGGTCCATATTTCAAAATGTAGCGTCAATTGCTTGAAAATGTGACGGATACTATTAAGAAATATTTCGTGAAATATTTCCACGGAGATATGTTATATACGCATTTTGGGTTTGGAGTATTAATTTTGTATGACTGGGGGTCAGATTTGCTTAAGATATGCATATTTCATGATAATTAGGTCAATTGCTTTACTTTTATTCCTTATATGTAGAGTTTCGTGAGAAAATTTTCCAATAAACACATATTAGTTGAAATTTATTGATGATACAGAAAAAACACTTCTCATAAAATTTGTTAATTGATAGAAATTTTCATCGTGTCGGAAAAGTGGAAAAAAACTGGAAATTTTCAAGACCTATCAAATAAATTTAGTATTCGACAGATAGGTTGATAAATAAACCAATTAAAGGGGATTGACTTTAGATTAAAATAATTTTAACGGGGTTAATAAATTTGACAAATATGACGATAGGAACATTTATAATAGGGAAATGATCTGCAATTTTTCCCCATTTTTCACGATATTACATATACCACTTCGGAGGGGTTTTCTTTATTCCTCAGGTAGTAGTGAAACTTTAAGAAGATTTATTGGGTATATGATGGAAATGTTATTGATACAATAAAGTTCAAAAGTGCTAAATAATACATATCGAATTATATGATTGGTTTCTTTTTAGAAGTATTTCATATTCAACGAAAAGAAGTGACATATCCCCTCTGGAACGTCGTTATGAAAAATAAATTAAAGGTAATAGGGTAATTTCCGTCTAACTAAACTTCCCCTAGATCTATTTGTATTGGTTGAAAATCGTTCTATTTTACAAAACAGTATCCTAGACAATTCCTAAAAGGCATCCGGAAATGAATAAAATCAAACAGTGACTTTTGAGATGAGGAAAACCTTTATATTTCGTCAAATAAAAAGGTATTACCGTGCTATCACACTAGGTTTTTTCAATTTGTAAATTCAATTTAATTTTCAGATAAATTGTTCAAATAATTTTGCATTAAAAATTATTTGAATTGATAGATTATTGCTTATTTATTGATATAAACTAATACTTGGCCCACCAAAACATGTTTAAACATGCTAAAATAGCATAAATGTGGTTGCTCAATTAAATTTGAATTCAGCAAATTTAAATTTAAATTAAATTAAGTACTTAAATTAATTTAAATTAAGTACTACCACACATTTTCCGGAGTCATTTACAATCAAAAATATCGCGGCACTATTTAAAATTGAGCAAATTTCTTGCAAAATGTGTCTTGGCTATGAGAATTTTCAAGTAAATTCTATAAATCTTATAATGCTCAATTGGCTCAATTGAATTTAAAATAAAATTGTGAAAATCCTAGTGTAATAGGGCCGTTGTTGTGGTTGTCGTGAATAATGTCTAGTCGGGTAAGTTGAACGGATTTCAGAATAGGGGTTTAATTCAGTTCCCGAATGTCTTGATATTCTAGAGCAATTTTAATGGCTTTTCAAAATCGGTTGGATCATTTGCCCCTAATACCTAATCCCTTTCCAAAAATCTCGCCTGATAAGAAATTATGTAAGTGAAGCCATATGGCTAAATCTTAGGTCTGAAACTTATCTTATAGACGATCTAAACGAAAAACCCCCTACGACATTTTTTTATTACATAATATTAAAATTCTAGCCAAAGAATAAAAGGATACTAAGTAATTTAAATTATAAATACAATGCAAAACGGATTATACTGTTTCCTCTGGGATCAATTAATTGTATAAACCGGTGGCAGCCAAAATCCCGAAAGCCAAAATCTCGAAAGCCAAAATTCCGAACGCCAAAATTCCGACAAAGGTCAAAATCCTGAAAGCCAAAATCCCAAAAGACAAAATCCCGAATTTTCAAAATCCTGAAAGGGATGAAATTATATGGAGGAAAATATTTAGAATAATATTCTAAGCCACAGAAGATTTCCCTTTGCCTCCAGCAAGCGCGAGTGCAATCATGGAAGTAGCTATGATACTTTTAAGAATTCGGGATTTTGACTTTCGGGATTTTGGCCCATTCGGGATTTTGGCTTTCGGGATTTTGGCGTTCGAGATTTTGGCTTTCGGGATTTTGACTTTCGGGATTTTGACCTGGACCCGTATAAACATATGTTTGACTATAGAAGAATTATTTATTTATATAATTAAAAGGACTAAATAAGTGTATGAAGCCTACCTTTCTAAGGATTTAAACAAATTCTCTTTAAATAAGGTGTTAAACACTACTGGTAAAAATAAAAGGATCACATTGATCCAAATTTGTTCCTTTTGCAAAGGATGGATTAAATCAACATGATAAATGTGCATTCAAAGTTCGAAATGTCATCCATTCTTTGCAAAAGGATCAATTTAATCCTTTTATTTTTACCAGTGAAGCATTGAGATTTTGCCAAATCCTCGAATTTTTGACTTGAAACTTCATAAATCACTCAAACGATCACCCAAATAATCTACGATTTTATAATAAGATTTTGAACAAAAATTAATTATTGTATTAATAATTATTAATTATTAATTATTATAACCGGTTCAAAAGCGGTTTGAATCGGTCCAGCCTTCTCGGGAATTAAAAAAAAATCCCAATGAACTCAAATTCACCTAAAATTGTTGAAAAATATGCTCATATAGGTTTATAATTTATGACCTTGAAAAATTGTTATAAAGATTAATTTCGTGAATTCAGCGATATTTTCGTGTTTGAACAAAATTTCCGAAATACTCGGAATAATCTCTGTAGTCAATTTGTCAATATGCTGTAGATTTAATTTTAAGCTCAAACGTCGTATATAGTAAATGGATTGCAGTCTTCGAAATTAATGAAATTATCAATTTTTTTAAGTCGTTTATACACTGAGAAAAAAAAAGAGGCTGCGATTAACTTTTTTTCATTATAACTTTAACACCTTTTGGGTGTAAAAATATATCAACATTTTTTAATGTTAATTTTACACCTTTTAAGCGTAAAATCAGCATGTAAGAAGGGTAACTTTAACCCATAATATACCTAAAAAGGGTAATATTTACAGCATTTTCGGATCAATACTGCAGGGTAAAATTAGCATTTCCGGAATGTTATTTTAACTTTTTCGGATTTCTCTCAGTGTATATTCCTCGGATATTTATATTTAGTAAAAATTATTTTTTTTTTCAAATTAAAAAAAAATGCTAAAACTCATGAATTTTAATCTTTGCTCTCGTTTCTCAGTTCCTCCTAAGGGTTGTTTTTCAATTCATCTTATGCAGAATATACGACCTTTTTTTGTATTGATTTTAGTACAGATGTGTACTAAATATGTATATCCTCAATCAATTTTTGTTTTATATTTTGTCATGTCATATTGTTTATTATAGAGATCCTTGTTGAAACACTGAATATTGCTAGGGATAGGTCATTTTAAAATGTTGTTTAAAATCAAATGGGTGTGAAATTTGTATATTTTAATGTAAGTTGATATTACATACCTGGCGTGGTGTTTGTTTTTTTCGTCTCATCGCCACTTTCTTCGTCACTGTCAATATGAGGAAAAGATCCACCCAGACAGAAGAGTGGCATGGATGCCGACTCTGGTGTCGTGCAATCGCCCGAGGATGCTGCTCCTGTGGAATCCGTGTTGCCGGATTCGCTCTTGATGGCTCTCAAAAGTGTGTACTTGTTGCTAATCATGGTGTTTCGCGTTATCAGCTCACGGCGCTTTATAGTGCTCTCAGGAAGTCGTCGTGGTGCAGCTGAATTTCCATTTTCCTCCTCAGCTAGAGCCTCCTCCACAGCCGCTGATGCGGGGAAAGTCAAATCATCTAGTGGCAGCCGACAGATGACCCGTTCGACTCCCACCAACAGACTCTGGAGCAACTGTGGCAGATCGTCCGCCAGCATTTCAATTGCCAGCGGACTTAGTGCGTCTCTCTGTGGACTGAGGCGCCGATAGATGATGCCTGTCTTGGATGAATGCCAAACTGCCTGCAACTGAGGCTGATTCCTTTCGCTGGATTTCTCACTCGGGTTCGGTTTTACACATAAGTAGATATCCTGCGGACGCACCAGTGACTCCTCGAGGGCACCCAAGTGGAGCACCAGAGCCCCAGATACACATAGAGGCCAGCCAGGACGCCAGGACAGAGTCTGAAAAATTGAAAGAGGGACCTATTTTATTACTCATCTTTCACATGCCCAACGTGCAAGAATGCGGAAATGTAATTCGATGAAGAAGTGCAATTGATGCTGCAACTGCATATAGTGTCACACGGAATGACTCCTCTATGCAAATGACTCGAGGGTATAAATTGACCCTCGCCACTTATTTTTCACAGTGTCACACCGTGGTATCAAGTTAGTTTGAATGGAAAAAGCATAATTGCCCATTCGCACAATTAATTAATTTGCGTGTGCTGACACTATATACGCATTCGTCCGACATACGCCGGGGTATCATCGCGACGTGAGCTCTTTAATAATTTTCTTCAAAGAATTATTGGCGAAAGCTCCTTTAACCAAGAATATTATGACAAGATATTAGTTGCATGAGAGATTTATCGATGTTTCGACAGTAAGCTGCTGCTTAAATACCTCTCTGAGTTTTCTTACTTTCAAAGATCTTTGTATTTAAGAGTAAAAAAATATTAAAAATATTTTAAATGTTTTTATTGGATCCTTTAATTCTAAAAAAAATGTATTTGCTATAGGGGAAAGCGCGGTACCTTTGAACGACTCAAGCTACGGACAATTCAATTATTCTCTGTGTTCCTTATGGATTTCATCCATAGAACTTTTCTGAAAATTTGAGACATTGGACTAGCTATTAAGATTTGACCAAATTAACTTATAACAAAACTTTAAAAAAGGGATGGCAAAGCGTCCCAGGCTTTGCAAAATGCTCGAACTCGTGACTCAGATGCTATACCTCAAAAGTACTTTTGCGTCATTTACCATTTACCGGTACTCAACCGATTGGAACCGATTCATAAATCATTCAATAGATTCCACAAAATAGTTTGATGAAACATAAAAATTATATTCGAACAAGAATTATTTATCCGGTAAATGACTGGTTCATTACCGGTTCACAACCGATTTGAACCGACTTATAAATCACTCAAAATATTTCCCACAATACACCTCAGGAGTAATTTAATTGAATTTCGTATAAAAATTATTTATCGGTTATCAACTGGTTCATTACCGGTTCAGAAGCGATTGAAATCGGTTCAGTTTTGTCGGAAATTCCAAGACCTTCCCAACGAGTCCAAATATGACCCTATTCGCTTGATAAATGCGCTCTCTAGTGACTTTTTAACCATTGACCTTGAAAAAACGTTATTAGGAATGATTCAATTCAACGGTATTTTCATCTAAGGACGAAATTCCTGTCTGGATAATCTCTAAAACATATCCAAAAATGAAAAAAATCGCATAACGCGTTTTCGAGCAATCATAAAAATTAAAAACACACTATCAAAAAGATATTTAAATAAAGAAGTTAAATAAACTTAATAAACCTTTAAATAAAGGGACAAGAGAACTTTCAGTAGTTTAGGGGAAGTCTTTCAGGCATCGCACATACTTTGGCTTCGAACACATCATATTTTTCCCATACACTTTTATTGAATCTAACCTAATAAGACTATGTTTTACTAGTCAGTCTTAAGTAAAAAATTCCCAAAAAATATAAGTCAGGTTCATAATTGAAATATGGGAAAATATATAAAATATTCGAAGCCACTGTATATGCAAACCCTGAAAACCTTCCCCTAGTTTTAATTCCGAAAAGATAGACAAATAAAAAACTAGACTGAAAAGTAATTAAATAATGAATATAATCTTATACTTTGAGGTAATTGCCCTTCGCAGACTTATCCCACAGCCAAAATCCAAGTGAAATAAAATTGCATTACGGGAATGTAGGCATGGTTCGCACAGAGTGAACCTTCAAACGATGCGAATTTTCTCTTTGTTTGCAAAGAGTTGACTTAGCATTTCTCATCTCGTTTCATGAGCTTAATAATAAATGGCTGAGAAATGACGAACTGGCTCTTTCCAAATAAAGAGAAAAATTGCGTTGTTTGAAGGCTCACTCTGTGCGAACCATGCCAACATTCCCCTATAGCTTATTTAACAGAGAACCTTGCACTGAGAAAAAAAACGCGTGTGCGATTTTTTTTCCTCATAAATTTAACACTTTTTAGGTGTAAAAATATATCAACATTTTTTAATGTTAATTTTACACCTTTTGAGTGTAAAATCAACATGAAAAAAGGGTAACTTTAACCCATAATACACCTAAATAGGGTAATATTTACACCGATTTCGGATCAATACTGCAGGGTAAAATTAACATTTCCGGAATATTATTTTAACTTTTTCGGATTTCTCTCAAGTGTGAGAAATGTTCAGCTGCTTGTAAACTGCCCCTATGTTTTAACAGTATCAGTAATTTTGGAATTTTCTATGAGACACCTTGCGACAACTCTGGCTCTGGCTCAAAGCAATTTACTTGAAAATCTAATCCCTAGACTTCTTTGAAGAATAATTTATTACAAATGGTTTGTCTTCGCGTAATAAATATTCATTCTCAGCAAATCACCTCAAACGCGTGTCTCAGTCGCACGTCGTTAAAATCGTCCGGCACAAAGGCTCCAAATTCACACTTTACGTATATAAATTGATATTGGTGGCTGCTTCAACCTATAATACCTGCATGACTTCTATCTCAGTCTTCCCCTTTTGAAGAAAATTGGCAAACAGAGCCGGAAAGTGATATGCATAAATATGGCATTTAATAAACAGTAAATCGTTTAATGTCCAGCGTTGAATATGAAAGCGCCAAAATAGATGATATGGAATATAGTCACAGGTAAGGTGCCTTTTTTCCCCATGTAGCTACCTCCTTCATACACATGTTTTATAGTGCTCTAATGCAAAAACAGGTAGAGACATAATTTATTTGCATCATAGAAAAGCTAAATCACTGGCATAATGACAAAAAAAACCCACTAAAAATGATTAATTGTCTTATTGAAATTGTTGCATTATGCGCGATCTCGTTAAATTTATTTATCGTACACGGAAGTAATGTTTGTGCACCAAAGCAGAGGGTTTTGCGAAGACAATTTGAGGATTTATTCGTCTCCTATGTAACATGGGCATATGTGTTATACAGGAGACCACAAGTTACAATAGATCGTCTCACGATCTTAAATTGCTGAGAACGTGCATTACACTAAATTCAATGATTATTATTTTGTAATAACGCTAATCGGATTATGAAAATGGCCAATTATTGACGCTTAAAGTGTGAACTGCTGCACACTCCTCATAGATTTTACCATTGAATAAGCAAGTCTAGTGTGATGGTAATTTATGATTTTCCCACCCTTTTCACTCTATCAGATTTTATATATTTTCCAACTGATTCCCGCCAGTTGCACATTTCAGAGAGATTGTGCATTTTATTGAGAATCACTCGCTTTTGATAGTTTACCCTCCCAATAGCATATTGAATGCACTTTTCCTGCCCGCTTAAATCTCTCACCACATTTGGTTTATTTTTAGGGAAAAACGTCAACTGAACGAATTTATAGGGCTATTAGAGGAAAGTGCTCATGCTTCGTACGATCCCAAGCTTCGTAATGAAAAAATTTTACCTATGTTTCTGAATAAATGTGATTGTGCAAAACATTTTAAAAACCGGACACTTTCCCTTAGTTTGTAAAAAATGAGGGCGATAATTAACATTTCTTGATAATCATAGAAAATATTTAGTCATTACGAAGCATGAGGTCGTACGAAGCTGGGCATTTTCCCCTACATTGAAAATATTTCAAATTTTCTGATTGGAAAAGGAGTTTGATAGGCATCACAAGATGTGTTTTCTTGCAGAAATATGTATTTTTTTTTGTAAGAATAATGAGCAAAATATCAAGTTTTAAATCAGCTACTTTTAGTACATTTACGTACTAAAATTTTAAAATGAAATATATTGCAAATTTCACATGATATAGTAAATAGAACAAGATTAGTAAAAGAAAATGGTAAACGAGTTTGGGAATACTTGTTCCGTTCAGTAATAACATTTCGAAGAGATAAAGCCATTCCGTTGATTGTTCTACCACTTCGAATTCTTATTCTTGAAACTTCAATCTTCAACAATGTTAACAACAGTGTGTATAAACGTTTGCTGAAAAAAGTGATTTTTTATGTAGTTTTGTGATATTTCAGGATGGTAGAATGTTTCAATCGCAGTTTTATTAAAATAAATGTCTTTTTGATTAACTTGTTCACTTTTATATGTAACTCGTCGGTTCAAATGTTCGAACTTCCAACGAGTTTTTAGGTAAGTTCTCTCTTATAGGCCTTCAAATCGGTACAGAAAAAAACACCAAAAGAAGAAGGATCCCAAATCGGTAAGGTTATTACTGAAATTTAGGGAGTTTCTAGCCAAGAAGATCATAATGTCAACATTGGGAAAAGTACTAAATTTTAATACTGTAAATTTTAGCAGTGTGTAAATGCACTGAGAGAAATCCGAAAAAGTTAAAATAACATTACGAAAATGTTAATTATACCCTGCAGTATTGATCCAAAATCGGTGTAAATATTACCCTTTTTAGGTGTATTGGGGGTTAAAGTTACCCTTTTTCATGTTAATTTCACCCTCAAAAAGGTGTAAAATTAACATTAAAAAAGGTTGATATATTTTTACACCTAAAAAGTGTTAAATTTATGAGGAAAAAAGTTAATCGCACCCTCTTTTTTTCTCAGTGTGTCAAGCATAATGGCCTCTACCGCCTCTACACACTAGAGAAATTTATGTCCATATTTGACAGTTTTCTCGACCAAAGCGTACGCAGTTTGCTGCAATATGGACAAAAATATTATTCTGCACCAATTAAAATGAGTGTCAAAACACTCATTTTACAGTAGAGTCCCGCTATAGGCCATCGCTCTATAGTCCACAATTTATCGACCGTTGATTTCAAAACATTGATTTTAAGTTAGGTTATGTTTTTTAGTACGCGACATGCAATGTTGTCATAATTATTTTAATATTTTTGGCAAACTTTATTGAGTAGTTGTGATAAGTGTCATCCATAATAAAGAGAGCGAGGACAAGTACCACAACCGCAAAGAAAGTGGAAGCCGTCGAACAATTTCAATACTAAAAGTCGTTGATAATTTTAAAAAATTACATGGACTATAGTGCGACCCAAGTGTCAAATCTGGAACCAAATATGGACTATAGCGAGACTCTACTGTACATCGAAAATTTAGGCCCGATCTGACGAGGTCGGATTTCACCTGTGACCACAAAAGCTGAGATTGTAAAGAATCTCAGCTAACCTTAAAATTCTTTCATAAATTTGATTTTAAACAATAGTTTTCTTAATTTATTGAAGTTAAAATATGGATATTTTCCTTGAATGTATTTATATAAATACATGCGACATAACAGAGAATATTGTAAGATAAAATTTGGGAATGATTTGGGGTGTCACGTCCACTGCTATCTTAGCATTTAAAATCAACCATAAAACAACACGAGAGTAATACCCGTTAATATTACAGATATTACCTTAATATGTATCTCTTTACTACAAAATTTTACATTCTCTCAGTTAGTGAAAGTGATGACTAATGGTCTCTATACTCTAGAGAAATTTCATGTCCATATTTTACAGTTTTTCCTACACAAGAGTAGGCAATATCCTTCAATATGGACAAAAATTTCTCTAGTGTGTAGACACCATAAAATCGTAAGCAGAAAAATATTGTTCTGACAAACTTGTTAAATTTATGTATGACAATATGACAATAATAATAATAGTAATATGAATCCAGTACGCTAAAGAAGACATAAGTCTTCTCATAAGACACATTTTTAGATTTATTTTTTTAATAGAAAATTTTTATTTAGGGTGAAGTGGGGCACTTTTGAAAGTGGGGCAGCTTTGAAATTGGGATTTTTCACCAATTTTAATATAAGATTGAGCTTTATCGTGATATAACTATTTTAGTTGCACAAACAGATTGAGAACCTAAATTGCATTATGATATGGCTCAGTTCCATTGAAACATAAGTGAAAAATTCCAATTTCAAAAGTGCCCCACTTCCCTCTACCTGTAAGAGATTCGAACCTGGAACACATGCCGTTCACAGCGAGCGCTACAGCTTTTAACCTATTGGATACGCTTTCAAAGAGTTATTTGTGATTTATTTTGTCACTGTGAGCGACTTTGAAGTACATTGAGGCCCTTATACGACATAATTTTACGAACACCTTATCGTATTAACAAAAGGCATTGTTAATGGGATTTTAAAAATTCCTTTATTCAATGCCATATATAAAAACACTTCCATTTACATTCTGTACGAGGGTGTTTCTTTTTAATTTCTATAATTTTCTTAATGTAATGGTTGTCGCCTATGAATTTGAGCTTGGTTCAACATGCCCCTTATTTATTCGGTAAATTTCCTCTGCCATCTGGTCACAATTAAAGCCCCTTACATACACCCATTTTGTTGATCTCACATCCGAAGTGGCATCGATAAAATGGAATTTTATATATCATGAGAAGAGGAAATATAGCACAAAAGGACCTTTGGTGTCGTGTGAATTGCAACAAAACAAATGTATGGCAGTCCAACCCCAAAAATTAGTAGCGGAACACACAAAGTTGCACAACAGCAGTGGCTGAACTTGAGTTTGAATTATTGCAATCAATTGGTTCCCTTATAGAAAAATTGAGTGTTGAGATGAAAGAGAAAGACTGTATTAATTTAATGATACAACTGCAAAAAAATGCAGACGAGAACATTGAAGTGCAGAAGAATTAACAGGGTTTCATTTGTACAATTATCGCCAATGCCAGTGACAGAAATCAATTATACGCTCGATGGCTCACCAGTTGTCCAGAAGAAATGGCCCCAAATATGAATTTAAAAACAACACCGACGAGAAAATTCACCAAATTGCTGAATAAATAATGCTTATTGAAAATTTAACAATTCGTTTTAAATTAATTATCATGGACACTGACATGTGAAATTTATCATTTGAGGAAGGAAAAAATAACTTGAATTCCTTTTCAATGAAAGTTAAAAATTTCTGCAATCAATTAAATAATTGGGTCATTTTTCACAGGAAACATTATGCTGAAAATTATAGAAATTTTCGAAGCAGCAAGTATAGCGGAATATTATTTTGGCCATTGAGCAACTAATTGGTTAAGTTCGCTAAAATATAGTTGATTGTATGGGATTATAACTTTGAATAAAATTAATAATTAACTGAAAGAGTTCAAACACTCTTTGTGTTAGTATACTACTCTATACTCTATTAAAACCGACAGAGATTTATCTTGTCCACTAAAAAGCAAAATGATTTTTGAATAGGGGAAGGTGGGGGTATTTTGAGCTGTAGGGCTACATTGTTATAGGATTCTGGCATTGTTGTACATGGACAATACATCCTAACGGAGCTATTACACTAGAAAATTTCACATTAAAGTTAAAGTGAAAAGTTGCTCATTAAAACTTCTAAAACCAGTCGAAATTGCTGATTTAGTCGGGACACAATGTTAGAATTGCTCAATGTCACGATGGCACACGGGTTGTCAGATGAGTATTTTTGTCTTTGAAGCATTTCAGTCGTTTGAGCGAAAATGTTCGATTTTAGTGAAGAAGAGGAAGTTTTCCTCCTGTACACTACTTTTATGTTGTGCAAAAGGACCCGCTAAGCGAGAAAAAGGAGGTTGTGGGCGTGAGATTGGCTCCTAACGCGACCTTCACATGGTGTCGTTGAAATTCTCTGGGGCGATTTTTTGGATATAATAATTTTCTACGGTTGACTTCGGAGGAATTTAAAGAGCTGCTTGAAATCGTAGGGCTTTATTTTCAAAAGAAGACTATGAAAATGAGGGAGCCAATATCACCCAAATCCCGACTGAGGTGTGAGTTCCGGCCATTGGTGACTCAATTTGACGCAAACGGTCTGAAAACCGTCAGATCGGCTGCCTCTATTTTTGTATTTCCAGCAGTTGTAGTCCCAAATGATGGTTTCCTGATGCACAGGCTCAATTAACCCATTCCTTACCATGGTATTATACATCATACGCAAATTGAGTGATTTTAGATGATTTATTCCTCGGCAACTGCTATCTCAATTGCTGTCCGGAATGGATTTTTAGTAAATTTAGTCTTTTAATGACTTGGGAAAAATAGTCCGACAGAGATGAAAATACATTTTGTTATTGTTTTCTTAATTTGCGGAAGGTCATGCAAAATGTTTGCTCAAAATGGCGAACGGAAATTCGACCTCCCGTCGAATTAGTTAAAATTGGCCTCTTTCCTCTCTTCTGATTTGAATTCTAGTTGCCAATTTGTTTTCTTCAATAGCTACTGTATTTAAATCAGTAGAGTTTGTAATGAATTAATGCACAGAATTTAAATTCAGTGACCGTTAACACGTGTGTTTGACAGGGGTTCCCGCGCACCCGTAATAGATAAAAAAAATTCTTTTAAAAAAAAACATCTATTAATCTCTAAGAAAATAATCCCAAAATATGAACATTCTATCTCAAGTATTTCTGGTACATTGACTGAATGGGTTAATTCGGCCATCATCTCATTTTACCACGAAATCCTAGAAATTTATGAAGGAATATACAATGTAGATCGAACACATTTTTGTTTAGCTTTTTTCTTACTTATCCTCTGCACCGATCTTTTTCAAGGTACTTTGTTCATTCTCCATTTCGTGCGTGATAAATAATAGTAGGTATTAGCACTACTTTTTATCACAATTTAATCACGAATAAATTGGTGAGAAAATTGTGGCGTAGAAACTACCCGAATGACTGCAATGAAGTAGTACCTGATGGAAATTTAATGAGCAAATTTTGCTCATAAATTTGCTCACTTCTCATTAATTTGCTCATTAATTATCAATCGTATTTATGGTATTTTAATCTATTTAAACCAATTTTTGTAACCCGAGTCCACTTTTTTATCACTAAATGAATCGATTTCTAAAAACTCTTGACGAAAATTGCACATTAGGACACATATCAGCAACAATTAATGTGAATCACATTAAAAATTTAATGTGAAATTCTCTAGTGTGATACCATGGTTAGACTACCTCTAAATAAGACATATCCCAATATTGAAGAACAATGATGTAAATCGCTTGCAAGAACATGCATAAAGGGTTGGTATAGAGAAAAACACATTGCACTTAAAGCAGTCTTCAGACTTGAGGTTTATGTGCAGGATAGATCTACGGCTTAACCCGAGAGCTATTCAAATGTCTTCTTATTCTTAAAATTTAAATAGCGCTAGAGAGTATATTTATCAAATGATTGAGACAAGTATACATTTATTTGAAAGGTCTTGGATTCTTGGATAAATCTGAGTCGGTTTTAAGCAAAAAATATTCTAAATTTGATCAGGTGAATTTTAAATTAAATAAATAAATTGAATAAAGTGTCTTTGTTTAACGCTTTCGTCTCTTTTGGGACTCTGAGTACCCAAAGCAGCATATGAATATTCAGTGAAAAACAGTGTTTTTTAATTATTCAGAACTGAGAAAAATTCAATTCTTTTGGATGATTACAAACCGTAAGGATGTTCAAATGTAAGATATTTTTTGTGGGACCTCAATTAATTCATGAGCTAAGATATTTTTGATTAAAAAATTGTGAAATTGGCTTGCAGCATATGCTGCGGTCCGGAAAGAGTTAACAAGTTAATGGAAGGGTTAATACATATTTCGAAATAATTATTATAAGAAAGGCATTCACCCTGTAGGGGAAAGTGACCATGCTTGATACGATCCAAGCTTGATAATAACTATTTTTTCTTGTGTTAATCAATAGTTGTGACTCTTCGCAATATATTTTAATAGCTGGTCCTAAGTCTCACACTTCCTGAAAAAATTAGGAACGTAGCTCTTTTTTCCTAGTTCCAGGAAGCAAAAATCAAAAATAGGTCCAAAACTGTAATTTCAATACATGATATTTCATAAGTTTTTTTCTTAATTAATGTCGCTGTTCATGAAAAGTGCTATCATAGGCACATAGAGGGTTCATCAGTATTAATATTTATTTAAAAATATTTTTACTTGAGGACACTGTTTTTGTGGGTGGTGATAAATTCATAAATTCTACCTGTGTCCATCCTATATTTTAAAAAGGGTCCATGAATGATAATTCAAAAGTGGTAACTCTATCATTAGATGTGGTTCTTTCATAATTATACCTTTTGTAATCCTTCAATTTTATCGACAATTGACATAACCTTCATCCCTGTTGCCTGAATTTTAAGGTTCCAAAGTGACATTTTCTTGGACTCAAAGTGAAAAAATGGTTTTCGCTAGTGCCCTAATGTCATAAAAACATGGCTTAGAAAAAATTACATAAAAGTGATTTTAAAACTAAAAACCAGTCGTACAAATGATATAAGCAGATAGATTAGAGTTCCGTCTAAATATTGTTGTGCAATATTTTGTATCCGGTGAAATTTTTACAGTGAAAATGGGCCTCCGAATTGTCGAATCAATTATTATACAGGAAGGCCTAGGACCCAACTTGTATAAAAATCGCCACTGAATTTCCATTTTCTTCTTGAGGAAAATCTAAGGTTTTTCAGGAACTATTTGAGGTGGGATTATGAACCTAATAAGTGAGACTTTTTTTATCATAGTGGAAGAATCGCTTCGGTTTGTGTGGTAATCAGAAAATAATCATAAACCTTGGAAATCATTTTACAGTATAAAACATGGTCTGGTCACTTTCCCCTAATCTCTTGAATAAATTTTATAAATCTTAGAAGCAACTAAATTTGTTGAAGAAGAGAACAAACATATGCGCTGTAAATTCTCAAAAAGTCCATAATCCTGATTCATAATTACTGATCACGAACTACTGTACTTTTCAAATAAAGAAAATTAGGGAGAGTGACATGCTGCTGGGAGATACAAAAGGCAGTGAAAGTGGTCTGTTACTAATAAATTCTATCACCTTTTGCAGAAAATGATTGTGAAAATAGTGTGAGCCTATTGAGAGACGCAGAAGACATATCGAGAGCCTTCAAGTAAGGCATCAAAAGTGAAATAATTCTGCTGGTTGGTCTCCCTCCGAGTATTCGGATGCATATGATGCATGTTGTTGGGGGATAGCATACATATATTTTGTATGTCGCTGTCGGGACATTAATTTTAATTGAATGGTGGTAATTTGAAAAGGTTAATTAACAGAAAAGTGCATGTCATCGACGGCGGATTTTCTGGATTCATTTGTCAATCACACAAAGTCGAATAAAAGTGAAAACTTACAATTGGACGTGAGGAAAGAATCACCTTATCTTCATTTCTTCTTTTATTTTGTTTTTGTTTTTGTTTTGCTTCACCTTCATTTTGCACTGTGCACCACCCATTAATGAATGTGATATTCTCTGAGTGCGGCAGCCACAATTTGAGTGTATGAAAGGCCATAAACATCTAATCGTTTATAGATTTAGCATTAAAATAATTACAGCATCGGTGTCGGTAGTATATCATTATTGTCATAAATGGCAAAAGTAATTTGCATTGAACGTGAGTGGTCAAAGTTCGAACTGATTATGTGTGCAGCCACTAGCGTCACTTTTCGTTCAAATATCACACTCCCAAAGTGGACGTCTCATCGTGCTTTTATGCCAGACAATGTGAAATATCCGACTGATTTAATTGACCATATTACTCAAACAGCAAGAGGGAATGATATTGGGAAAATTTTTTGAATAGTACACAGTCTGTTGTATAAATCGACATTTCCGGCAAAGAATTAATCTTGCATATAACATCACATTTTTGAATAAACAGAATTTTGTTATTTATTGAATGTCATTTAAGGGCTTGGCGCATTTTCTCTTCACAATTTTTGTGTTCTCGCCTCTCAGGAAAAAAAAACTGAATATTTAACCTGCGAAAGCATACATCATAATGGTACTACTTAGTGCATATACTAGTCGTACATTAGAAAATTGTTTTACGCAATACCCCAAAATAATTTTACGTTTATTTTCTTCTATTGAAAATTTCTTTCATATTTTTACAAGTGTTTAGAGCGATTAGAGTTTAAAACTATTTATAGATGATAAGTAGTTATGATGCTTAACAATTATGAACTATTAAGGTGAACGAATTATCTATTAAGAAGGTTATTACGAAGGTCTATTAAGATGTTTGCAAAATTTTACAAAAAATTTCAATATACAAATAGAAAATATACAGTGGCGGCCAAAATAATAGAATCACCTCCGCAAAGACCACTATTTTACCTTTAGCAGTTTTGTTTATTCCAATTCGTTTAAATAATTTTGTTATAGAAATGTTCAAAAAATTACCTTACGTCAAATAAGTATTGCTTTGGCCGCTAGATGTCTCTATTTTTCACAGAATACATCAATAGTGAAATTAGGTATAAAAAACACGATAGGACCACTTTCATTTAAATGAAAGAATGTGGTCTATAAATCGGATAAGTTTAAATAAAGCCATATTTAGAAAAAACCATAACTGACAGTTTTCCAATTTTTTTTGGCGAAACTGAATTTCACTATTGACGTATTCTGTGTAAAATAGAGCCCTCTAGCGGCCAAAACAACCCTTATTCCACGATTCTTATAATTTGGAGATTTCTACTTCAGAGTTATCAACAAATTGGGAAAAAATACAGAAGTTAGAAAAATATAAGCTTTGCAAACTGATTCTATTATTTTGGCGGCCACTGTATATGTTTGTCTTTATAAAAGAAAATTTATCTGAATTTCATTCAATTTTGTAGAATTGTTTAAATAAAAATAAAAAAAAAATTAAAAATTTAGATGAGTAACCAGCGCCACTCGCGGCTGAAAACAGTGCCCTCACACGGTAAAAAATTGTCAATGTCAGTAGATTCTCGGTAAATTCGAAAAATGAAGTCATTTCTCTTAATATGGAAATAGTGATAATGTCTTTTAGATTAGAAATTATTTTGATTTACTCGGTTTCTAAAAAATTTGCAATTTTCGTAACTTAATAAGAAAATACACATTTTAACGGACTTCCAATTAATGAGTTCTTTACGATAATTGTGATATAAGCGACTAAAAATCGACAGACGGGCAAAGAGATAATCTTCGAAATTCTCAAGCTGCAAAATATTGTATTTTTCCCAAAAATTGCCAAAAATTCTATTCTATTTATTCTGTTATTTTAATTCAATTCAATTCTACTTTATTCTATAGAGTAAAATTTTCGTTTTGGGAATTGCAACATTCCAAGAGGATAAGCGACATTCAAAAGTCAGTCGAATAGATGATAGTCGTATTCGAAAATTTACACCTTTTTTAAAGTGTATAAAGATTTTTATTCATTTTTACTAATCAATATTGTAGGAAAAAATGAATTTTGAATTTAAGACAAAACTAAATTTTAGAAAATTGAGAAATACAAATTTTATATTTTCTTTATTTTAAATTGCATAGTTTTGAATAAATTAAAAATTACCTGGTAATTTGCATGGATATTGTAAGCTATACTTTCAAAAAACTCGTTAAATTAGTCACAATAAGGAAAAAAAAACAGAACTCATTTTAAGAGAGTTGTTATTGCTATTTTACAAACCATTAAAAATCCAATTGCGGTTTTTAATTTGATATTTTTTGTAATTAAAACTATGATTATACTTCTTTTCAATCATATTTTTTCTTGTTGTTTTCAGTCATTTTGCAAATTTCAATCTGAGTAGAAGGTTTAAGTCATTATGAATTTCCGGTTTGTGTTAGGATTTGTTCTGATTTTCATATTGCAGATTCTAGCTGACGGTAGCATTCTCAAAGGTAAAAAAATCAGATTATTGAGTTTCAGTCTGACCATAATACTTATAAATAATTTAAAATAATCTTCTATATTTTTTGGTGCTAGACAAAGGAGGTGTAGATCAAAATCAAAATCAAGAACAAAGTGTTGTGGTTCGACCAGGTCCTACAATCTCGAAGAACACAACTATTATACTTCAAGATGAATATGATGATGAGGATGATGACGATGACGAGTGAAAAAAGGAACATAAGAAGATTAAAGAAGTAAAATTATAAAAGAAATGTAAAATAAAAATCGTTTCAGATCGGTAAGACCTGTAATTACGAAAATGGGAATTAGATATTCTGCAAGATTTTTTTTCTTAACTTTCTTGGCTTATTCCTTTATTGTTGGGTAAATGTACTAATTCAAAACCATTTCCAGACGCTTTAACTTTGACAGAAGGTTCAACACATTAAGTTTATATTTCTTCTGAGAAGAGAATTACATAAATTTGCTCCTTAACTCTTCTAGAATGTTACTGTTTAGTGAAAATTCTTTAATATAATATGAAAACTTCTTAAATACAATACGCGAGTGCAAAATGCTTCTATTCGAAACAAATTAATCCAAATGGCGACAAAGGAAAGTTTCTAATTGGAGACAAACAGTGTAAGTAAAACCGTGACGAAAAGCCTCCAAAACCCTGTTCAGTTGCTCTTGGGTGAAGGATTTATTCTGACTCCTGGTATTTTCTACTTTCCCATCTGAGACAATAAGAAAATCTCTAAAAAAAAATCATATTTCCGGCATTTTCAATTGAAACATTTGCAGACACTTCAGAAAAATCCTTTTTGTTTACGAAATAGGTAATTATTTCAGTTGAAAACTTCACGTATCGTTAACAATAAAGAATCACATTTAATTTCACATTATTCTTCCAGAAATATTACATATATATGTAAAAAAAATAATAAAGAACAATCACCCTAATGCGTTTCATTAGAAAACATGGTTAATTGACGAAAAATTCGATGATGAAACGATTTTTCTGAGAAATTTATATATTAAAATTTGTAAATATGAATGGATTTTCGCTTTATTCGGAGCAAAATTAACTAAATAATGAAACTGAGGTATAGAAAATACATAAATAAAAATTTAATACTGTATTTTTCATGGAAAAAGAATGATGTTTCCATTTGGAGTAGCGAAAAGTTTCCATTTGGAACAGGTTTTAAATTAGCTTAATTTTCCCTTTTATTATCTAAATTTTAAACATTTGCTACTTCATATGTTTACATATTTATTCGTAGGGTTCATTTAATTTTTTTTTTAATATTCTTTTAATCAAAACAGTAAAAGAAAATGACCTGAAGACTGTGTTTCTGGCACTCATTGTTATATTTTTAAATGTTTCAATGCATAACTTTAGACTTAACATGGTATACACACTTCTTATTTCTTATTGCAAATTTCATTCATAAGAAGTTTAGACACTAAAGAAAAATTTATGTAAGTTAAAATTATTGAAATACATTGTTTTTGCTTGTAGAGGTTTTAGATGGAGCCTAGAAACCAGTTCTCGAATGCACCGAAATTAAAAATGATAAGCAATTTTAGATTTTTCAAAATCTAATTTTTCATTTGCTCTTAATATCCAAAAAACTTTATTGATAATAAAACGAGAAAATTAAGCCATGCAACTCTACAGCTAAATCTAAGACCCTGAAGATTACTTGTCTTATGTTTCCAATTTGACTGTTATTCTCGGTTCAAATCGGTTATGAATTTACATAGTTCTTATTTCCGGTATTATAAGTGTCTGAATTGCACTCAGCGAGAATCACTGCACTTGATTCCACGAAGCATGGGATTAAAAAATCCTTTCTTGTATAGGGGAAAGTACTCTCTTTTCGAACGTTCATGCCTTCCAAAAATGTAAATTTTCTTTTAATTTTTGTAAGACACTTACAAATTTCTATTAAATATTAGTTTGCTTATGATCTATTATTAATAATTACGTGATAATTATGTGTAAGTCTCAAAGAATCAATAAAAGAAATTCACATTATTCGAAGGCATGAACGTTCGAAGGGAGCGTATTTTCCCTTATAGGGAAAAAGCCAGTGATTAGCCTAAATGAGTTTATGATAGGTAGATCGGCTCTGCTCAATAATTTGTAGAATTGAAATGTAATTTTTTAAGTTAAAATACTCAGTACGATCCTAATGATTAACAGATGATAATTCCAATAAGGGAACAACTAAAGAAAACAAATTGAAATCGTATTAAATAATTAAGGTTGATTTGATTCAATTCAATTTTGGTAACATTATTCGAAGGCATGAACGTTCGAAGGGAGCGTATTTTCCCTTATAGGGAAAAAGCCAGTGATTAGCCTAAATGAGTTTATGATAGGTAGATCGGCTCTGCTCAATAATTTGTAGAATTGAAATGTAATTTTTTCCTAATGATTAACAGATGATAATTCCAATAAGGGAACAACTAAAGAAAACAAATTGAAATCGTATTAAATAATTAAGGTTGATTTGATTCAATTCAATTTTGGTAAAAAATAAATTCTTTGATTCTGAGATAAAAATGTGAAGCCTGAGAGCCTTCCCCTACACGATTTTTAATTTTCTAATACTTATAAACATTCCCCTCACTTCTGAGGTAAGGGATATTTAAAAATTTAATTTAAATATTTAATGCAAAAATTAAAGATTTACGATTCTTAAAGGCTAATAAAATGGCACTTCATTTCTTCCAATCTTGCATCTAAATTATCTGTATTTAAAGATTTAAATGAATCCTCCCTTCTGGCTATAAAGGTAAAAAAAATCTTTAAAGTGTTTGTAATTTGCATTTCTATTTCGCTATTGTGAACACTGCTACCTTTCTGATAAAGGTTTAAAGAAATTTGACACGTTGAATATCGCTATCAGAGAATATGAATCAAGAAAGACCGATTTAAAGATTTAAGGCTACACACAAACTACTGCTCGAACACTTAATATTTTTCTCATTTTTTTTTTAATAAAACTAACCTATTGGCAATAAATTTTAATAAATAGTCTTAAGTCAGACATTTCCTGAAAGAAAAAATCATTTAGATTCATGAGAAAAATATGAAGTGTCCGAAGCCAGAGTGTGTGCGAAGCTTGAAACTGCTTCCCTAAGTCTGAACGATGTACAAGACAATTGATTTTGTTTAGACAACATATCTGCTAAATTATGAATCTGAGCCAGCGAAAAGGGCAGTGTTGTTGCCCATCTTTCTCCATTTTTCAATTCAGAATGAGTATTTCGACAAATTATATGACAGATATCCTAATACTTCTGGCAAAGAATGATCACTTCAGTGCCAAGAGCTATATTCGAGGACTTTGTCGAAAAAGCCGACATGATCATCAAAAGATCCGCTAAAAATTCAACTAAAGCATCCACTTGATATAAAGGTGAACGAGATCCACGAGTACATCTCCACGAATTTCGCATGGATAATAAAAATTGCATTCGCAAGAAGAGTGGATTTTTGGTATTTTGATTAAAACTTTTCACCGCTGATGACCATGTTTTTTCTTACTGAGTTTTTTCTTCAACTTCATTATATTTTTTTACTTGAACTTCACAGCTTGTTCGTCTTGTCGAAGAGAGTTTTTTTTTGTATATATGATGTGTTGATAAAAATGTATGTATACACGCATGTTGGAAATGAATGAAGCCATGTTGACAGGAAAAATCACAATCAAATTGCTAAATTGTTCAGTCATTGGTCATTTTTTTACAACTTGAGATTTTAATCAAGAGATCGATCGTACTTACATGCGAAGATTGATTATTTGCGAATGTTTTTGGGCGGAGAGCCATATATACATACATATAAGTATGATATTTTTTTTTAATAAAATAATTGCACATATATACATGATCGTATGACATTTTAGAAGGCATGAATTGTTGCGTAACATTACAGTACAACTATTAAACATTGTACGTGATCGAATTGAAAAGGAAAATCAGTGAATTAACACACGATCGGTGTTGTTCGATAGTGCAGTCTGCAGTGGAGGATCGCTAACGATCACCCAAGTGAACATGTAAAATGGAATGATTTTCTCTTGGTCTGTTGATTTTCAAGAGAGCCAATTATGGATATATAGAGAACCAACATTGACAATGAATTCTTCCAACTGTTGGGTGAGAGGATTTATATTTTGTATATGTATGTTGATATATACTGAGACTTTTACTGAATTCCACCAACAAGGAAATGGTAATTTAATAATAATAATTGAATATATGGCTTCACAAGAATCACACAAAGCAATTAATTGTAATTTATCTATGTAAATAAATGATGGCCTATGGGCAAATACACCTTCAACTGTCTAAATCCGTTTGGAGTTTGTTATTTTAGAAATGCTGCAAAATTGATATTAGACTCTTAAATACTTGTCAGTCTGGATAATTTAATTGCAAACTTTCGGAAAATATCTTTAATATTGATGGACATTGTAAGCAAACGTAAATTCATTGATGAATTTCACGCATCTTACTTGATTACCATGCATAATGTGCTTGTAAGAGACACCCCACAGACGTCATCTCCTTATGATAATTATGGCCAGCATAAAAATATACAGTTTTTCCACTGTTGCAAAATTCAAGTATAATTATTTTGAACTTTATAATTAAAATATACTTCTTGTACTGCATTTAAATGCTGTCTGGGAATCGTTGTTCGCGTATAAATTATGTATATATCTTGTTTATGATGGTTTTTTTTTCAGTACAAATAGTAACTTGATGGAATTATTCGTTTAATTAACCATTTATTAATTCAAAAGGCTTGGGATGTCTTGATGTAGTGAAATTTGTTTAGATATCTTCGACATACACTTTCCTGTGAAAATGATAGATATATGTATTAAGGGGATGGTCAATAGAGTGTTTTTCCTCACTTAACTTCCTATTCAGTAGAAATAAATCATTTAAGAGAGATTTTCACATTTACTTGCATTTTTGGAATTATCTTTATTTATTTATCTTTCTGTTTATGTTTCAATTAATTCAGCATAGTGTAAATCAACGAAAAAGCATTAATTTTTTTTGTACATTTCAACTAGAAATCGGACATTACTAAAAATACTTTTTCGCTTGTAAATAGGGTAAGTGTGCCAAATTTCGGCATAGTTGCATGCAAGCGACAAAGTCTCAAGTATGAATTGTAATATTTTTAATGAAAATTGAATATTTTTAGTTACTCTTTTAAAAGGACTGTTGCTTGGAACCTTACAGACAGTTTATCATCTTTATTTTCTCTAAAATCATTCTCAATACATTTTAAAATGAATAAAAATGTAGACATAGCATTAGTGGTCTATTTCGGCCACCTTCATTCTCATAGTTCCTTGCCCTTCCAGAATTCTTTTATGTCTTTTTTAGATCATCTTGCTCGTCGAAGCAACATTTTTTGTAATTTTTTTGCATTGTACAATCTCAAGAGAATGCAAAAACTAAAAATTCATGGAAATTCGAGGAACACAAAAGGTGGCCAAAATTGCAAGCTGGCCGGAATATGGCACACTTACCCTACAAGCTTTAGATTTAAGATTTCGCCACATGGGTTAACTTCTCTAATTTTATATGAATGATTTTTTTTTGAAAATGTATTGTGATAAACTAGCGAACCAATGATTAATGTTGTTTTATTTTTTTCTTTTTGTTTTATTGGATTTTTAGGAGAATTTTCAAAAATATTTGTTTTTTTATCATATCGTTTGTTGGATGATAAAAAATAACCTTGTTTCTAGAGTAGTGCTCTTATACTTTGTATGAGTGATATATGCGATCGTCGTCAAATTGTTCTTAAACGATTCCATTAATTTTTGACAAAGACAGTTTAAAGGTTTAAGTTAAATACAGTGTCAAAAAGACCACGATTTTGAGTTAAAAGCTAAATGACATTTCCTCTATTCCAATTGTACCTTGAAATTTTCTGTATTTAAAGCATTTAAAGGTTTTAAAAGCTATCCGACTAATTTCAAGAATTAAAGCAATCTTAAAAAAAAGGTTGACAATTCCATTTCAGTTTATTTATTAAGTTTGTTACATTTTCGTTTAGGGCTTTAAAGAAATTTGTCAATTTACAGATTTAACACTTGTATATTTAACTCAGAATTGAGAGGCATATCCAATAAGCATTATCCACTAAAGAGGTTTTTCTATGATTATCTATATAGTTATTCTACAGATAAAAAACATTTCTCTCTGATATTAATCTTTTACACACATAATTATATAAATGTATTTTTGCAATCAGATTTGTATCCGTAATAAATTATAGCTACTCTTTAACTAAGATAGAGTAAATAAAAAAAAAATGATACTTAAAAAATAGACAAATATTTATTGTTTTAGTGTCAAATAGAAGTGAAAGTAAAAATTGCTCCCTTTGGTAAATAAATAAAATTACATAATGGATTATATATAGGTATATGATGTTGGAAAATGGCTTTTTTGTGTGTGTAATGTTACTTATAAAAGAGTTCGACTGCCTGATGTGAACTTAACATGATATTGACATTGCAAACGGCGTGGTAGACGCAATGATTAGGTGTAAAATGTAAAGAATTGCAACAGAATGTCTGACTGAATGTCCAATCATGCGAAATTGAAGGTGGAAAGTGAAGGTTTTCATTATGTAAAAAAAAGGAAGAAAAATAAAATGAAAAATACATTGCAAGTGTTGATAATGATAGTTTAATTTAGTATCAATTTGTGCTTGTATTTTGTAACTATCATCCAACCACCAATGGACTCAGACGAGTAATCTAGGCAAGAAAAGAGATCAAGCGTCTTTACTCAATAGTATGATGCGATAAATTCAACTGATGATTGCCGACTAATCGCATACAATCGATTTGCCTTTCGTTGCCATAAGACTTGGGTATAATTTAAAAGGAATGAAAAGACAATAATCACATGAGCTTTTGCCAAGATAAACGCCCTGTACGAAGAGTTGATCAAGTGATCAAGTGGAAGAGCTCAAATCAACACAATATTGCAAATGCACCTAATCATTTAAATATTTACGACTTGATTGTTTAGAGATGCTCGCGGCACTGTTGTCTGACACGATCCCATTTTGCATCTCTAAACACAATATAAATGCACAAATTAATTTTCACAGTTCATTCCACCCCAATTGAGTGTGATTGAGGAAGTTGTCTGGATTTTCCATCTTCTTATTTCCTCAAACACCACAGCCTTTGTGATAAAATTGGGAAGAATATATTTTATTGCCTCTCTAGGGAATTTATCTAATGTGAAAATTACTAGTGACTTTCTTCCGGATAAATTATCAATTTTTCGATTACTGCACTTTATATTTCCAATATGACCAAGTGCGCCTCATAGGCACTTTGAAGAAACGATGGATTACAACAGTCTTGTCTCTATTGAAATCCTATATAGGGTACACCGAGAAAAATTTGGATGGTATTTTCTACAAATCGTGTCTTTAAATTCTACTATCTCAAAAGATAGTAGAAAATACCATCCTCCATAGAAACTTTCCTTTAGAATCTACCATCTTGACATTTTAAAATTTACTATCCTATGGATAGTAAATTCTAACAGCCGGATGGTAAAATTTACTATCCTCATTTAGATTTTACCTTGACCTCTCTTAGATTCTAATATCCGGGAAGTAAATTTTACTGGCCGCATATTAGATGTTAAAATTTAACTGGCAGACAGTAAATTTTAACGGAGGATAGTAATTTAGATTGAAATTACCATCCAAGCCAGTAAAATTTGCCATCCTGCTGTTAGAATGTCATTTTGGAATATCGTGGGTGCCGATTCAACCGTTCCCGATATGCTTTGAATACATTATAGCAATTCGTGGCGCAGCTGGAAGATGCTGGACTGTCATCACAAAGGTCGCGTGTTCAAATCTCGGCGCAGTCGTCAATTTTCACGCACCAAAATGGCTTGAAATACAGAGAATATCATCCAAGAAGGGCCCCAAGCCCTCAAACAATGGCCAAAAATCAATGAAAATAAGGAAAAATAAATTTTTCCGACATTTTTCATTCTAATATCCGGCTAGTAAAATTTACTATCCTGCCAGTAAAATTTACCATCCGGCTAGTAAAATCTAACATCCGGGGATATTAGAATTTACCATCCGGCTATTAGAATTTACTATCCATGCAATAGATTCTACAATTTTTGACAGTCCAATTTAATATCGCGTTTGCTGGGTGACTTTTTTACTATCCGGCCATTAGAATTTTGTATGGAGGATGGTAAATTTTACCATCCACATTTTTCTCGGTGTAGGGGCACTACAAAGTGACACTACTATTTGTGTTTAATATGTTGCATATCCTGGCATTTTAGAATTGGAATACTAAACATTACTGATGAAATATATTAACTTTAATTTTACAATTCTTAAGCCGCATTGTCGAAAAGCATTCCGAATTTATGTAAGGATGCATTTACAAATGACATAAAAAAGTAACACTACCCTATAAGTTTAAACTTTTCTTAAATCCAGTCAAATACAATATTTGGTAGTGATATCAGATAAGGTTCAACCTTAAACGTACTATCTTTAACGATATCAGTGTTTTTGTTTTATTTTTGCATTTTATTGAATTGTGATATTCAAATTAAATATCGCCTTATAATACTAAATATCCCATCTGACCAGTTAAGCATAAAGTGTGAATTAACCCTTGTCCTTTATACCGTACTTTTAAGAAGCTCTCATAAAAAATACCCCTTACCAAATTATAATTGAAAAACAATCTTTTGTGCTCCTAATGGCGAGCATCGGAACTAAACAATTTTATATAGTCAGTTATAGAATGTATATTCTTTTGACATGAAATAAACCGGTGGCAGCCAAAATTCCGAAAGCCAAAATCCCGAAAGCCAAAATCTCGAACGCCAAAATCCCGAAAAGGCCAAAATCCCGAAAGCCAAAATCCCGAAAGCCAAAATCCGATTGTCTTCCATGTTTCATTCTAATAGTAACGGCCACATTTTTGTGATGAAAATGAATATAGGAGAAACCGGGGCAAATTAGCCAGCAAATGATTTTTTTCTGTGTCTGTCTATAATTTTTAAACTTAACGAAGTATGTACCATTTATATCGATATTTATTTGTACAACCATATTATTGTAATTATACCGGTCAACCGACGCTGACACCCTTAAATCGATAAAATCTTCAAAACTTAACGAAATATTAAATCCAAGGTTAAATCCTTTTTGAGATTTTCAGGAAAATACTTTCAATTAGTTCGAGGTTGTCTTTATGTGCTCTTAAATAAAACAGAACGAAAACACGACAAACTGAATCCATTAACTTAACGAAATGTCAAAGTTTTCGGAGAATCTTAACGAAATTTAGAAATTAATACTGAAAATTACTGTAGCCATTTATATTGAAATTACTTCGAGGCTTCCTATGGACACACCCACATCTCACTGAACGAAATTTATGTAGATAAATTCCTAATATTCAACGAAGTGTCAAATCTCTCTAATATTTACAACAAATATTTTCAATTTGTTCGAGATTGTTGTTGTGCATTCATAAATACAACAGAACAAAACAACAACTATGAGTCCTTCAACTTAACGAAATGTCAAAATATTCAGAGATTTTTAATGACAGGTAATTAAACGAAGTATTTGCCGAAAAACTTCTAAAACTCAATGAATAGCTCAATATTTTCTGAGATTTTTAACGAAATATTTTTACTAAGTACAGACAACTTTGTTGCAATCGTTTGAGGTTTTCGATGAGTGACATAATAGAACGAAATGCCGACTAAATGAATCCCAACGGAAAACCAAAGTTTTAAAGATTCTTAACGAAAGAATTGGAATTTCTATAATGCCCATCATAATAGTGATCAACAAAATTCTAATACTGACAATTTAAATGTAAAACTATAAACCCTTATGGGGCTCACCTAAATAAATAACACATATTATAATTTTGAAAGGGAAAATGAGGAACTGAGAATACCACCCATTCTTAAATTTCCTCAGGAAGAATCGTCATCGGTGACTGATATTCACTGACTGAAGGTAATTGCCATGAGCAACAAGAGCATCATATAACAACCTTCAGCTCAACACTCGCCTGGAGATGAATGGTGTGTCATAGGAATGAAAGATTAAGACTGGTAGGTTTGGCCGTCAACTGGGTTAGCAACTGTCGAATGTGGAGTGCGCTCTACAAAATCTGTTCAGAAACATCTAGTGAAATTATTTAGAGATTAGAGTATAAAGTCATTCTGGTTTTTTTGTATATTGATTACTTGTAAAATAAAGTGTTAACAGCAAAACCTCCTATTAAAATCCCCTTTACTTTTAATATATCAACCAAAAATTTAATATACAATACATATTGTAAATTTCTTCATAAATATCTTGATTTAGAAAATATGACGCCAAATAAATGCTATACGAAATTGAGGTGTTCACTTTAACTCCTTATTGGAAAATTAAGCTATTATCAGCAATTTATCAAATTTGGCATCGTATAAACGTGCTAAACTTGCGGCAATTTCACATAAATTTAAGTGTGAATAATCTCTTTTGAGATTTCTCTGAGTGTATCATGTTTTAAAATGTTTATCTCAATCTTTTTAGTTGGTAGCTCATTTCTCCAAGAAAATCCACTAGTTTTAGAAAACCAAACGACACTCAATATCATGGAATTTGACTTTTTCTTTCACATAGACAAAAGGCAATTTTGTGATGATTCGATGAAATTTCTTACCTTATAGTCTCCTATGTATTTGATCAATGTACATATAAAATTTACAAGTGACTTACATAGTGAAAGTTATAATGAGTTGGTTGGTCATTTTTTCACCACATGTGATACATTGTAAATAAAATCTTGGGCCAAAAACCATTGAAACACCATGTTGCTCCTTATCGATTATCAATGATCAGAGAAATACAATTTATAGTTATGTTACTTGCAGTGTACAAGACAATTTTCGTTATATCCGTACTCATTTTATTACTTAATTGGAACCCCCATTAGCCATTCTCCACTTTAGGGCTTTTTTTTCATAAAAAAAACTTTTATAATTAAATTGTTCTTCAAGGTATTGTAAACTGTTAATTTGGGGTGGGGGGGGGGAGATTAAGCATGCAAAAAACAAGAGTAAGATGATATGGATCTTTGGGAATTTGACAGTATACCGGTAAGGAATTTTACTTGATTATTCGGGTGGAGCATAATGGATGACACTTGAGACACTTGAAGTCGAACCATGTTTGGTGACATAGTAATCTACTTAAAATATGTGTATGAAAATTAATATAAATATATATATGCAGATGATCGTGGTTGGAAGATTACATTTAAATCGTGTCGCTGAATGTCTCTATTCCACTGATCACCATTTTAACTGGCGGCAAATTTCCTTTAAAGACTTCACACTGTGCGATCGCGATCAGTTAATAGTGTAAATTCATATAACAACATTGAATATTAAAGTGAAATTGCTTCACGCTGTTTTGGCATTCATGAATCAAATCATCATCGTCTGTTTGCTTTATTATGACCATTAATCGCCACTGCTACGATGATCGATTTAGTAATCATCTAGCGAACAAGAGTGAAAAACCAGGTAGAGACATTTTCGAGTTTAAAGAAGTTACAGATAAAAAAAAGCAGACCATCCACATGAGACATGGTTGTGAACATGGAAATGACCAGTTGCAAGTATTTTGACATGTCTATTTTGCACATAAGACACAGCGTCGTCTGGACAATTTAGTGACAACCATGATCTGCAACTGATCATTTTCTCACCGGAACTGCTCATTTGGCACGTTTTCATCTCACTAGGTGATCGCGTGCACTTTTACGTCAAACACGTAACTTCAAAATTAGCACAACGGATTTGATTAATTGCAAAAAAAAAGTTTACGTGAGAAATTTCAATTTGTAAACTTGCACATTTTATTCATAACCATTCTTGGGGAATTTTCTTTAACAGTGTATCGTTTTGTCGATATCTTGTTATGTTGTTTAACCCATTGATATATAAACTTGAAGATCTATTGATTTTTTTTTGATAGGTATTATATTAAGGCTAAAACATTTGTGGTAAGTATTTTGGTAAAATACCGTTTTTACCAAAATTCATTCATTCGAAATGAATGAATGAATGAATGAATTTTGGTAAAAACGGTAAGTAAAATAGCAAAATTGGTAAGTAAAAAAATCAATTTTGGTAAGTAAAAGATTGAGTTTGGTAAGTAAAATGTTGTGAATGGTAAGTAAAATTAAAAGTTTGGTAAGTATAATATCAAAACTGGTAAGTAAAAATTCAAAATTGGTAAGTAAAAAAAAAGGAATTTGGTAAGTAAAAAAAATCAAAACTGATAAGTAAAACATCAAAATTGGTAAGTAAAAATTCAAAATTGGTAAGTAAAATAATCAAAAATGGTGAGTAAAAAAATCGAATTTGGTAAGTAAAAAAATCTAAAATGGTAAGTAAAAAATTCACAAATGGTAAGTAAAAAATTCACAAATGGTAAGTAAAAAAATCTAAAATGGTAAGTAAAAAAATCTAAAATGGTAATTATTTTACTCAACTATGAGAATTGTTCGCTGTATAAATACTTGCGGTCCTTGCGGTAGTAAAATATTTCTTGGAATAAAGTGCACCAGAAAAACCGAAAAATATTAAGCCAAGACACATACCATAGGTCAGTAATGCCGGCTTCAGGATGAAGGTTTAGCCCAGTTCCCGAAAGTCCCAAAAATTTTAATAAGAAAGCAATTTTATTGATTTTTTAAAATCTAATGAATTTTTTGCTCTTAATGTTCAATACTAAACAACAATTTCCTAAAAAATCTAAGGAATTAGAGGAGTTAAGCCAGATAGCTAAGCCTTAGGTCTGAAGCTCGTATAATGTGTTGAGTTTTTCTGTTCTAGGTTCTTTTATTTTATGGGATAACGAACATATTAAGTTTTATGGAGTACGATTTTAATTATTTATTTCGTAGAACGTCTTTAAATTTATAAAGGATACTCTAAATATTTAACTTAGAACTTAGAATAGATAATGAGATGAATCGTTAAATAATAATCGAATATCGTTAAAGAAAGAGATGAATCGATCTGACATATTAGAAAATCACAACCACAAAATCTTATCAAATGTGCGTCTGTATTCTCACAATTGGTAAATCGTTTGGTGAATAAACTAATGTAGGGGGATATGGGGATACTTCGATCTGTGGTGCTACATTGTTATACGATTTTTTGCATATTTCTAATTGAGACTGGGTTTTAGCATTATGTAATTTGGATAGATAAAATAATTGTTATAAAAACAGAAACACACACAGAAAAAGTAGTATAACAAATTAGTCCCACAACTCAAAGTAGCCCCACCTCCCCCTACTGTGAATATCAGTAAAGTCTACGAACTGATTTGGAAAGTTGTCCTTTCTTTAGTACGAACATATTATAATTCGGGAAGGTCATTTTATTCACAAGTTTCCCAAATTTTATCGAATATTTCCCTACGTGCCTACAACTTAAAATTATTATTTACTAAATTGTTAGGGGAAAGTGGTCTGCCTTTGAATGCGGCAGCCTTTGAATATTGTAATTTTTTCACTTTTCTTTAAAGCATAAATTCTTTTCTATTAACTATTAGATAGCTATTCATAATCCTCACAAGTCATCAAAAAATGCAGACCCTAGCTCTTATTTTCTAGGTGCTAGGGCAAAAAAACGAATCTGAGCTCTAAACTGTAATTTTGATGTTCCACAATTCATGTGTTTTTTTATAATCAAAATAATTTTTCGAACAAATCTTCTATTGTGAGTCATAGAAGGTTATTCTTGGATGGTATTTCTCCAAATACATTTTGATTCAGATGAGACAAATTTTGTGGGTGATAAAAGTTTACAAATATTGCTCTGCGGCAGCCTTTGAATCTTAATTATGTGTGCCTTTGAATCCTCTCTTTACATACATTGAAACGTCTGACAATTTCCTGTCCGGGAGCAGAATAGAACTCCTACTTTGGTCCGACGAATGTCATACAAATACTTATAACATGCTATCTTGCTCCGGCCGGGATGTTTCAAACTGACAATTGGCAACTTCAATGGCGTTTTATTACAAATTTTCAAGTGAAAAACAGAGCTTCAGAAAAATGTAAAAAATGTTGTTGTATAATGACTTTTGACTACAGTGATTGTTTTATTGAGTGCATTAGGGTTCATGCTAATCAATTATGGGCCACTTAATGTTATAGCCCAAATATTCTCAGTGAAAAATTAAGATTCAAAGGCTGCCCAACCACATTCAAAGGCAGACCATGCAGGCTGCCTTTGAATATATCGACATAACATTTTTAAGTTCCTCACCAGGAAAAACTGAGGACTTGCGAGTCCTGAATGGGGTAAGCATAGAAGCTTAATGAACAAAAGAATATTTTGGTGTAGTGAAAAGTAAAACTCATGTTGTAGTTTACTCTGAAAAAAATCTCAAATTTTGAACATCATTTTTCGTTCAAAGGCAGACCACTTTCCCCTATTATTTACTTATTATTTAAAATTCCTTTATTAAGTAATTAGTAAAAAGTAGCTTTAATGTCCCTACTACAAACTACTTAATTAAGGACAATAACAAATCCCTTAATTAAGAGCTTAGAGGTAAGGCTAGGCTATATCATGTTATTTTCGCTTTTCGCCACAAAGCGCTGACGTTTGTGTCTTTTTCAGATTATTTTTGAGTAGTTGAATGTTGTGTTGCCCTAGACATACTTAAGCCGAGAGACGACTTAGTGGAAAATGATGGAAATGTAGTTTGACTATTATTTCTTATAAAATTACACCAATCCGTCTCTCGGCTAACCCTCAGGTCTGTCTAGGCCCTTAGAATTAAGTCAATGAGTTAAGAACTTATCAAATACTTAATAAATTTTTTTTGTCTTTGACATATATTTAGTTAGAGGGGTAAGAGGTATTTTCTATTTGAGCTTTTATAAAAGTAAGAAGGTAAATTATATGCAATTTATAAAACATTACTTGATATTCTCTAATCAATGACATTTTTAGCGTATTTATTTTACCTTATCAAACTTCAAGAAACGCATCATCATTATGCCACTGAGTGAGTGTCAAGTTAAAATTATCCTTTGATAGGAATCTCGAATGATTAAAAAAATTAATAGTTATTTTTTATTATTTATATATATATTTTTTGTTAAAGACATGTAAAATAGGTAAAAGTGCGCAAATATTATACCTATAAAGGCATAAACAAAACACTAAAATGCTTGGCAAATCTATGCAATTTATTCAGAGAATGATATAAACAAAATTGATCAACTTTGTGATAAAACAGCGGTCTTTAATGGGTTAACACAGTATCATTTTGCCATTTTTTTTATGATGCGGTATTTAAAATTCTACGTTTGCTATTTCAAGTTTTAGTGACTCTAAATTTTATTCAGCGCCATAAAAAGGTGACGAAAGTTTTGCAAGGTGTAGTATTCTTGGTAAATTTATTGCTATTGCACATTGTATTCAAATGAATTCACCTTTTCGGTTATTTTTCAAAAAAAAAAAATTGCTAAGAAAAAGCTGATTGTGTGAGAGTTGCCTAAAGGAGGAATGACTGTCAAAAATCATCAAAATTGTATTAGAGAAAAATTGTGTAATATCTCACACAACATTTTGTGATAGTAGAAGAAAGTGAATGTTAAATATTAGCTGATTAATAATTAGTCATTATTTCGGCATGGTAAAAAGGGAATTTTTCTTATTTTGCTGCTGGGGAAAATAATAAAATTTTTCTGCTTTCACAGAAATTCAAGAGGATAGGATTTCAAAAGAAAAACGATTTCATTTATTGAAACCTTTGGATATGGCGTGTCAGAAAATATTTAAATTGCCCACCTTCCCATATGACTTTTTAATTCGATAATTGATCATTGATTTTGAACACTTGGCAATATATATATTGGAATTTACTTCAATGGAAAACACCATGACTAAACTTTCTTCACAATCCCATCCAAATGAAGAATATGGAAGTCTCTTCGCGTAGCCATTTAATTGCAGCAAAATGCAGTGTCAGAGTAAATTTGTCACTTGCAATTGATCTGGCGATTCTTCGTGATCTGCTGCCCCAGGAAAGGCACCAAATGGAACGTATAGCCTCTATAGAAAGTGACAAGGTTGTTGGCGATTGTATGAACTCTTGCAGAGTGAGTGTGATCAAGTGCAAAAAAAATTGCCCATTCGTATTTCAATCTCATCACGCAGAAAAATCGTACTCGACATACCCCAAAAAGTGGAACTTGAATGAAATCGCTCTTTCTTTTGTTATAATGCCCCAATGGTGGCAAAAAAAAGCACCAGAGGAATCTCAATTCGGGAGACTTTCTTCTTCACCACCTTAACCAACTAACTCTTTTTGTCCCCCGAGCCATCTGATACCATCACCTCGTTTCAAGTCAGAGTTTTGCTTTCGTTGCCGCGCATCTCTTTAGGCTGCTGCTGCCTCTTTCTTTGATCTCCGGTAGCCCGTGGCCAGTGAGTGTGACTGCAATTTCACCTCAAAGAGATTCGCATAATCACCACAATGTGTGTAATTCGTATGACATGCTGACCTTGAATGCGAGCTTTTTATCTTGACGGATGGTTTACGTTTTGGACTGCAAAAAGTAAGTACTTGGGCCAGTTGGACGGATTAGCGTGAAAATTATGCATGCCTCGGAGATCACTTATTGATTTATCACAAATTTATTCGTATCCCAACGAGACATTTTGCGGAAGAAATTGAAAGGAATTACTCTCTCACAAGATGTTATCGGACACTTGGCAAGAAGGAAAGAAAAAATAAACAACTTCCTTTTTGGTGAAGACAGCAATAAATTTATCCAGTATTGCAGCACTTTGTTTACTGGACAATTCAACAAATACTAGATTTTTGATTAAGACTACAATTTTTGACTTCAAGATTAATGTTGTTCTCATATCTCTCAGAATTCTCCGTATAAAGTATAAGATGACTTAGTATACCGGCTTCAGAGCTAAGGATTAGCCATATGTTTCACCTTCTCTAATTTCTTATCATTCAAGATTATTTGGAAAAGTCTAACTTAAGATTGGATTATCATGGGCGAATGATCTGTTTAAAGATGATTACCTGCAGACAGAAATAATTGTATCAATAAAATAGCCAATATATCCGGCTTGGAGCACACGGTAGAATATTGTCTTCGATGAATGTCCTCTTGTTATATTTATCACTTGAGAGACACTTTTTCACAATTAAGTTACAATTTATTCTCAATTTGAACTTGTCTTTTTCACTGCTCCTTACTTACTACTTTTTATAATATTTTTTTTTTATTTTCTGAAGTTACTATTTTAATCACTAAACTGCAACAGGATCTATTAGATTATGAAAAACCAATAAAATACATTGCTATTTATAATCTTGAGCCCTTCGAGAAATAGGTTAAACCTCTAGTTTAAAGACATAATGTCAATACCAATATTACTTATTAATTAAAATAATCTGCGACAAAGTGTGCAAGCCACAAATTTTAACTCTATATCTTCGACGGTAAAAGACGCCTAGAATAAAATGGAATGAATTAGAACCATTAACTCTTTCGTCTCTTTTGGGACTCTGAGTACCCAATGAAGCATATGAATATTCAGTGAAAAATAATATTTTTAAATTATTCAGAACTGATAAAAATCAGATTCTTGTGGATGATTACAAACTATAAGGATATCCAAATGTAAGATATTTTTTGTAGGACATCAATTAATTCCTGAGCTTAGATATTTCTGATTAAAAAATGGTGAAATTGGCTTGCAGCATATGCTGCGGTCCGGAAAGAGTTAATTTGAAATTTTGATATTTCCTTTGCCCAATGTTTCAAATAGGCATAGAGAAGAAGAAGACCACGAAGTAGTACAAGTCCAATTCAAGATCAAGATTCAAGAGTACTTATTATTTTTTTTTTACTTATCCATCTCAAACAGTGAAAAAATATCAAAATCCCAAATTAGAAAAGGATTGGAAATTACCCGTATTTTACCCTAGGCCCTGATTTTTTACTAAAGTTTTCATAAATCTTTTTAAAAGTAAAAAAATGTACTGTATTTAAATGAGAATTATAGAAATATTTTCATTACAACAGATTGTGATGTTGATCAAGTTATCCTGAAAACCAACATCTCAAAATCCAAAATCTTGAATTATAAAAAGTATAATAGATAGTCCCACTATTGGACACGCGCTTGCTGGAAGTAAGCGATTTTTATGACTGGGAAAATTATTCCATAAATTATCCTCCATGTGATTTCGATCCTTTCATTTTGATTATTCGGGTACTTAGTTTTTAGGATTTTTTTCGTTCAGGATTTTGGCTGCCGCTGTTTGGAGGATTTGGATACGGTAAGATCGGGTAATTCAGAATCATCTCAATTTTGAAATTTTGACATTTTCTCACTGTTTCATATGATCAAAGAGAAAAAGAAAACCACAAAGAAGTATAAGACTTTACATTCGAGAATACTTCTTCGTCGTTTTTTTCCTGTTAAAATCTAAAATTGTTAGGAAATCTCATAGTTCCAAATTACCCTATCTTACCCTAATTTTTAAGAAAAGATTCTACACTCGTGGCCGTTGTCATTGATAAATATCGCTCTTATTTCTGGAAATTACATTGACAGAAATTTCGTACCACTCGATTTTACTGATTGAACTATGTATATCCTGCTATTGTTTTATAATGTATGATATTGCATCATCATCATCATTTTCAGCCGCTTATCCCTATTGGGGTCGCGGGATTAAGACATATAGGTCAAAAGTTCACGCGTGTCGATCCTCTGCCATTTCAGCCACCTTGTCCTAGGTCTGCCCTGAGGTCGACACCTCCTCACAATGGCTTCCATAGCTTTTCTGGGGAAACTTTTTCTATTCATGCGCTGAACATGTCAATCGAAGTTGTGATCATTTAACTGAAGAAGCACCTACTCGACTCTTTTAGATCCTCACGGATGGTTACGTTCTTCACTCGATCGCGACGAGTGATTACCCTTATACGGGCTTCAGACCTAAGGCTTAGCCATTTGGCTTAACTTATCTAACTTCTTTTTTTTTGTTTCCCCCCTTACCAAGGTTTTAGGTCTTGAGACCTATTTTGACCAAAATCAAATGTTGGGAAATCCGAAATAAATTCACCTATGTGTTCAAAAATACCAAATCATCAATCAATAAAAATTTTTCCTATAATCTGGTAAAAATAAATAAATAAATAACAGATATGGAGTTGGACCTTACACATCACTAGTCGTGTTCCTAACTTCTTATCTATCAATATTTTTCATAAAATTTTGACTTAGAATTGTATTATTAAACCCAAATAATCTATTGGATTTTAAGGAACCAAATTAATTGGTTGTTTTTAAGATTTGGAGACCTTCTGGAACTGGGCTAAACCTTTAGACTGAAGACGGCCTTAACCACCGGGAGGTACCTCATCTCGGCAGCTTGTACTCGCGATCTTACTTTTTCAATCAATACCCAAATCAGGCCAGTTACAATTTTTGAAAACCGATAATTTAGCCGAATGACTAAGTTCGGCCTTCCTCACCTCGCTCCTACCAAGCTCTCATTACTGCAGAAGCTTGAACGATTCGCGACGAGAGTTCTGTGTCCATCCTAAGATTATCCGTGAATAACACCCCGAGATACATGAAATTCTCCACCCTTTCTAATAAGATTCCGCTAATTATAAAATGGGGATCTCACTGGCGCAATAGGCATAAGACCGTTAGATCTTGGGCGGTGAGATCTCTGACTCGACTCTCACAGTTGTGAGTTCGAGTCCCACCCGGTGCAAGAAACTGAATCTCTAGAAAAAAAAGACATGTTCACATGTGATTAAACATAAAATGCACCGCTTCTACCCCAAAAAACTTCAGGAGCACGGAAGAAGCATTCACTACGGGGAAGGTGTTCCTGGACCCTGGACGATCTACGATCAGGAGATTCTTCCAACACGGGACACATTCTAATTATTACATTGTAATAGAAAATAAAGTGTTTCGACACGATTAATAATAACATGTAAAATGCATTGTACATGCTGTCGGTAAATAATCTGAAGTTTTTAAGAAGGGATTTTGACCTTTGATCTTCTCCTCCTTTATTCCTTGCCAAAATCCCCTTATTTACACTACTTAAAAACTATTTCATTGGCCAAAAATCATTAAATAATCTGAAGCTCCTAAATTATAATGGCAAACCTGCCTCTCGCAATTAAATGCGGCTTACATTCTAGCATAGGAGGAAGTGGGGCTACTTTGAGCTGTGGGATTACATTGATTTTATTATGGGATTTCATTGATTATTTTCTCATAATTATAAAGACAATTGGGTTTCAACGAAAATTTAGCTTTGAAAAATAATTATAGAATTAAAAGTAATATAATTGTAAGGCTCAGCTTGCTTTAGAAATATACGAAAAATCGTACATCAATCGTACAGCTCAAATTACCTCCGCCTATGTATTTTCTTATTTTAGAATTGACAAGCAATTGTTTAGCTCACAATTCCAACAATTGAAATTAGATTAAAAATATTAAATTAAATTAAACAAAAAAATATTACATACCTTATAATTAATTTTCTAAGTAAGAAAGGGCATAATGACTTTAATTTAATTAAGAGTAAAGTAATTTATACAGAATATTTCAATATTATATTTTATTTTGTTATCTTCCAAAAAATGCAAATTAAAAATAACAGCATAAATTCAAGTTTCTTATTTTGGGAAAGAAAACACAAAACTTTTACGCTTATTTAAAAAAAAGCTACTAATGTTGAAACGTCCCTGTAGAGAAGATTTCTCTTGAAAAAGAATTACTCAATCATATTAAAAATCTATTGAAAATCCATCACAATGATAATTTATTTTGCTCTATCACGATATAAAATTTTGACGAAACCTTCATTATATGTTTTGCGAACAATTTTCGAGCATAATTTGCAGTAGACAAAAACCTACTGAATTATTGCAATAGAAAAAAGAAAAATCTACTAAAAACATTTCAATATGTGTCAGCAATTTGGAGAATTATTATCGATTTGTATTAAGTTGATATCCGTGAGTATCTATAAATTGATACATCTGAACTAAACTAAAGAATTGTTCTCTTAAATTGTGATATAATTAATTTAATTTCATAGAAATAGTTCAGAATGTTGACAGTTATTAGTATTCTCGCCTTTTATGCTTTTCTGTGTAACAAAATTACAAGTTTAATATTCTGTGATTTACATAGCCCAGCAAAGAAATTGGCTTGTCTTTTGGACGAACTCACTGGTATTTATGACTTCATTGTTTCTTGCCAGTAAACAGCTACTAAAATAGAACAAACATCTTATTTATTTTCCCATCATTAGAAATTCTTTTGGTATAGCGCAGCAAAATATTTTTCACATCTACGGAAATAGAACCTCAGGAATTCTAAACAAGATTGATCCTAATTTTCCATTTATATATTCATTCGTTAAACGTCTGGAGTATGGTGTCAAAAGATTTCACACAAAGTCAATTAATTTTTTTCAACCACGAAATAAGGTTGGGCGAAAGAAGTGTGACCTTTTTTGGGGTTAATATGTGTATCCATGACCTTTCTATTGTATTCACTTCCGTGGGATAAATCCCAAATACCAAAATTCTCTGGGTCATTCACGCCAAAAACACAAAAAAAGACCAATTGATTTCTTTTTGCATACAAACACCATGATAATTCTTTGAAAGAAATTTCGTGAGAATAATTTGTCAGTCTCTTGTATTATTTCATGTTAAATAAATTACACTTCAATTGATATTCGTTTTATTTTATGTGGCATTCATTATCATACCGTAGGCAATTTATTGCGTAAAATGTTAATCGAATAACATGAAATAACATAAACATTCATAATTTTTTCGAAAGTCGCTCGAAAAATTTGAATTCTGCGGTTTATGAATTACCACAAAACTCAACTGTTATCGATTGATGGCAACGTATTAATAAATGTGGATATGAGATGAGACTACCACCGGCTGCTCATATTTTTCACGAGTAAATTAAAAGATCGCATGATGCGATACAGGGAGGAAATATAATGAAAATGTCAGGAGCGTAATTTATAAAAATAATGACATTGGTGAAACTATTCTCCAATGAGCCATATACGAGATAAAAAGAATTTCCTTCCATTGATGACGACCAAACTTGTTAATAATAATGTAAAACGTTTTTTAACATGTAATATCTCTTGCAGAATTACTCTGTCACTTTCATAAATGGGTTATGAGAGGGTACTTCCAAAGGGGTTATATTAATGACCTACATTCAAATTAAATACTTCCTTAAGACAACTTGGTGTATAAATGAAGATTTGATACTAAATCATTCTAGGTTTAAAACTATCAAACATGAGCAGCTAATCTTATTTCAGTATTGCTAGAAAACTTGTAATCCATTTTTTTTTTTTGAGAATGATTTGAGATGATGATTTGAGAAAGGAACTTTACGTTTGGGGGATGCCATACAAGTTCACCGGCTTATTAATAACCGTAACATAAAATAGGATAAAGGCTCATAATTTGGTCCAGTCTGTTTATAAGCATCGATGTTCCAAGTTTGAAGTGCGATATTTTCAATACTAATTGACTTTTTTTGTTACTCTGTTTTCAGAAGGGTTGTTTAGAAACTTGGCAACCTATTAATCATCTTATTTTTACTAAAATTAGTTTTAATACGTTTAAAAATGAATTGATATGTAGAGGTGAATTTGACTCTTATTTTGGACAACTTGGTTATTAATTTGGACAACGTGGCTGTATATTTGGACAGCTAATCCGCCTCAATAGGATGCCCATTGTTCTTCATTTCATGAACCAATCTTACCAAGTCCTCTTCCTGTTCATGTAAGAGAAACGTACAATGTCACAAGAAGCCCAGAAACTTTCCTTATCATTCATTAAAGTAAGTTGACTTCGATACTCCAAGTACGTGCAGATTCGCTCATTCCCTGACCTTTCCGGGAGCCTTTCAAGGCATTTTTCGCTACATCTCTTTCGTAGAGATGATGGTTTGTTTCTCCAGGCATTTGTCCAAGCTAGTCATCACAAAAGATAAAACTTCACGAAATTTCGTGAGAAAAACACCTGTCCAAAATAAGGAGTATCACCTCACTGGTAAATGTCTTAAAAAATTTCCCATTTTTCACATGAAAAATATAATTCACAAGGCAAATCTCACTTCAGGTCAAATGTACAAATCACAATTAACGTGAATCAACACAATATTCAATGAATATTCAATAATATCACTCAAAAAAAGCGAAGAAACATTGTTAGTCCTTCACCACAGCTAAATAAGACTGAAGTAAACACGAAGTTCTGTCTTATTTCTCGTAAGCAATAGCTTACACTGAATTTTCAACAAAGCAATTTCAACTCAAATCATATTCAAAATTTAACGAATTTAGTGTTAAAATCTTCCAAAGAGAACAAATATTTAGATATAATTCATCATTCATCAACTATTGGAATAAAAATCTATCTTTTTAATCAATTTACTTTTAGTGTCCAATTTTATCTTCAAAGTGTCCAAAATAAGAAACTGGACAAAATTATGAGCCTTTCCCCTAAAGCATATTCTTTGGATATATTAAAAACTTCTTCATGTGCAATAGTGACCTTGAGTTATACCTTCAAATGGTTTTTCAAGGTCAATAGTTAAAAAGGTTTTAGAGAGCGTATTTATCTAAAATTGAGTCATTTTTAGGGTTCATTGGAAAGGTCTTGGATTCTCTGAAAAGTCTGAAATAGTTGCAAAATTAAATGTTAATTTTTTCTTAAAGAATATTAGTTGAAAAGATTTTATAATATCATCAAACAATAAGAGTAGGATGATTTAGACAACTATACAATTTTATTGGTATAATCAAATAATAGTGTGAAACATTTTATTCGATATGTTACGAATACCGTTAAAGAAGTTTAAAATAAAGAGAATACTTTAATAAGAAAAAAATACATTTTGAAGACGTATCGTTTGTGAGGTATTTAAAAGCATTAAATAAAAAAAAATAATTGGCTCTTTTAAGGACAATACCGTGAAATTTACAGGAAAAGATGCCAGAGTATTGACATTTCAAAATAAGGACCGCTAAGTGGAATCGACTTTGGAGAGCTTTCGAATTATTTAAATGATGTAAATTGCATTACATGCAACATTATAATAAACAATGTTCAATTGCCAATAATAAGGCAGTAACAATGGCCAGAAGTGACATATGTGGCATAAAGTACATGGTCAAATGGGATTCAATGGAAGGAATTCCTCAATTTATTAAGCTTTTTGAATTTCTTCTTGGGACACTTCACACTCACTGAAAGTTGTCGCTTTTCACCCAGGGTTAATTTGACACATTTCATCTCATGTTTCTTAGGCCGGTGCATCAAGCGAATGTAAGGAGAGACGATGGTGAAATGTGGAGTGAGAGAGAAAAGTACATTTTGAGGAAATAAAACAAACCAAATATTGCAAAGTGCAACGAGGCACAAAAAATTGTTCAACATACTCCAATGTTGAAGCTCTAATAAGGTAGAAAATTTCTCCGATTCGCATCGTTTTACATAAATTTACAATATGTATATCCCCCAATCGACCTGTCGATTTTCCGCGCCATTTCTTATTTCTCCCAAGGGGGGTGAAACAATGTGATATATCGCAATTTTTATTCATTCACCATCCTCACACTTTGATTTGGATAAAATGCAGAAAATACTACAAGATGAGGTGCCTTCTGTACAACATATACAGAATACATAATAATTATACAGACACGCGTTCGGAACCATACACAAAACTGATGCCAATCGCAAATGAAAGAAAGTTGATTGAATGGGACATTAAAATGGATAAAATATTTATGTATTTATAGAAGAAAATTTTAATCCGCAACACAGATTTCTTCCTCAGTATATTCAAGTGTATCAATGCCGATCAGACAAAAAACAACCTATGCCATATTGAAGAAATATTCCAATTTGTACTTTATGTATCTCTATTTGTTATTATTGAAATAAACATAAAACGTGTTGAAGATATATCGAGAAGAACATGAATTTCCATTGGAATATACAGGTATGATTTTATTTTTGATTTTATCCACAAAAATAAAAATAAAAAATCTTGTAGCTGTGAAAAATCGAGTAAAATTTTAAATATTTTCATAAAAGTTCCGCTCCATTACCTCAAAAATAATAGAAAAATAAAAAAGGGACAGATAATCCTAACCGGCTTATGTAGGTGAGATTCTTAACGTGAGCTAACTCGGAGTGCATGCAAATTCGATTTGGAGCTGAAGTTGGGAGACGCCATTCAGTTATCTTGAATCAAATTCGTGAAATTATACAAGTTTTGTATTTGAACCAAAATGTCAAGGATTTGGATGAACTGACAGAAAAGTGATATATGGGTGAAATGTAGACCAGAATGTACTCTATAATTTTCCCATAGAACATGATCTCATCGATTACTCAGAAGTCAAGATAAGCGAGGTTTTTTGTTTCTTAACTTGTTTTTTCATCCAGAGTGCCCCAAGTGTTCATTTGTTGAACTTCAACTATATCAAAGAATTGTTGTATTTTGTGGGACTTTCCATTTAAAACCCTATTTTAAGTGTCTTGGTGGAGTAGAGGCAGTCAAATTGGCATCTGAGTGATTTCAAAGCGTTATTATGGGAAAAATCAATTTTTTCACACTTAAACGGCAAAATCGGAGTGATAGCGTAGTCTGATCGGAAAATGATGTATGGACGAAATGTAGAGACAAATGTGCTCTACAATTATGTCGAAGTAATCATCAAAATCGGTTCAGCGACAGTCGAGATAATTGAGGTTATGTGATATTGAAATTGGTTTTTCGACTGTGGCGCCCCTGGTGTTGGTCCCACGAAGTTCAAATATTCTAGAAAGTTGTAGCATTTGGTGAGATCTTTCGTTTAAGTCCTCATTCATCAAAATCGGTCACATAGAACCGGAGATATGATTTATTGAATTTTGTGAACTTTGACCCCTCATATCTCCGGTTCTGTTTTAACCACAGCGCGCATACGCACCATTTTGGAAACGTCCTAGACTGGACTACAACATACTAAAATTTCATTAACTTGCACAATGCCGTTTTTGAGAAAAGTGACTTTGAATTTCGATGAATTTTGACGCTATCACAGCGCCACCTGTGGTGAATTTTTGAACTTCCATCTGAAAGTGCTCATCGAGACGAAACCAAAAAGGTAAAATTTAGGTCGCTATGTTAGTTAGAACCGGAGATAGAGGCCGGTCAATGTTCAAACTTTGACCCCTTATAGCTCGGGTCAGGGGTTATGGATCGACTTAAGGTTTTTTTTGTTTGATAGGTATAATCAACGGCTACAACATACTAAAATTTCAGCCCGATGCACAATGGAATTTTTGAGTTATTTAACTTATAAGATTTAAAAATTTTCTTTTTAATAATAGCGCCCCTAGCGGTGGTTTTATGAACTTGCGATGTTAGAAGGGGAGGTGGCATTTCACGAGAGCTTTCCAAAAAGCCCTCACTTTTTAAATTCTGACAATTAGAACAGGAGTTATGGCCATTTTAAGAAATTTTTTTTGGACCCTTATAGCTTGGGTCAGGGGGGTCGGGGGACCTTAAGTTTGATATTGATGGAAAGCTCTAAGGTCCAGCTATAACATACTAAAATTTGAGCCCGCTCGATGCCATAGGGGCGGAGCTATTGAGAAAACAAAAAAAGGGGGGTCTTCAAAATGGCGGAAGGAGGGGTGGGGGGTGGGGGGTCAATGCACCAAGTTGCAATTTTCACCCGATATATAACCTTTGCCGAAAACCGCAAGTCGATATCTCTTTTAGTTCAGGAGCTATTAAGCTCAAAAGAGCGGCCGGCCGGCCGGGAACATAAATTAGCCACATATATATTCGTGATCAGGAAGTGCTGAAACACATTTTGGCCAAGTTTGAGCTCGATCGGAAGACATGAAATTTTGTTAGGATTATAGTAGGTGAGATTGTTAAGAATCTCACCTAATATATAGTTCTTTTTTTAATGAAATTTTATTAGTAAAACTTGAAAAGTAAATCCTCCGGCCACGGATTACTATATTCCTGGATAGTAGGTAGACATTTTTGTGTTCCATACACTGAGAGAAATCCTAAAAAGTCAAAATAACATTCCGGAAATGTTTATTTTACCCTGCAGTATTGATCCGAAAACGGTGTAAATATTACCCTTTTTAGGTGTATTATGGGTTAAAGTTACTGTTCTTTCATGTTGATTTTACCCTTAAAAGGTGTAAAATTAACATTAAAAAATGTTGATATATTTTTACACAAAAAAGGGTTAAAATTATGACGAAAAAAAGTTAATCGCAGCCTCTGTTTTTCTCAGTGTAGTAGTGCAAACAAACCAAATGAAAGTGCACCCAGGAATGATGCGATTTGATGCTGAGGAATGAAAATGTCGAAAATGTCGAAAATGTAGTATTTAAGTGATTTTCAGTCTCGAGAATATCAAAAAGCAAGGGTACGACATCTTTATTCGTACTTTTATTCACTTTGTTTGCACTACTATGGGACACAAAAATGTCTACCTACTATCCAGGAATATAGTAATCCGTGCTCCGGCACATCCTTTAGATCAGAAAAATTTAATGAAATCGGACATTCACATCCTTTCTTTCTTTCCTTTCCTTTCTTTCTTAAACATTTTTCATATGTCTATCTTGTTCTTTCGCACTCAAAATTCGATTGATCTTAATTGAATTTGTTGTGATACGCAAAAGAAGAAGAAGAGTAGAAAAGAGTGGGACAGGCCTATGCAAAATATTTGAGATAGAAAGGGATGTTAATTTCACTTACATGAAATTTTCCTAAACTGAAAGGTCTGCCGGTGTCATAAAACGTAAAACTTGGTTAATTCAATTAAAAATGAGAAGTAGATATTGAATTCAATCAGTAAAATAAGTACAAATTTGATCAGTAGGGTAAAGTGGTACAAGTTGGTCAGTTAGTATTTCATTTTTATTTGTATATTTTTAATGCTTTAGTTTTATAATTTGGTTCCTTGTGCTTAAAAAAACATTTTGTACTGTATTTATCAAGAAAAAAGCCATGACCAACATGTACCGGCGAATTGACCAACTTGTAACACTAATTCCAAATTATATCACTTTACCCTAATAGCTTTGTCACACCTTTTTTTAGATCAGGAAAATTTCATAAAGCAAAATTCACGTTTTTTTTTCATCGTCAAAAGATTTGCATAAGTCTATCTCACATTTTCGGTCTCAAAAATGGACTGAACCTAATTAAATTTGGTGTGATGTTCAAAAGAAGAAGAAGAAGAATAGTGCGAAAGAGTAGGATAGACTTATGCAAATAATTTGAGAAAAAGGATGTGAATTGCAATTTAATGAAAATTTCTTGATCTAAAAGGTGCGCCAGCGCCAAAAGAATCGGTTTTGATCAGAATATAATTCAATTTTAGTCATTAGAAAAGTTAGTTCACAAAGGGAAATTAACGAGTATTTGATTTCTCTATAATTATCTTTTAAAAATTTGGATTTTAAACTCATTAAATTAATATTAACCAATTTTGATTGATTTACTGCCCAAAATCGTTCATTTTAGTGACATTTTAGAAATCACTCTTCGTTATCCAAATTGATTGATTCTGACCAAATTTAATTTTTCCTTATGGGAGTATTTTACTTACTGACTAAGTAATTTTTACTGATTATTATTATATTAGCTAAATAATGAAAAAATGTTTATTCGCATTTAAAAATTAAAATATTAGGTGAGATCATATATTCTGTCAGTAGAAGAGGTAAAAAGTTTGGAGTGGTATATCTCAGCTCCTGATGAACATAATTGGATGAGTGAACTATTGTTGGAAAGCTTGGTTCATTAGCTTTCAGAATCTGGTATATGTAATTGACTATGGGTAAATCATGGTCATCCAGAACCATTTATGTCGAAGAAGACACTTTTTGCAGCGCCATTTTTGACCATCTACTGCTGGGACCAGGAGTGACCCACAATTCTCGCACTTGGACTGTTCGTTAGAGGAACTCAAAGGGTATAATTTGTTGAAGAAACTTTTTTTTTGGACATCTTACTTTTTTTTATTCATCGACTTTTGCAAGAATTTTATATATTTTTTAATATTATATTGCTCTGTCTTTAAATTCCAACTACAAAATACTCTGGCCTCTTGTGATCAGTATATCAATACCGGAAAAATATAAAGTTGCAGGTTGCAAAGAAATACCTTTATATAGATATTCCAATTTATTATTCAGACCATGTTACTTGAAGTTATTTGACTCAAAATGCTCCAAATTAGCATGAGGAAAGGAATCATTCGAAATTCTTCATTCAATATGGAATACTTCATTTCCACATTGGCCAAAAATCACCAAGTTCGAAAAAGATCTACATACATATTCTTATGCTTAATTATAACTGTGTGATTATTGTGTAAAAATTAGCCAATGTGCAAATTAGCAAAAATGTTTAAACACTTCGAGTAACGAGTTCCCACATTTGGATCTTATCATCTCCGTTTAATCTAAATGCAAATTTGCTAAAACTGATACCTAACGTGGAACACCTAAACACACGACTTGTTTTGCCAATTAGGTATACGTGAAAATGTCTCTTGAATGGAATTTGCAAAAATTTTTCTCTCACCAAAAATGATGTCAATTGTGTGATAGGAAAAGCTCACCACAGAGTCTTTTTTGTTACGTACCTGCAAAGAAAATGAAGAAAAAAAAACAAAATTATATTTACTTACTTATAGGTAGATAGTAGAATATCCAATAAAACATTTATTTCTTATGATTTGCATAAATATAACATTATAAAAATTCAAAGCACGATCCAGTATTGTCTTTTATCTGTCTCTGACTGCATTTGAGAAAGGGAGGAAGCAAATGTTAGATGTTAGGACGTAAGTGAGACGATTGGAGTGTGACTTGAATTCCTAGGGTTATATGCAAGTGAAAGAGAGATTTATTCTAGTTACCAGAAAAGATTGAGAGTGTGCATATTAGCCTTTTGCGCGCTCTTCATGTAATTAGTGTTGACTTTTGTGGTACAGACTTGAACTAATTGACGCAAAAAGAGAGTTTACGAATTTTCCAAATTATATTCAAAGTCACATGGACTTTTATTTGCAGGAGAGCTTAAAACTATACGGGAATGCAGGCATAGGTTGTACACAGTGAACCTTTAAACGATGCCATTTTTTTTTCTTTAGTTGCAAAAAGCTAGTCCCTCAATTCTTAGCTATAAGAGACATATATTAATCCCATAAGACGAGATGAGAAATGCTGAGCCAGCTCTTTGCAAACAAGGAGTAAATTCGTATCGTATTGTTTGAAGGTTCACTGTGTGCGAACCATGCCCACATTCCCCTAATTTTAATAGACAATAAGTTGATGAAAATAAGAAATATGAGGAAAGATTCATTTTGATTCCTTTTTATGTCAACTACAAAATTTAAACTGCAAGCCTTATGACCAGCGCACAATAACTTTTGTTTGTAAACATGTTTTTCTTTAAACTTCCCATGAGAATGAGCGAGATGACTAGATCTAGATCTCACTCACTCTCATTGAAATGTCAAAAACATGTTTACTAAACAAAACTTATTGTGCGTTGGGCGTTACGAATTTTGTAATTTTAGTCAACTTGAAGCTTGGGTACTGCGCCTCAGTAATATTTAAGTTTTGGCTAATGCCTTATGCCCAACGTACAATGACTTCTGTTTTGTAAACATGCTTTTGACATTTCAATTAGAGTGAGTGAGATCTAGATCTAGTTATCTCGCTCAATCTCATAGGAAGTTTTGAAAAGATATTTACAAATAAAAGTTATTGTGCGCTGGGCATAATGCACATAACTTTTCTTTTCCAAAGATATTTTTATGAGTTCAATGAGAGTGAATGAAATCATGATCTAGTCATCTTTTTCACTCTTGTGCCCATCCCACAATAACTTTTATTTTGTAAACATGTTTTTGACTTCTCAATGAGAGTGAATGAAATGTAGATTTAGCTATCTCACTCTCTCTCATATGCAATTCTGAAAACATGTTTACAAACACAAGTTATTGTGCGCTGGGCATTATTGGAAATTTTGAAAACATGTTTACAAACAAAAGTTAATGTGTGCTGGGCATAACGGTCATGAAACCATGAAAATTGAAACCGCTAAATAAACTCTGTCATACTTCCCTTTATTTTAAAACCAAAAATGACATGTAGTCAAAATCAAAAGTGACATGTGGCTTGTAGTCTTGGTTAATTGGGTATATCACCCAGAGAACTTTTACGATATCGGATCACTTCAAAGACTAACCAGTCTGACTTCATTATGCAGTACATTAATATGTTACTTGGTCATACACAGAATAATTAAAATGGGTATCTTTCCGCATTAATAATAGCCATATAGCTGAAAAATCAGGCTCCAGAAGAATTATCTCCTGAACTTCTTGAACAATAATATTAGAAAACACAAAAAGACATGCAGAAATTCTAAACATATCTACTGCATCTAAATTAACTGAAACTGATAGATAACCCAATAAGGTATGTTTAGGGTTCACTCGATAAACTTTATAAGAAACTGTAGAGTCCTTAGTCTACAAAAAGCTTGGAGTAACTACAATTCAGAGAAATTAGATTATTACCACGTGAACTTCCACACAATTTTCACAATATATAGATCCTGAATGTAACAGTGGAGACAGGGGCAGAATTAGCAAGCAAATGAAGTTTTTCATTGCGTATAATTTGTAGAAAATATGTTTATATTATGCTGATAAATATTCCACTGAATAGGAATGAAAGCATTTACTTGAAATAAATAATGGTTTCCCCAATATTCTATCTAAGGCAAATTACAAGATGCCACTATCAAACTCTATCTGTGGCTAATTTCGGCCCGGTCTCTCCTACGGGATGCAAAGTCTAGGAATAGTTTCATAGTCCGCATTGCATCCAAACCAATAGAATTCATGAAAAAACTCCTTAATAATCCGAATATAATAAAGGTAGTCAAACTTTCCAGGTTTTTACGGCTTGGTAGGATTGTATTTTTCGTCGAATCATTGTTCTGATTATTATTAGGGGCATGACGTTTCCTATGTTTCCCATATGTTTCTAACGTGCCTAAAAAACTTTTGAGTTTATTAGCTGTTTTCTGTCATTGTAGAATGAATCAGCAAATATTACTAATATAAAACACAAGCGAATATAATAACGCAAAGGCAACCGAAAACCCCAAATTTGCAACCTATGAAGTTTTAGAGATATCTCGTGAAATGTGTATGAAAACAGGAAAAATTTACACTAAAACTGGTCGCATTTTGCAGAGCTAATGTTACCCCCTTGATTATTACGTTAAGATGTCTTTCGGCTTCAGCCATAGGTCTGCCCTGCACATTACATAGGTATGTTGTGAGTAAACAAAATTAAGTTTAAATCTTTCTAACTAATGTTTTAGGTCCTAAACATTAGGACCTTTAGGGCCTAAAGGGCTAAAATTAAAATTTCATTTGGAACATGCAGCTAACTTCATATTGCTACCAAAAAGTCGTTACAGTAACCTTCGCGTCTTACGTTTGTACGACAAAGGCAATCTCTGTACTATCTTAAACCTTAAGCTATAAGATCCATTGCTATATTGCACTATAAGACTATGGCAAATGAAAGCTGTGGAGAGACAGTATATTGGTGCAATATTTTTGATTTCTTTCCAAGATGCGCACGCCTTTGATCGGGGGTCTCGTATCGCAAATTACTCATCTCTCTTAGGGTAAAAGAACGTGTTTTAATGATGGACACAGCTACAATTAATAACATAGAGATGTTTATATGGTAGAAAACATTTGTATAAGCCAAACCCGGAAATTTGCAATAAATCTCAAATGTAGACGAGCAATGGTTGCAAATAATGCACATATTTGTATAAGCTAAAATGTTATCAATTGTCTAATTGTTTCCTCACGATAAACTCATTTGCCAAAGAAATTGTTCACATTTCGTTGTACAAATTCATTATACACATCTCCATCAATATTCCTCTGCAAAAGTGTTTATCTTTTTTTTTCTTGAACTCTCCAACTTCTATGTTGGTAAATGAGCGTGCAACTGGATTATTTTAGCATGTAAAGTGATTCTCAAACGTGAAGAAGGAAATGTGTCACGTTTTTGGCCCGTTTGCATGGGGACTACAGTGAAGTAAAATGAGCCCATTAATTAATATATTGCTCACATTTTGTGACTTTTACTTTCACGGAAAATACTCAAACTCTTGATTGTTGTGTCACTGGCAACTACTTTAAACAACTTGGGCAATATTAGAATTTTGTTATTTGTTTGTAATAAAATTTTTGAATTGTTAAATATGAAACTATATTGTCATCTAATAAATGGTGAAACTCAAGTATTTGGCGCGTTTTCACTTTACTCACTAGTACGTATACATTGTAATCGAGTAAGTTAATCTTTTTGACACTTTTGCAAGGAATTCCTCGCAGCTACTTGCCTCAGACAATAAAACACTTGAAATATGATAGTTTGGTTTTAGGATGTAGAAGGTGGGACGTCTTCCACTTTGTTGATTCACATTATCTGTGCATTTAATCAAGCCAGATGCTATAGTGGCAATGATTTGAAAAAAATTTGAGGTCACCTTTGAAAGTGTAAAGTGTCAAAAATGAATTTAAAAACTATTCATTTTCTTTCGTCACTATCTTTTGCCAATATAAATTCGATGAACCCTCTCACAAAAAAAGACCTTTGCGGCCAGTAGATTTGAGAGTGAATAAGAAAAATAAAGAATTTCTTCTTCCACCATTGGAAGTTTATTCCAAGAATACGATTTCAACTTGATGGTGTACGTAGTACGTTCAGGTAAACGTTCAAGAACAGGAAGACAAATCGACAGATCCCAACAAGGATCCTTTGTCTCTGACACAATGTACTCTTCGAAAGAGACGAGAGGTTTATTTTTCACCACAGTGTCACCATAAAAATAGTTATTTTGCCCAAAAGCATATAGATATATAGATTATATATATATTCAAAATCATATCCTCACCACAAACATACAAACACATTTTGGAACCAATAAAAATTATGGTTCATTGTTTTCACCATTTATGTGATTCTCGTGAAAAGCCAAAACATTCAGTTTGGTTGAACATAAAAAAAGCACCGTCAATTTATTATTTCCTGACGACCGAGAAAAGAGACAGAATATCTCAGGTTATCCGAAAAATATTGAGGCTCGGCTCTGAAATTCACTCATCTCATTGGCCGCCATTTACCAAGATAATTAGGTTTACTTCCCAGTGCCATCAATTTATCGAATGACCGGGAGGTTGATGATACGGTACACGCAATTATAACCAACGATGCGCCATACTTCTTCATTCATGAAGTGTCTTTTTTTGAATGAAGGGGACAATAACTGAAGCTGTTTTATGAGCCACACACAGGTCAGTAGAGAAGCCCTTAAGGTATACATAGGGGCTTTCATATACTTCGGGTCCGGTTTCGATCAATGAAGTGAATAGATAAATGTGTTTTCATACATCAATTAATAATGTTATTTCATTAGAATCAACGAGACTCTTAGGATTATTAAGCACATTGGTCTCCAAGGACTCATTCTACATTCCTTTTATCGCTCCTTGGAAATTACAAGGGGCCAACTTAATCTGAGCCATTTTTCAAGAGACAGCATGAAAGATTCAACTTTGTATAAATAATTATCTCAATTAAGTATGTTAATAAAAACAATTTAATTCTTTTCTATTTCTATGAGCATTATTATGAACATCGAAACATACATATTTTTACCTTTTAAAATATGTTTTTTTATGAGTTAGCTCTTTGTCAATCTAAATGATGCGCAAATTTTCATAAAATTAGAATGACACGGGATCAACTTGCTTGAGTTAGTCCCTTGTTCCACAAAAATTTGAACGATAAATCTATTTTGTACCTCTTTATTTCAAACAAAACCGCGCAAGCAATCATAAAGAGTAAAATTTTGAAAAACTTTTCTAATAACGAAATTTATTGACTCATATCATCTGAAATTTTATTAAATTCTCTATCTGAGTGCATTAAAACCTCAAAATCGCAAAAAAGGGAGTTGGCCCCTTGTAATTTCCAAGGAGCGATATGGATACACTACACTTCCTATTTGTATCACATATTAACCTGTATATCATAATGCCCTAGACACACTTACGACTTATGCCGAGAGACGACTTAGTGGAAAATGATGGAAATGTAATTTAACCATTATTTCTAATATAATTACGCTAAGCCGTCTCTCGGCTAATCCTCAGGTCTGTCAAGGCCCTAACATTCGAATATAATTTTAACTGATTTGAAGCGCCAAATAGATTCTTTCTGATCCTCGAATATGTCTAGCCCGTTAAAATTGGCAAAAGGATCAAAAAGAAATATGTAAAGAACCTCAATTCTATGATTTTGTGCACCTTAGTAAAATTATAGTTTCGGATGATTCTTACCAACTAATTCTACGGGCTAAATATTCAGCCTTATGTCCTAGACACACTTACGACTTAAGCCGAGAGACGGCTTAGTGGAAAATGATAGAAATTCGGTTTAACCATTATTTTGAATACAATTACGCTAAGTCGTCTCTAGGCTAATCCTCAAGTCTGTCAAGGCCCTTATACAGGCTTCAGACCTAAGACTTAGTCATATGGCTCAACTTCTCTAATTTATTGCACTACTCAAGATTTTTTGAAAAATTTTGTCGCAGGATTAGATTATTAAGGTCGAAAGATCTTAGATTCCGCAGAACTAATAATTTTGTTTGCTATTTAGAACTATGACACTCTCAAAAACTAGGCTAAACCTCTAGTCTAAAAGCCGCTTAAGTTTGATTGAGGCTTTCGACTATTTAACTTATAAAATATTTTATTCCTGTAATTAAAAATAATAGACAATTTGTCGAACTTTTTGATCAATATCAATAGTATTTATGTACACGGGAAAAAGTATTTTGTAAAATTGTTCGTAAATATTTGTGAATTCCTACTGAGGACATAAGCATTGCTCGTAAATCGTATAACCCACTAAAAAATTCGTAAATGTTTGTACTTTTCTCACAAAGACATTTTTCGGAACATAATGACTTAACGAGCATTTTCGTAAAGTTTTGTAAAACAAACAAAGATGTACGAACAAATACTTGTAAAAAAACAGAAAATGCTTGTCAAGTGATCATGTTATGAACAATCTTTGTGAAAAGTACAGACTTTTAAGGACCTTTTTGTGGGTTATACGATTTACGAACATTTAGGAAAGCTCTAGTGAGCATTCACAAATATTTATAAACGATTTTACGATTTTTTTTGTATACAGTGAATCGTAATTCAAAATAAATGACAGACACATCACTTAATCTTTTCCGGAGTGAAGGTAAGAAAAAAGTTATAAAAAAGGTCCTTAGATCTATCCTGGGTGAACGAAGGTGTTAAGCTTATTTTAGCTTAATTAGTTCACCAAATCAAGAGGACTTTTATAACTCCTTTAACGTTTTTAATTATTTTTTGTGTAAAAGTACTTATAGAGAAAAAATAAGCTGTCAGATGTTTGATCGACAGTTCAGAGACATAGTGAAATTAACAGTTTAGATAAACTCTCTTTTAGATACACGTTAGATAAATTTGGATAAACTATCAGGATATTTTCCAGGAGAAGAAGTCCTTGTAAAATAAATGGAATTCGAATTCGGCTAACTAAAAATTTTAATCAATCATCCTATAGAATCGATGGTTTGGCTTCAGCGTTAATTTTTTTTTTTATTTTTTCGTGATAAATTTCTTTGTGAGGTTAAGTCACAAAAATCTTCATATTGTAGCGCTACAATCCAAAAAAAAAACTATAATTTCCTTATCCCATTTAAGAGTAGATAAAGATCATATCCCTATCCTTTTCTATCTTTTCTGTATCGATTGGCTGTGCTACTGTGCAAGCGGGTTCTTACAGGTGGGGGGCCTCTGTGAGACCGGTCAGAACGGCACCAAACGTTGCGGAGATCGGTGGATTTCCACAGAAGTTCCGGTACTTTCCAACGTTCGCTTCCGCGGCCGCCACAAAATTAATTATTTAGGAATAGAAAAATTTAATTTAAAAATTTAAGTTTAATCAAAATAAAATTTTAAATCTTGATTTAAGATTTTGATTTTGATTTATAATGAAATTTTCTTTTCGACTTTGTCGTTTTCAGTATGGGAACACTTTGCCACATCTTTTCTGAAAATCTTGAAAAATCACTGCAATTGAGAACTGGACTAAACCTAATAAAAATACCGTTTTTTATCGTTCAAGCAATACAGCAGATTTGGTATAAACAATTTATATCGTTTTTTGCAAATTTTAGGGATTCATTTAAAACACACAATATCGAGAAAAACTGCACCTATGTTATCTTAAAATCAGATGAAGGTTTACCAATTCAGTGAATTAAGTTTTACCCATCGATAAATCATAATATATGTACATGATATGCAGAAGCAAAATTATATTGGCTTCAGTTCCCAAGATGAGCTATGTCGAAAGTTGTGAGATCGCAAAAGACGATAATTTCGGTTTGTGAGATGGAAAATTGTCAGGTGATTGTGAAATTATCAGTTTACTCATGGCCACAAAATCGCATTCATTAACTACTGACTGATTTAATTTCTTACTGAGTAGAGTCATAAAAAGATTTTTACGATATCTCTCCTTAGCTGCATCGTATAGCATCAAAGAAAGTTCATTCATACTCTGACCCTGAACTTCGTTGAGTATTAAGTGGGAACGACACCGGTCTTCAAGTAATCACAATATTAGAATTTCTTTTCACTCTCAGCCATGGCACAACAAAGGTAAAAAGCCGCTTCTTGAATTTCATTTGGGATTGAAAGATATTTGATATTTTCGACATAATTGCTTTTCATTTAAAGATGATGGTGCAGCATTGAATGAAAAATCCATTGGCATGAACTAGGTAAAATCAGCTGATTTTCTTACAAAGAGGCAGTGACACTGAATTTCTTCTTTATGCTTTATGTAATTCTTGTGCTGCTAAAGCTTGATTATTTCTTGATCGCATTCTCTGTGATGATCACACCAAGCGATTATTTCATCAGACACACAACGGGTCAATGATCTTCCTATTACACACCATGCAGCGGCCAGATGTCTATTGTATTAATTTATTGTCCAATTAAAGTGGTTAAATGAAGGAAAAACCTTGATCTTAAAAAGAATTCTTCATTCTCACTCATGATACCCATCCATGGGGTTGGATGCCTCATTGAGAGATCATTTTCGATCGTAAGTGAGTCTTTTTTTGAGTGCGGTGCAACTGTAAGTTTTACACCATGCTGTTTCCATTGAACCTGCAAACCTGCAATTTTCACCAAACTCCTCATCATTTATTATGTTGCAGCCTGAAACTTGGTGCATCACACATTTTTCTTTTAATTTATTGCCTATGTCTTAAGCTGACGGTGGCAATTATTGTTTGTTGGAGTTGGTTTTGTTTATTCGGCCTGCACCAGCAAAATTCCCTCTTGCACGTTAGACAATGAAGTCGAATTTCCATTTAACTACCTCACAAATTACTCATAAAATTGAGATACGAGAATAAATTTTCTCCATAGGGTGTTAATATGCTTTTAACCATTGTAAATGCCTGAAATTGTCCGTATATTTGCTACTAAGTGTAGAATTACAATGTGTTTGAACAAATTAAAGGAAATATGGTGTCATTACCATTAGCTAATGCTGTAAAACCTTTTTGACAACTTTTTAGGATGAGAATTCTTAAATACAGATTTTTTTTACTACTAACTATTGAATTTCAAATAATAATTAAAATCCGTCTCATTACAGATCAGAGGCAATCTTCACTCGAAGATCGCCTAAAATATCACAGGAATAAAATAATTGATTTACGAACAAAAATTACTCATCTATTCATAACCGATTGGAACCGCTTCAATCTTATCATAAATTTCAAGACCTTTCCAACTTTTCCAACCTTTCCAACGAGTCTAAATATGATGCCATTCGGTTGAGAAATATGATATCTAGGGCATTTTTGTCCTTTGACCCTGAAAACCTGTTACTAGAACTGCAACTGACTCAACGGTATTTTCGTATATAGACATAGTCCCAGGCGAGTGGCTTTCAAAGTTGAAGCCAATTTCTTAGTTTCACATACAAATGCGTATGGGAATTTTTCTGCACTCGTGATCGTTATGTAAAATATTTAAAAAATGAGAAGTTTTTCCGTATTATAAAATACCTTTCCCTATGGAGGGATAAATATACTAAATTTTTGTTTAAATAAATTTTTTCCTTGAAACACTGTGAGCTGAGTCCGAGATCATTTTAGGAATTGGCTTCAAATGGCTCCATATAAAAAGGCCAACTTGTCAGGCGCTTGATATAGACGAAATGTCCATCTGCACAACCTTTAAAACATATCCAAAAATGGGGAAAAATGAGAGGCATCGTAATAGTCTCAGAGTCGACTTATGGGGGTCCCCGCGAAAGTCCCGAGTCTCTACCTCTAACCGTTTAGCATCTAGACGTGATAATGGGCCGGAAGAATAGACGAACAAACAGCGTTACGTCGGAGAATTCGCAATTTCAAATTTTCAAAATACGAGCCCTTATAAGGAGTCGAAATAATTTAAATTTGAGGGATTATTGATATATTGCTCTATCTGTGGAGGTTCATACACGCAATGAAATTCGACGCTTTATTATTGAATTAGATACATTTCTTTGAATATTATGATTAGACACAAAAAACTGACCAATATACATCTCTCGAAAATATACTCCTCTAAAATTTCCAAAATTCGTATACGACAATAATTAATAACAGCGACGAAATGTTACACTGAAAGAATTTCTTATTTATTTCTTTCTTTTGTGCAATAAAGAAATGACTTTTCTCTGCAGAAGTCATAATTCTTTACACAGCGATTTGTTCCACTTTTTTTTAGAGACTCACTCTTCTGCTTTATATGAAAATTCGGAACATGAAATTTGGGTGAATTGGCTAATTTCCTGTATAAAGTCGCCCACAGCCGGTGAATGCTTTGAAAGTTAAAAGACAAATTGGCTTTTAAACGTACCATTTGATTTTGAATTCATTTTGAACTTTATTTTAATATATTGTAAAATTAGAATAGGAGATGGCTATTGCTTGAAAAGGGAAGCCATAGTTTTTACCTCACATTCTGATTGCGGAATTCAAAAATTTATGCTTAATTTGTATTTGCAGTGAATGTATTTCAAATATTCCTGGAATAAATCGAATTATAATTCTTGCTGTCCTTCTGAGAGAGATTGCATATCTTTAGAGAAAAATTTAATTTATCTTGAAAGTCTATGTAGATAATGTACACTCAATAGATATATAAGTATATGTATATTGTATTCATATGTATAATGGAACTTTTTGCAATCAAGGAATGAATGCTTCTTGGCAATGCGCAGCGATAGTCTTCCCAATTAATCTTCTAAAGTGGTAATACACCCATGTTGCCAAAGAGGTGCGATAAAGAAGGCAATTTTACGATAGTAAGGACTAGGACTGTGGAATTTATTATCATTTGGCACGTCCAGAAGCCGTTACTTGTGGTTCACCTGACAAAATGATGCGCAAAAGGAGGAAATTAGCGTGCTGCGGCATGATTTGTACCACAACGATGCTGCGGCTCTTGCTTCCATCGAGATATCTTGCACTCGACAGCTTACGCGGGATGATATGTACGTTATAATTAATTTAACTCTTAATGTTGTGTCACGTACAAGACGACTCACCGTGTGCATAGCCATTGTGCCTCCATGTGCATACTTTCATATCAATCACTATCTTAGATACACTACATATTTGCACAGTGACATAGAGATTATTTTTGCTTCTTTTGCTTCTTTTGCCTCTAAATTTTGCTACTTCACCAACTGGTAAATACAAAATACAATCTTTCTTCATTTCATTTTGAAATTCTTTCATATTGCATGAACGATAGAGGCATAGGCAAAATACAAATTTTATAGATTTGTAACGTATATAAAAAAGGCCAAATGATTCAGACTTTAAGGAGAATCACTGTTATTAAAATTGTCATAAAAATATAGGTTATATGAGGTACAGATAGATATGTTACAGATGGAGTAAAAAATTAGTAACTGTTAACTCTTTTCCGATACAACACTTCAACTTTTTTTTAAAATAAATACGCGTAATGTTTTTCAGTAAATCGTGTTCTATTTATTTCATCTTCATTTATTTATTTCAAGTTTAATGCATTCAAGTTTAAGCATTGAGATGGATCAGGTACGAATTTGAGTATCCTAAAGCAGTCTTCAGACTAGAGGCTTAGCCCAGTTAACGAAAGTCTCAAAATCTTAAATAGCAAGCAATTTTATTCCTTTTTGATAGTCTAATAGGTCATTTATCTTTAATAATCCAATTCTCAGGTAGATTTTTCCAAAAAATCGTGAGTGATAAAAAATTAGAGCAGTTAAGCCATATGGCTAAGCCTTAGGTCTGAAGCCCGTATAATAGAGTGGAGCTAATTTTCGAGAATATTAAGCCTGTAAAATTTGTCAGTGAAGGATTAGGTAAAGTGAATTTTTATGCGAAGGATCTCTAAATCAATCAACCTAAGTCTTCAGTGTATGACAGTTGTTGTTCCGTAGGCTAAATTTTTTGTAATGAATGTACTAATTTATCAAAACGTCTTGCAAGTACGGACATGAAACATTAACAAACGTCACCAAACATAAACTGTTATATTTTTGATGCAAATAAGTCGAATACATGAGAAATAAGAAATAAAAGAATAGCACTAGATTATCGTATCCACCACACACAGCTGCGTAACAGCTGTATAACAAATTTGCACGAATGTGCTAAAACATTCACTTTCAATATGACCTCCTTAATGACATCTACAACATTTTTGTGAGAACCTACCATATAGAATTGTAATTATTTTTTAAGTATTAGAAACTCAGCTTCTTGAAATTCATTATTATCAAACGACCATAAGGCCGGCTTCAGACCTACCAATTTTACCAGTTTTAAACCAATTGAACCAATTTTATTGGTTTTTCAAAATTTAATGGATCACTTGCACATGTTGACCAATCTTAAATGATAATTTTCCAAAAAATCTTGATTAAGAATAAATTAGAGAAGTTAAACCATATAGCTAAGCCTTAGGTCTGAAGCCCGTATAAGGGAAACGTCATTGTTTTCTTGCGTACTTGGCTTGTACTAAAAACTGGGAAATAATCTGGAAATTTTGTGATTACTATTTGCAGTACTCGAATACAACAGATCCGCAGATTATTCAGTAAAACCAAAGTCGATGGTTGATCTTATCAAAGACGCACGACATTCAATCATTAAGGAAATCATATGCTGATTGTCATGTTTGGTTTAGGACTCCGTTGATACAAGAGCATCTATCCTTCCTGAATTACAGATCGTCATCGAAAATATAGAATGGTAGCCAAATCATTTAAAACAAGAAAATACTATTCCACTGTATGGGACCGTAATCGATACTGCAACGGATCAAGAGAGAAAACGTATATCGATATCTATTTTAAATTTTTAGGGGAACTTCCGCCCTCAAATCAAGCTACAATTAATACCTTTACGAGATGTAAACACATTTGAATGACATGGGAAAGCTCAGATCTCAGTAGTTAATATTTTATTACGGTATATTAACTAAATATCAATAAGCTTGATAAGCGTTATATCTACATTTTCTCTCAATGCATCTACGAGAAAAATTAATTTAAAATGATCTCTAATAACCGCCATTTCCAATGACATGAGTATGGTGTGGAATAATATATGAAATTATGAATGGACAGTTTCTTTAATTAACTCTAATTGTTTGATTCATCGACTACCAATAAGAGTTAGATAGAGTTGAAAAGCACTTGTCAATTGTATACCGGTTGTACACAGCATTACCTAAACCGCTAACGTGTTTTTGATATTCACATATTCACAATGTTCGAGAAATGCGTTAAAATCATAATTATGATTTATTCACGGTTATTATTGTCAACATTTTGCTATATTTCTTAAAATGTTTAAAATAAGCATGTGGTACCAATGATGGTTACTAAAACATATGCTTGATGAGTTGCAAATATCCTACACCTCTGCAACTTTCTTGAGATATCTTCAAGGAAATTATTTAGAAATTTAATACATACTCGTGGTACAAGAAATTTAAAAAAAAATCATCCAAATGTTTGAGTTAGTTGTAAATGAAAACAAATATGAAGATGGATGTGATATTAATGCAGAAAGGGAAGAATACTGCAATTTACTAGTATTTGCAGTTTGGGTATAAGAATGTAAAATGCCGACACGAAGAATGTGAGAAAAGAGGAAGAAAGTCGGGTGTACCTATTTGCTTTAAGTGATCTCCAATGCCATCAACCACTTTCTGTGTTCCTTTTCGGTTTCAGTTTGTGTGACTTCAATTGAATATTAACTGCCGCAATGGTATCTATGCATACGTTCAGGTGATAAATTATTCACACCACGCGTATGACAGACAGGTAAAGACAAATTAGCACCATAGGAAAGTGTTAGTGCAACTTCTTCCACGTACACCGATAAAAATAGTAAAACAGTAAAAATTACCAATTTCAATGCAATACTCAACTAACCTAATAGTTTAATATCACATTGAAATTTGTAGTTTGGTTTCAAAGGATCCTATCCAGGATTTAATATTTAGTTAGTTTATTTTAGTAATTCTTTGTAAATAACTGAGCGATAAGTCTTTAATTTAGTCGAGATCTTTAAAACAAATAAAAAAAACCTATGTTATCGTTTTTCACTGCTCAAGTGTTTGCTTAATTATTCTTAATAAAAACTGTTCCATGAAGATTTTACGAAAATACTTTTAAACTCTTGGAAAATTATGATAATTGATAAGGAATAGAAATAGATGAAGAGTGTTTAAAACTTGTAAGGAACCCCTTAGTGAGCGGTCTAAAACACTTATCGAATTCATACTATCCTTATGAACTCACAGAGATCTCTTGAGAACTATTTTGAACTCACAGAAAATGTTCAAAAACCACAGCAATAACATACAAAAAAGAAATTTCAAAATTTCACGGAAAATACTTGGCGAACACTTGAAATCCTAAATGAACTCTTGCAAATCTACGAGTAATGCTCGAAAACTCATGGAGTACCCGAGAAATTCTAATAAACCCACAGTAAATGATTGGCGCACTTAGGGACACACGGAATATTCGAAAACTTATAGGATACACTGGGAACAGTTTTTATAAAATAGGGAAACAATTGGACACTTGTACGGAACTCTCGAAATTTCAAAGGAAACACTTAGGAAATCTTGAAGAACACATCGGAACTCATAATGAAGTCTGTTAAACTGACGAGAAACCCTTGCAAAACCCATGAAATCATTGGGAATACATAAAAGCGTCCAGAGAACGGTCTAGAATAGGGGAAACATTTTTATTGAGAACTTATGAGAAACATTTGGGTACACTTGAAAATCCTCAGAAAACCAGGGTAATCCCTAGGAACTGACAGAGACTGTTCGGAAGCTCACGGGGACTATCCAAATATATATTCGTAAACCTGGGGAATACTTGGAATTCCGTAAGCTACTCTTGAAATCCCTGGAAACCGACGTGGTATGGTCGATAACTTCATAGAAGACTCTTGAAACCCTTACTAACGAACTAAAACTGAACCTAGAAGGATCGCTCATAAACTAGAGAAAGTCTTCGTAATTCCCATCACTGAGTGAGAGAAATCCGAAAAAGTTAAAATAACATTCCGGAAATGCTAATTTTACCCTGCACTATTGATCCGAAATCGGTGTAAATATTACGCTTTTTAGGTGTATTTGGGGCTAAAGTCACCCTTTTTCATGTTATTTTACCCTTAAAAAGGTGTGAAATTAAGATTAAAACATGTTGATATGTTTTTACACCTAAAAAGTGTTAACCAATGGGACACATTCAATAACCCATAGATTTTTCTCGGTATATAATGAGAACTCCACTTTCATTATACGTAATACAAAATTAATAATTAGTTGTAATTCTTCTTGTACTTTATTTCATAAATCAAGTTAAAAGTACTGGATTAATCTTAATAGAAAAAAGGCCCTCTTGTTTCGATTGACAATTTCTACTATCTATCGGTAGATTTTGTACTAGGAAAAATATAAATATTTAAATTAAATATCAATTAGTATCAACCAAAATTTTTCACAGTGTAAACTCGATCATGAAGTTCCTAATGCAAAATGGGCAATATTCATAAGAGAGTGCAATACAATTTGTTGTTTAATCTCTGGTTATAACATTAGGAATATTGGACGATGCCATGGAGACAAATGTAGAAAATCTTTCATGGTTTAGAATGGACGGTAAAAGAGGAAAAATGGATGCAATTTAGTGAACTAATGTAAATCCATACATATTGTCCGCTCAATAATCAACATGTATAAAGTTAAATAAATATTCTCGTAATTGAAGCAAATTGACGATCTCTTAGAAGTGAATGTGTGGGAGTGTGTGATGAGAACAATGCACGCTTGAAATGGGAATAAATACCAAATACGAAGATCAATTGAAAGATTACGACTTTATATTTCTCTTTCTCTCTTCTCATTCTTGAAAGTGTTTTTGTTTCATAAAACCAGATCATATGTAGAATTCTGTATGCTTTTATGAAAATTTTCTTATGCATAGTGGCTCTTGCTGAATCATCATTCTTGGAAGATACCTTATGGGTAATGGGTAAATGGAGAGACTCACGGAATAGTATAAGAATCTCTTTCTTAAGAATGAAGCATATTGTGTAATGTTTATTTAGGCGCTATTCTTTCCGAATTGTAGAGAAGCAAAAGGAATCACGTAGGAATGAGACAGTAAAAATGTAACACTTATGAATGATTTATCCAAAGATGGACTTTTTAAGATGATGAGAAAAAATGTTCTTCATTGAGTCAGTCCTTCTATGTACACGAACCAGTTCAACAGTTGAAACAGATCAAAATAAACTTGCATCAGATCTTTCCTGAGAATTTTTATTGGGAGTATTCTAAACGATCTGAGATTATCACCAGAAAAATTACCCCTCATAAATCTGTCTTTTTAATTGCAACTGTCTTTGCTTTTTTTTAATAAATAAAATTAAAATATTGCACAATCTGGATTCCAATGCATCTTCGAGAAAAAAGCCCGAGGGGGTCTCAATGAATTTTACCTTAAGATGATAATTTATTGCAATTTAACAAGAACAATTGGGCAGAAAAGTTGAAGAGCAATTCATCGTATATCCATTTTCGGCATCTCCTTTTAATTACACTCAATGCCATTCAATCTGTTTTCAAGTGTTTCTCAGGTGGAATTCATGTATAGTCATCCGGCGGTGATTTCGGAGAAATGCATTGGAGGTGTTTTTCCTCCAAATGATGTGTGGGACTAAGTAATTTATTCCATTATGAAAAATGAATATAGCATTTTTGCTTGTAATTCCAGATGAGGTTCACTGACATCCTCTCAGGAGAAAAGAAATGTGACTAATAGGTATTTCTTCTTCCTCTCCATCCCATCACTAACTCATTTTTTTTTTCAAAAAACATTTTTGCGGTTTGTTGTGTCACGAAGAGAGCGAAATTGCAAAAATTTAAAATTATAATTTTCTTTTTTGCACAATGTGGTTAGAGCAATTTCTTTTCGGTAATGTCTTATGAAAAAGCCACAACATCAATAATAAGTATTGAAGACTGATCACATTAATTTTTATGGAAATAAATACTGAGAAATTTTAGTAATAAAACCAGTAAAATCTTCTAAAATCGTTTACGGAATCCTAGTATTCAGAAGTACCAATTCGAAGTTAGGAAGTCCAAGAGCGATAATATTCGAAATTACAAAAGAATACATAAATTCCGTTGCTAAACTGTCTAAAATTGGATGAAGAACTGGCGTAATGTGTATTGATAGGGGACTCTCCGGTGGTGGCCATTAGATTTGAAGTCACTTCAAAGAAAAACACTTCTTCAATCTTTCGCAGAGCTTTCGGTCCTGGATGTCACCCTTCGTCAGTGGTCGACTAAACTATGTTTTTTGTACTTTATGAAGATCGTTATTTTGTGTGGGATTGGACAAAAGTGAAGGTGATGATATTGTCCGATCTCACACAAAATAACGATCCTCATAAAGTACAAAAAACATAGTTTAGTCGACCACTGAAGAAGGTCCACATCCAGGACCGAAAGCTCTGGGAAAAATTGAAGAAGTGTTTTTTTTTAAGTGACTTCAAATCCACTGGCTACCACCGGAGAGTCCCCTATCAATAACTGTGTAAATGACATTACATTTTTCAAATCGAAATTGAATAAAAAGCTTTTTTTCTGTTAAGAATAAAAAAAATAGAGTCACTTTATAGATTTTTAACCAAACTGCTTTAAAAACTATAAATTTTTATTAATGGTAAAAATATCCTTAAATTTGAAGTATCATGTGATTTCTTGTTCAAATTTTTAAGAGCCTCTCATGTTAATAATTAAAACATTTAACTATTGTCTTGCTTATAGCCAGTGCTAGAAAAATTCGGTATCAAAAGCCAAATAAAAGTTTTTTTTTGCTTTTTCGTTAATTCCGAAATGTTTCGATCGTCAATGGGGTTCAGTCTCCACTTTAGTAGAAGAAAAATGAAATTAAAGAGATTTATACGGGGACGTGGGGCACATTTGCATGTGGGGCAGCTTTTAAATTGGGAGTTTTTCACCAATTTTTAAATAAAATTGAGCCTTATCATGATGTAATTTAGCTGCACAGATTGAGAAGCTAAATTACATTATGGAATGGATGAATTCCATTTAAACATAGGAGAAAAACCCCAATTTCAAAGCTGCCCCACATTCAAAAGTGCCCCACTTTCCCCTAATGCTTTTACCCGGTGTATAATAATCAACAGTATCTTTGAGATACTCTTTTGAGAGTTTATAAGTGTGGAATTTTGTAAATTCTCTCAGCTTCACTCGAAAATTTAGTTTGATTTTTCCGATTTTTCACACATAAACAATGTTGATAATCTTTTTTTTATACAAGGCACTCTGATAGATAAGCAAGTATACTATAGTTATGAATTGATGGGATTAAGTTCGTATAATCCTAAACCTGTACATAAAATAAATAAACAAATTCCTCTTTGCATGTCATCGTATTAATTTTTAGCTAATAAATTGTCGTTATATATGTTTAACTTTTCTGTTTACTGTCATCATATATATATAATTTTATAGAGATGTGCACAAATCGCACAAATCTTAACTGGTTTTTAGTTTAAAGTACAACAAACTTATTTGACCATTCATTTCTGATTTTATGTCTATATTTTATTCTTATGTGGAAATATTCCTTTAAGACAATCCTCCACATTTGGAAAATAACAGTTTGCTATCTAAGCACGAGGGAATACCATGAAACTCGTCTTTTAGAATTATTCCCGAAGCTGGAATTTGCCACATAAATAGACACAGATCATTTAGAAAGAATAAATAAATACTGAACACTTGGTGGTGAGTAAATGGAATTAAAGTTAATTAGTCGTGGTGTGTTGAATGATGATATAAAACATGAAAGAGGGAAAATTTGGAGCTACATATTCAGCTATGAAAAAAAAATTTAATTGCATTCGTTGAAATGTATTTCTGGGTGAAGAAAGTTTCAAAATCAAAATAAAAAAAAAAGAAAAGAATCTTTAAAATTGCTAAATTTCCGATTCTCTTTCTGCATTGAAAGTCGTAAATGGGGAATCTGGTTCTGGGAAATGTCCTCTACTGAGTGATTGAATTGGCTCATTCAGGTGAAAGAATTTTCAATCGAATGATTAACGTTTCGAATGGCTTTTTATATCTTGTTCTGCGGGAAAGTCTTCCTTCCATTCTTGAAAAACTGTGAATACGCCAAGATAGTATATAAAATGATTCAAGAAAAAAAACAAGTTTTCTGATTTAAATCACTTGCATCCAAGATATATTCTGATCACGCCAGTATTGTTGGAAACATGATGATGAGGAAGATTCACATGTTGACTTTTGTCTGAAATTCCCAAAATTACTCCATGGACGACCATTTGATGAATTCATTGACTCTGATAAAAAAAGAAATTCGTAATAATCACAATAATCAGCTTCATCTTGGTAACATTCTCTTTGTTATTACGCGCTTTTGTGAGTTCTTGGTTGGTTCTACTCAAGTCTCCGAAAACATCAAATCCACATATAAGTAGTGTCTTTCGACCCATAAAACATTCCCTTTACGATGCACTTCTCGTCGTGGTCATAAAGATGTTGTGGTAATGAATAATTTTGTTAAATTGCTGTATGACGCATCTCTTTAATATTTGCATTCCAGCGGTGTCAACGGCGGTAACTTGCGACGCCCGACAATCGATCCCATGATCGTCCAAAGAAATTTAATACCCAATGAGGTTTATTCAGTACACGTCTCACATTAAGATTATTTTTCTTCCCGGCAAAGATCATTGGAAGCAACCAAGTCATCCAAGCCAGAGATGCAAGAACGGCACATTTATAGAAACTCAATTGTGACATATAAATCAAACAGGATGACGTAAGTTGATCAACAAGTCCATAGGGATAAAAACAGTCACCAAATTACAAATGCACTTTAGCAATAAAACGACTTTGTCTACTGCACTTCTTTTTTTGCTTAAGTCTTGAGAAAAGTTCAATTTATTTTGCCATAGCTTCTACCCAACTGGATATTTATAAACATTTCTGTATTTATATATTTCTCAGATTTCAAAAATACGATGAAATTACTTGCTTCTCAATCATCAATTCATTAATCAATTATGCTGATTCAAATTATACAAATTGGGAAATGAAATCGAATTTCATTTTCTCAGAATCATCTTTATAGAGCTGAAAAATTAATATTGCAAAAAAGAGCTCTTCAATAGAGAATGTAATGCAATTATCGATCTAAAGGCTATCCATTTAATACTCTACATGTGGTAAGGAGGAAAAATGATGGAAAAAAAGCGTATGCGAAAATAATTTCAATAAACTTGTGTACAAGTTCTTAGGCTGTGCTGTTGTGTGGCTGCCGGTTGTGATGCGTGTCCAGGTCTTCTTTCACTTGTCTGTGAGGTGCTTTGAACCCAAATGGTAGAGGACGGTACCTCGGGAAGCTCTCTTCAGCTTCTTCATCAGTCATCGTCGACTTCTTGAACTAAAGTTCCTTTACCCCCATCATGCAATAAGCATATTAAATTTTATAATCTCACCGTATTACTCCCTTTCCTCCAGCACATTATGTACTACGATATAAACATTTTTCGTGTATCCAGACATCTCGCAAGACTCTATACAATAATGACTATCTATGATAAATAGATGTACAAGTCTTGGCTACGCCTAGATGTTTATATCCCTATTTATTTCACATGATAATTCTGATAGACCATGCACTTGATCTTATTTTATCGAGGGCTAATAACTTTGCAAGACATGCTCAAGTCTCTTTGTAGGGTGAGGTACCTAAGTAGAACTTCACATATTGAAATGAAAATCTAGACCATGTTCATGTAATTGCCCTATCCTAGAATTACTGATTCATGACGCACAATTAATTTCACTTGAGCGCTGAAAATTGAGGGGTATTCATCACTAGTTTAGTGATGAAAACGACATAATAATGAGATACGAGCAATAATCGGAAGATTTCGATTTTATAAAATTAAGTGAATATCATTCATGTTTGTTCTCAGCATGGGAAAATGTATAGTCTGTTCATAAATGTACCTAAGGAAAGTTTATATGGACATTTATACAGCCACAGCAGCAACTATGGCTCGGAAAATCACATAACTGAAGTAGCCAAGATCAGAACTTAAGAATTTATGAAGATAAAATCATGATAAACATTTGGTTTCATTATCGGTTAAGTAAGTAAGAAAGGTAAGTCAGTAGGAGGTGGGTCAGTAGTATACACTGGATAGTTGTAAACACTGCGATTTTTTAAATAATTACAGTGCCCGCTTTGTAATCGAACCATTCGCTTTGTTCGTAATCCGGAAGGATTTTTTGAATTTGTTCAACGTCTCGAAAATATAATACAAGATTTTTTTTGTAGAATTAGAATAAAACTTCTAAAGAGGATTAAAAAAAACCTAATTAGAAAAGTCTATTCTATTATACTTCATTTATTAAACAAAAACATCTCAGGATAATTCATTTTCATTGCTGAACATGCATGTATACATAACCTCAAAGGCCGGATTACGGCGATCCGGATTAGAAAGCGGGTACTGTATTAGACTTCAAGGGACGAGATCTGAATATGAATATGAAATGATAAACACTATAGGGATCCTTGTTTGTTGAAGAAATTAGCGACTTTTGAACTTTTTCTTGAATTAATTAATTATTTAGAAATTATTTAACAACCATTTTTGTCTGAGTTTACTGTACAAACTTAGTTCAAATAAGTACAAATTAAGGGCAGAATCACATTGATAGTAAAGCTCACCGTATTTCATTAATTTACGCATGTTCATTGCAATTCTTACGCAAATTCTCGATTACTGTATTACCTTATCTCATACTCGGTGGAATAAAAATAAAGAATAAAATTGAATAAATAAAACGAAAATGCGATAAACGGCGAGCAAAAAAAAAACTGTACGAATTATTTCTCTTATAGTTTTTATTGCTCACCGTTTATCGAATTTTCGTTTTATTTCTTCAATTTTCTTATTTTTTTTTTCACCTAATGCCATCGAGTATGAGATAAGGTAATAAGGTAATGGAAAAATTGCGTATGAATTGCAATGAAAATGCGTAAAGTAACGAAATACTGTGAGGCTACGGCGAGTATTTTATTGTTAATGTGATTCTGCCCTAAGACCACTAAATATTTATCGAATTTGCATAGTTTTCCCGACTATTTAACGCATCAAATGTTACTGCTTCGAGACTACTTATTGATAAAATTCACAGTTCTTGTAAAATAGACATAAAAGTATGTATCCCAAGAAACAATTTTTTCTTAGTATAGTTTTGTAGAATTCCTTAAGTAAGGCACTATAGAACCAAAAATCTTTTTATTTGCTTATAAGGCTCTTGGTTCCATCACTGAGATTACTATAAGTAAAATGGCACATTCTTAAGGATCTTAAGAGCTTCTATAGGAATTTCAACAGAAAATTTTCACTTTAAGTCTTTTAAAATTGCACTAAAAGACTTGTTTAATACTCGGTTCTGTAAGGCAGCTATTTTGCTTCTTGGGATACTACCTTCTATCTATAACATATGATATCACCCTAAAACATTAATATGCACTCCTTAAACTCTAACAATCATGTAAAACCCCTTGCAGCAAAATTGATATTCCCAGTTGAAAGTGAACTCTTGAAAATTTCAATTCATTTCACCTCTCCAATACCTATGATAGCTTCTGCTAAATACGATGAAAAAATTAATGAGTTTGAAGTATAGAAAAAATCAATCATCGAGATTATTGATATTTAATGATAAAATAATTATAATGATGCTATCCGAACAGCAATGGCTGTATTGGGTGAAAATGAAGTGAATAAATATATTTTGCCTTCAATTTCCTATTTTGGATTTCAAAAGTCAACTTTCTTTCATTTTCAATTTCAACTGATTTATATGTACATACGATAGATTATCAAGTGGTTAGTTAGGGTTGTTGGTGTACTGAAAGGATTGACAGACATGGGAAAGAGGTACAGAATAATGTTATGCTATGTAATGTGTAGAAAAATTATTTGAAAAGATGAAGAATTGTGGAAAGGAAAAGGAAGATACAACGTTAAATGACTATCTGAGTTCGTGTATTGCTCAAGAGTTTCTCTCTACTTTGTGTAACACACAAGTGAGTTCTCCATATTTATACCTTTTCTATATATATAATTTATTCACGTTGAAAAATCTGTCAATTCTTCTCTATCCTCTTCGATCTGTACTTAACATACAATATTTGAATGGAAATCTATACGCCACAAGGGTTCTTACAATATTTATTTTCTCTACCATGAACTATTTTTATGATCTTCCAATTTTCATTATATGTCCATCAGTGATCCTCTCTTACTTCATCTTGAGACTGATTTTTCTGAGAAGAACTTCTTCAATGGCCACCATTGAAGTCTTTGAACTTCTCTTCCTTGTATCTCCCCCTCGGCATTTAAGCAATTGTGCTTGCCTAAGAAGAATTACGCAACCATGCTTAACTACAGTTCTAATTAGTAGGTAGTTTAAGTAAAAGAAAGTCACTCGATGTGTCACATGTGATTAAATATAACCACCACGACAGAGATATTTGGGCATTTAATTAGCACTGAAAGATATTTACTTAAGCCATTTCTAGATGAAATAACAGTGAAAATGTGAAGTGTTTGCTATGTAGCAAGAAAGTTACAAGGGAATGCCTTTCTATGGTGCGACAGCGCTAAATTGAGGCAAAAGTGTCTGTTAGAAAAATAAACGAGATGAATTTCACCTCCTTTCCGCTTTTCCGCTTTGCCACTTGATGCAATTTCTTGGTCTTTCACATTTATATTGGTTAAAGCAAGTAAATATAGCTAAATTCCAACATTTCTCGTATATCAGCAGTCAGCTGTTTTCATTTTCATGTTTCTCCTTTTCATCTAGATTCTTCTCCATACACAAGATTCAATTTCTAAATGTAAGAATGAAAAGTCAAGAAGTAAACATCTTGGTGCATCTAAGGATCATTGTACCACAAGATATAGTGACCTTTCAAAGATGGATTACGCTTCATCGACAATGTCTCTGATATTTTTATTTTATTTAAAAAGCATTTAGAAAGAGGACATACGACAGTTGTACAAAACAAACTCATGACAATCAATTTAGAACTAGGGTAAGTGTGCCTAATTCCGGCCAGCTTGCAATTGCGGCCACATTTTTTGTTCCTCGAATTTCCATGAACTTTTAGATTTTACGTACTCTAAAGATTATACAATGCAAAAGAATAACAAAAACTGTAGCTACGACAAACGAGATGACGTGAAAAAGATATTGGAAGAATTCCCGAAGGGCAAGGACCTATGAGAATGAAGGTGGCCGAAATAGGGTACCAAAGCTATGTCTATATTTTTATTCACTTTAAAATGTATTAAGAATGATTTTAGAGTAAATAAAGACCGTGAACTCTTTACAAGATTCCATGCAACACTCTTTTAGAAGAAAAAATTAAAAAAATCAATTTGTATTTAAAATATTACATTTAAAACTTGAGACTTGGACGTTTGCATGCAACTATGCCGAAATTTGGCACACTTACCCTAAGACTTCTGTTAAATCTTCTAATTTAAGTGAAATAAAACAGGGAAATAAGCTTTAATATATTTCATACTAAATATAATATTAAATATTTTATTAATTTTATTTTTCGATCTTATAAAGATGTTATTGAATTTTTGAAGAAAATAGAGAGAAATGGGATACTTTTGGAATAGGGCTTTTTTAATGGAAGTGAACCTTATAATAATGTAATTTTGCTTCACAGTTGGTTTGGGAATAATAATCAGGCTTGTCCCTCAATAGGACGAGCGCTACCTAAGTAAGTATAAGTAAGTAAGTAAGTAAGTTGGTAAGTTGGCTGGTTGGTCTCTCTATTCGGAAAAAAGTCATACGTTTCTAGAATACATCGTTTCGAAATGTGTAGGGGGAATTAGGTTGGGGCACCCTTGGATTGGAACAGCTTTAAAATTGAGTATTTGTCTCCCATTTTTAAATGGTACTGAGCCTTATTATGATGTTATTTAAAAATTATTAATAAATTTGTTTTATCACTTAAAAACATGTTACATAATTTTGGATTCTTGCGTATAGAAAATGAAATATTATAATTTAACAATTTTATAGATTTTTTGATTTTGAAAACATCGAAATAGATGATTTATTCAGTTAGAATTCATATTGATACTAAGTAAAAAAAAAAACGAAAATTGTCTTAACGAAATGTGTATAATATATTTACTGAGGGATCGGAAATCTTTGTTTTTTGCCATTTTGTTTTTTACACTTTTGTTTTTCCCAGTTTGTTTTTGGAAATCTTGTCTTTCATACATTTTGCACAATTTTCGTAAATTTTGTCTGTAACACGTTTTGCACAAGTATATTTTATAACTTTACAAAAATTTCCCCTTTCTCAGAAAATTTCCATTTGCCCCAAAGAAGGGACGAAACTAAAAACTTCCCAAAACACAGAGAATTTCCCTTTGCCCCAAAGGACGATACTAAAAACCTCCCAAAAACAGAAAATTTCCCTTTGTCCAGACAGGCGATACTGATAACTTCCCAAAACACAGAAAATTTCCCTTTGCCCCAAAAGACGAAAAAAAACTTCCCCAAACACAGAAAATTCCCCTTTGCTCCAAAGTACGAAACCAAAAATTTCCCAAAACACAGAAAATTTCCCTTTGCCCCAAAGGACGAAACTAAAAATTTCCCAAAACACAGAAAATTTCCCTTTGCCCTGAAGGACGACGAAACAAAAAACTTCATAAAACACCATTGTATTATCATTATTTTATTTAATAAAATATACTTGTTTAAAATATATGAAAGACAGGATTTCCAAAAACAAAAGTTTCCAAAAAACGAAAGATTCCGCAAACCATTTTCTGAATAAGTAGGGGAGACCGGGGAGGTTTGGGACAGGGGTAGTGTGGGACAAAGCGATTTTTTCAATTAATTTTTGAAATAAATGGGATTTAACCATTACTGTATCGTAGGCAATATTAAGATGTATCTTGACTAAAAGAATGGATATCCTCAGTTTTATTGTTTCAATTCTATGAGCATTTTTTTTAAAAATTGATAAAAATCGTATATTTTGACATCTCAGTTTTCCTCTTTGTATTTTATATCAGCGATATATAATCAAAACTTTTTATCTCATTAGGTAGCAGTATAATCTGAGAACATATTTTTATAAAAGTTTCAGAGCTCACACGCTCTTGTTTTTTCCTTAAAAGTTTTAATACCGAAAATAACCGCGGGGATGTTTGGGACACCTGAAAGGGGATGAATGGGACGTTGATTTTCAATAAGATTGTAGATGACGTGCAATTTTTTATTGTGAAAATGAAGAGTAATGCCCAGTTTCTACAGGAAATCTCCCTCTTGTGCAAAGTTTATCAGTGGAGCAGACTTCTCTAACTACAGGGACAATTAAACCATCAAAGTCTTGGGAATCAATAATTCCTTCTCAGAGGATATTCTATCTTTGCCCAATCTAGTTAAAAACTATTTTTTTCGAAAATTTCTCGAACAATTTTTCCAGAAAAGGCAAGGCGAGAGCTAATTCAGATAAATAATGAGAAAACAAGGTACAATGCAGTTGTCGTAAAATCAAACAGGAATCCATCAATGAGTTCAAAACTAAGAGTTGCAAGAAAATCGACTCGCCTGAGGAATTTGATAATCATGATTGCAATATTTAGAATAAAAAAAAGAAAAGAAAGGTAGATGGAAAACAAGAAGAAAATACTTTAAATAACTGATTGACAATAAATGGCTCTACTGCACAAATAAAATTGATATTAATTTCTAAATGCAAATAAAAGATGAAACATTTTTATTTCTATCAGAAATATTTTCAATTTGGTATTTAAAATTAATTATCGTGTTCCAATAATGCAAATTATGCGAGAAAAAACGCGTCCCAAACATCACCTTTTGCGTCCCATACTGCCCCACATCGGGGAGATTTGGGACAAAGCGTCAAGTAAAATATTTTATCTTCTCCAAGAAAACTCAGTTGTTTTCCAAGTTCTATCGAGTACTTTTTATAAAGTCAATACCCATAAGTATCCCATAGACCGCATAAAATTGTAATACACTATCGTGGTTTTTTGGAATACTGTCTCAAAGTCAAAATATGAAAAAGTGTCCCAAACCTCCCCGGTCTCCCCTACTAGAAAATTCGATCATTGCGGTTATGGTTCTCAATGAAACTTCAATTGAATTTTCAAATGACCTTTAATAAAACTTCTACTGTATATTTTTATTTAAAATTTCGCATTATCTTTTATTCTTTTCTTAAATTTAATAGAGATTCTTTACAAGAGAATTTTGATTCTCAAAGATTATAGATTACCCGCTAAAAATCATAGCCTTTGGCTGGTATGTATTATACATGACACATTCGTACGTCTGACTGATTCGGATATTTGCTTATTGGATTTTAATAAATTTTTAATGGACATAATCTTTCATTCTATCCGTCTGCACTTCATAGTCGTTACTATGTAAATGAAAGGCTAAGTGCTATATGCTACAACTATTTAGAATGACTTTGTACTGTCACCGTTAGGGGTTCTTTAATCGGAAAATCAATGATCAGCAATGGTAAGCTTCCAGAAACCTCTTCTTTGCATTCATCTATGAAGATCCTCTACATGTAACTTCAGAGAGCTTTCAAATTCAATTATAACCGTCCTAATTTCAAAAATTGATTTGGTAGAAAAGATCCCACGATCCCCCTTGTTGCCAAGCTTACAATTATTTTCATCAATTTTTATCAACTGGTTTTCTGAAAGCCAATTACAATCTCTGCCATTATTTTAAAGTTTTGAACAGACTTATTTTGCCTCACATTATTGAATTAAAATTTGAAAAACAAAATAAATTATAATTAAAATTATTCGCAAGATTTTTCGATTACGTTTATAGAATGCGATCAATCGTTCTATTCCTAAATTTAAAAGAAAAAAATTCGATACTGTTGTCGGCTTTTCTTTCCTCTTTGTCAGATTAGAATATTCTATTCATTTGATCATTTGAAGAAATTTTCTTTGAAAAGATTCCATTTACTGTTGAATTCGTGATATGATTTTAAAATTTTATCCGATGCATCGATACAAATTCTAAACAAATGATTCATCTTATACTTTGTAATCCGCACACGAAACATGATCTTTCATTTTATTCTTGTGGGAAAATGTGAAATTCTCTTGAGATGTTCAACACTCATTGACAGAGTTGTATAGTGGCCTTTTGTACTCGGCCGTATAGAACTAAGCGTGGTTACATGAAAAGTGTCTATTGAGTTTGAGGAGGGTATTAGTTCTTTATCCCTATTCCAGAGACGTCTGTATTGGCAATGTAAAGTGCATATCAATGAGTTGACACACGCATAAAATGAGTGTTGTCTGGAAATAATTTTCCGTTTTGCAGAATACTCATTGTTGATCCCTTGACGATTAGAGTTCAGTTTAAGTAAATATGGTTTTGCATACATAAGCCTTTAATATTAGCATATTAGCTCAACGATCTTGAGGGTTGATGCAGTTTATGACGGACCTCACCACTAATGGATTTTCATAAAATGCTTGAGGAATTGCTCTTGTCTGGATTAGTCATTCGGTTCTTAAACAGAAAAAAAGCTGAAGTATTGTAAGTTATAATTAACATTTGCATTTTGTAAAACTATCTACTATTATATTATTCATAAATACTGACAGTATAAGTTTTATGGCTTAAATTGAGAGCAAAAATTTACCCTCATTTTTTCTTTTGATAATTTTATCCGCACTTTTAGATTCCACTCACTACAATAACCATTCAATGGTCATGGTTCTTGAGACAATAGGCTGCAGTCCTATTTTAGTTTTAGATCGATTACACATTTTTCATCTCAACTGGTCTATGGTTTGTGACACAAGAAACAATTTTCTAAAAGGCTACGACAAGTTTCCCTGTATTGTTAATATATGTATAAGACATTTTGTGGCACAGAGGCGTTATCTTGGCGGATCTTTGTGTATAATGGCACAAACAGAACCATTTTGTGCTATGCAAATTTTTGCGGTCAACTCACTTTGTAAATGCTTTAATTTTTTTTTCACTTCACCACATTAACACGTGCATACAATGATGGAGAATAATAGACAGTTTACGATTATGAGTGGCGAAATTAATTTTCACGTATAGATATCTATAGATTTTATCTAACCGAGCAATGTAAGTACCTATGGGCACGGTTAAATATCTTCCCCCTTTATATACCAATCCAATTAACAATATTTGAAAGAAAAATATTTATAGTTCTATACCTTCTATACGAATATATGCATTACGACTTCTCATCCTACTCTCCCCTATCATGGCAGGAAACAAAAACAATTGGAATTTCAAAATTCCGAGAAAAAGTAACGTTTCTATGCTACAGTCCTATATAAACTAAACAGGAAGAGATATTGACTTTTGATCTTTAGTGACCCGTATAAGTCACTATTCACTATCATTTTTTTTATTTACTTCTAATCGTATTTTATTTATTCCATTTCTTCAAAAACCACGTTCTTTTATTTCAAAATAGACTTCAGTGAATTTTTTTTTTCATTTTTGTGAAACGGATTCTTAATTTACAAAATCTTAATTTGACGGATTCTTAATTTACAGAATATAATGATTTCACAAAATAAGTCCATCTTTTAATGATTGAACCATTCTTTATAAAGAAAATGTTATTCAGTTTCGATTAATTGAATTAAATCTACAGATTTTTGAGGCGCTTTCAGACCTAAGGTCTAGCAACTGGTTTAACATATAATTTCATTACAAGAAAGATTCTTGAATCAATATTTGTCATATTTTAGTATAATAAGAATAATCGGTTTTTTAAGAACACGAAATTAAATTTATATTTGAAATCCCATGTATCCTGCTGATCTGAAGAAGATATTAAAAAAATTGGGGATTAGTCAATAAGTGTTTTAACTTGTTTAATCATAAACGTAATAATGAACAATTCATATTGTAATGCCCTAGACAGAGTTACGACTTAAGCCGAGAGACGGTTTTTCAGGCTTTTCGGGCTTTTCGTAATTATAATCAAAAGAATGACTAGATTACATTTCCACAAGTTTGTGATTAATCCGTCTCTCGGCCTAAGCGAAGAAACGGCTCAGTTAGTGGAAAACTGATAGGAATTTAGTCTAATCAATATTTTGATAATAATTACATTAAGTCATCGCGCGGTTTAAGTCGTAAACTTGTCTAGGGCATAAAAGAATTGCATTAGCTCTTTTCTTAGCTTTTCTTCAGTTGTCTACAAGGGGCATAGAGGCCTCTTACACAAAAGATAGATTGAAATATGTTAAAAAGTAGATTCACCTGGGTCCCGGTCGAATTGCCGAAAGCCAAAATCCCAAATGGATCAAAATCTCGAAAGCCAAAATCCCAAATGGGTTAAAATTCCGAAAGTCAAAATCCCAAATTCTTAAAAAGTGTCATAGCTACTCCCACGATTGCTCCCGCACTTGCTGAAGGTAAAGGTAAATTTTCTGTGTCTTGGGAAATTATTCTGAACATTTTCCTCTATATAATTTCATCTCTTTCAGGATTCGAATTCTTCTATCAACAAATAATTTTAATATTCTAAATTAAGCTTGTTTTGAAATTTACTAAATAAGCTAAGCTAATGTATATACTATGAGGACACTTCCGGTGATCGCCAGTGGAAATTTATTTCACCTCAAGAAGAAAAGCAAATTTTTTGTCTTGCCCAGAGCTTTCGATCCGGATGTGGACCTTTTTCAGTGGTCGACTAGACTATGTTTTTTGATTTCCTGAAGTTCGTTATTTCTGGAAAAATAGAAAATCATCACTAGCAGTAATTTGGGAAGGTTTTACTAATAGATAATTACTTTTCTTGCTACTTTTCTAAATTTTCTTTTTGCAATTGTGGCTTTGATGTGATTTGATTAGGCGCTTTTTCTGACTCAGTCAGAATTCTGACTCTGTGATTACTGCTGGTGATGATCCTCTGTTTTTCCAAAAATAACGAGCTTCAGGAAATCAAAAAACATAGTCTAGTCGACCACTGAAGAAGGTCCACATTCGGACCGAAAGCTCTGGGCAAGACAGAAAATTTGTTTTTCTTCTTGAGGTGAAATATTTTTCCACTGGCGATTACCGGAAATGTCCCCATAGAATATCCATCACGCCAGCTCATTATCCAACTAATGTATATAAATTATATTCAAAATATATGTAAAAAATATATATAATGAAGTATTTTTCATTTTCATACCAGATATATGGATGGATATTATTTTCTACTTAGTTGCGTCTACCACCGCCTTATCAATACCGACCTCATGAGATAATCGACAGAAATCTTGGAACAATTAGCCGGATATGTTATCATAACCATTAACTCTAGTAATAACTTTATAACAGCTAATTATTTATTCAAGAATTGTTATAATAAATGCTTTTGGTTTTTGATTCGCCACTGAAAATTATGTATTTGGTGTAAATTTTCTATTCGTGAAGATTATAGTTATGTCACATATCAATCTATTGCCAATTAAGATTATTCAGTTTTAGCAAATTATTATGTTGTCCACGTTTGAGTGTTGATAATCTTCAATCCATTTTACATGGAATAATGTGTCTCCACGCTTCTCAATTGTAAAATTCACACATTGCACGGCGTCTCAAGTTTGCTTAACTGTCGATCGCTTTAACACATTATCGCGACAATTGAGCAGCACGACGTTAAGCGTTTTAATTACAAATTCCATCCAACAGACCTCGCGTAAATGGTTTAAGATGTAGGAGAGCATTATATAGTTGGAAAGCTAAAAAGTCTATTGCATCCATAGTGCAAATGAGGATCGCGTAAATTAAGCTCGATCGTAGTGCAATGATCTTTAATACCATTGTGTCAGACACTCTTTTGCCACCTTTTAACTGCCACCTTCTATGCTACATAATAAAAAGGAGTTGAGGAAAATTTTTTGACAATCTCCCTGAAAAATCAGTCGATCGTGATGCAATTCCATTCACTGGGGACGACACAAAATAATCAAATTGGGGCCACAGTTTCAATTTGCTGGTAATTGTAGGAAAAAAACATTACAAAATCTATATATGCAGACTTCCATGGTATAAGGTAGGTTAATTTTATATAGAGGAACACCTGGTTTTTTTCGGTATATTATGTGAATTAAAATAGTGAGATTGCATGTGTTGAAGTCATAATTCTTGGAGATATCTCTGCAATAAAAAAAAAGAAACAATACTACGCAAGCCAAAGAGTTTATGAGGCATCAAAGTTTTGGGGTGGATATACTAGACCATGTGCAATGGCTGGAAAATGTACACAAAAGTGTACTTTCAATGAATTGGTCAAATTTTAATTACCTCTTGTTTAATTATATAAAACAAAAAAAATTACTGCGAATTTTTTAAGAAACGAAATTTGGACTATGTACAGATCTTTCTCTCATTCTAAAACGTCGTGTGATTTTGCACAAAAAAACGGACTCTAAAATATTAAAATTACTTCCTCATTCCCATAGCTTTTTTTTTGTAACTGAAGAATTTTTTTAACATTGTAGATAAATGTTTTTTTTTGTTCAAAGACTTATACTTCCAAGAAGATGGAGTGAACCGTGTGAATTGATATTTAGCTATTAATTATGTGTTTCGTAACCTCAAATTTAAAATAATTTGTCAAATATTGGCTGCAGGAAATGTATTTTATTTATTTTTTTCATTCTATAGCATAAAAATTTGCAGACAATATTGAACTAAATCTGGGTATAACCAATATTTCACATAAAATATGATAAATGGTTGATTTGAAGTTCATGTTTAGAGCTGCAATGCAGATTTTAAACTTTTTTACTATAGCTTTGTGAATTTAAGGTGAAGTAATTTGAAGAGAGAAAGATATATAATAATCTATAGGGGTTAACAAACTTTTCACCCATCATTTGCTAAAATGCATTGTTGTACAAGACATTTAGTGAAACACTGCAGACGTTTTATAAGAACTTTTATATACAGTATATGGAAGAGTCTTTTCCGTGGTTTGTTAGAACTTAGTTGGTGTGCATGCTGTTTGAAAAGCCTGCCTCAATGATTAGCATATTCGTGTTTCTTGGAAATCCCCGCTATCCTCAGAGAATTTGTCATGCTTTCCCGCGAAAATTCCATTTATAATTTCTCTTAATCCCATCGAGTTTCTCAACTCAACATAACTAAAACATAAAAGCATTAATTAGAAATATTTGTCTGTTGAAAGTGTATTTTATGAAAATGTAGGGGTAAATGGTTTATGGGAGACTCTTGCACTGAGAAAAAAAAGAGGGTGAGATTAACTTTTTTTCCTCATAACTTTAACACTTTTTAGGTGTAAAAATATATCAACATTTTTTAATGTTAATTTTACACCTATTTAACTGTAAAATTAACATGAACAAGGGTAATTTTAACTCCCAATACACCTAAAAAGAGTAATATTTACACCGATTTTGGATCAATATTGCAGGGTAAAATTAACATTTCCGGAATGTTATTTTAACTTTTTCGGATTTCTCTGAGTGTGTAAAAAACACGCGTGTTTTCGAAGTCATGAAACCTACCACATTATGAAGTTTTATCCAAATGGTGTAACTCCTGTAATTTTTCAATATGTGTGACATTTTCTGCAAGCCGATTTGTAAAACTTGACTTATCCGATTTTCAAATATTTTAGAAATTGCAGCAAATATTTGTTATTTACAAAATTAAAATCTCCTGTAGGGAAATTTTGTAACAGTCTGACAATGTCATATGACAAAATTTAAAATTTTTTATGTCATAAATTCGGAAGAACTAATTAGAAATCCGACTCATATAAGTTACTGGAAGCTTCATAGAACTGCGTGCAACACTCAATCGATACTCATACGCTTTAATATGTCCTATTCCCGAATTTACCATGAAAATTTGCCATATGACATTGTCATACTGTTACAAAATTCCCCTACTGGAAATGGGCTATACATTTCTGAGTCTGAAAATCGTTGTAATACAGTCTTGAGACCGTTGAGGCATAAAACCATTGACTATGTGCAAATGTTTTCAGTATCTAAACAAATCTTTGGAATTAAAGAAAAAATGAAGTAGTTCCACTGCGCATTTATGTTTGTATTTTATCCATAAACCTTATGTTATAAAAATTCCAGACGTACACGCATTGAGAGAAAATTAAAATGTAGTTATACTTTTTAATTTCATGTTTGAAAAAAATAATATTACGCCAAGAATATCGTTTTAAAAGGAAGTGGGGTACGTTTGAATTCAGGGTGCTTCAAAACAGGGATTTTTCTCATATTTGTAAATTGAATTGAGCCTATTCCTAATTTAATTAACTCCACATTTGGTTCGTAGAGCTAAATTATTATCATTGTAAGGTCTAATTTCATTTAAAAGAGATGGCAAAGCGTTCCAGCTTTGCAAAATGCTCAAACTCACGAGAAAGTCCTCTCCGGTAGCATATTTTTTTGTATGCACATAGGGTTACTGCTGATTTAATATTGTTTATAGACAATGAAAAAGACATTAAGAAATTATTAAAAAAAAAATTATTGAAAAAGCTTGGGGCAATTTTAAGAAAAACCGAAAAAACATTGTTTTTAGGGAGGGGATGTAAAATTATTCAAAAATCGGTACTTAACCGGTTCATTACCGATGAAGACCGATGTAGTCGGGTTCGAAATTTCAATATCTTTCCAAAAAATCCAAATTTAACCAAATCGATTGAAAAATTGGCCCTCCAAAGTGGTTGATCTTTCACCTTCAGTAATTCGAAATGGCGAATTTTCCGCCCATAGACATGGTGGGCTAAATGTTCACCTGAACTACCGTCGTTGCGGGTGACTTTGTACGTTTTTTCGCTGTTTTTCAACTTTGCCCTCTAAAAGTGGATAGTTAAAGTGATGGGAGGGGGGTTTTTGAGTAAAATTATTTGTATTCAGTTGTTAATGAATGGATTTTGTGCCACTAGCATTAATTTTATAAAATTTTACTATGTTTAAAAAAATCAAGAAAAAAGGCTTGCACTTGGGATAAGGTGCGGGTGACTTTGCACTTTTTAATAAATACTAAAAAATCAACAATTTCTGATAATAAACGGCAATGAAGAACTTCACATCTAAGGGTAAGATGCACGAGATCTACAGGATGACATGATCGCCATATTGATTTGACGTTTCTGTCCGCCATTTTGAATAACTGTCATAATCTAAAACAGGTTCGATTGGGTTGAAATTTTAGTATGTTGTAGCTGATATCAAGACCTTTTCAGAACGTATGTATGTTCCGGTCTACGTCAAGTATTTACCTTGATACAGAGGCTCAAAGTTTGAAAATTTGAAATATTCATATTTTGGCGATCTTTATTTTCTAATCCTGAATTTTGAAACCTAAACGAAATGCCTCAGTAACCATTAGAAATGGTTAAAGCTTTTATTTTATATATTTATTTACTCTTACATAATTTAAAAAAAAAATAAATGAACAGTGTATTTATTTATTTTTTTTATTATTTCATCTTTGCAAAAGTTTTTCAGATCTTCAAATAATATGCTGTTATAAAGAAAAACATTACTTTTTTTGTTGTTTGTTATTTAGATCTCATCGCCTAACGATAATACTGCCTTTTTTGTGATGGTTTCGATAAAAGAAGCTCTCCGTAGTTCTGTATTAATGAAAATGTCAAAATTTTGAACTTAGAGCCCCAGTACCCAGACAATCGCTTGACCTAGGTCGGATTTTGTATATGTTCTGAAAAGGTCTTGACATCAGCCAGAACATACTAAAATTTCAGCTCAATCGGATAAGTTTTTTGTTTTGACAGTTATTCAAAATGGCGGACAGAATCGTCAAATCAAGATGGCGACCACACCATTTTGTAGATCTTGGTCATTTTGTCTTAATTTATAAAAAAAATGGATAATTTTTGGCAAAATACTTCTATAATAAAGCTTAAGAAATTCTACTATATGCAATTTTATAATATAAATCATGCGTTCTTAGGAAGACTATAGTGAAAAAAAGGAATTTACTAAAAATAATGAACAAAATCGAAGTGGATTATTCTAGCCAGATAAATTTAGAATAGATTTGGGCAATTTACTTCTCTGAAATCGATTTTGGAATTGCATCTTCAGATAACTTTTTCGCGGAGTCGTTTTTTGACAAAATACCTATACTACAATTTCATTGACTATTACTGAAACTACAAGAATCCTTTTGAGGATCATTGTACCTTACTTGGTACTTAACATATCCCTATATACTTTGACATGGTAGACCGGATCGACGAAGACTATCAATAAGTGCTAGAATTGTTCAAACTCTCACGAACAGCAGAGTGCAAAGTCACCCCCCGAGTGCAAAGTCACCCGCAACGACGGTACCTCTAAAACATATCCAAAAATTATTGAAAAAACTTGGGCCAAACTTGAGAAAAATCGAAAAAACATTGTTTTTAGGGAATTATACTTATAGGGGATGTAAATTTATTGAAAAATCGGTACTTAACCGGTTCATTACCGATGAAGACCGATTCGAGCTTTGAAGATTGAGCTCGATCAGTAAAATATAAGAATACGAACATATTTTAAAGATGTTTTAATTCAAATGTTCCCCACTGTCCCTCTAATGTAAGGTTCTTTAGATAAAATTAATAGATCGGGTCCCGGTCAAAATCCCGAAAACCAAAATTCCGAAGGCCAAAATCCCGATCGCCAAAATCACAAAATCCTAAATTCCGAATTCTTAAATGTGCCATTATTACTCCCACGATTACACCCTCGTTTGCTGGAGGCAAGGGGAAATTTTCTGTGTTTTGGGAAATTATTCTACACAATATCCTCCATATAATTTCATCACTTTCAGGATGAACATTCGGAATTTTGGATTTCGAAATTTTGGCTTTAGGGATTTTATCTTTCGGAATTTTGTTTTTCGGGATTTTGTCTATTGGGATTTTGGATATCTCCGAATACATCATATTCAGTATGACTTTATGAAATTTTAAAGACAATTCTGTAAATTAATTTAGTTTAGATTTACCGGGAATAAAAGAATCCTTTATAACATATTATATGAGTTTTAATAAGCTATATTTATTTTCTTTGAGATTGTGTCCGTTTAAAAAGAAAACCAAAGACACAAATACTCTAAAACTCTTAAAGCGGAAAAAGATCGAATACAAACCTAAGTTAAAATCTTTTCGAATATTTTTCTTGTAATTAAATTAGGACATTTAATCCAAATCTGCAGACAAAACTTTCGTGGCAAAACCAGGAATAGGGAAATATTATATGCCAGTTTGGAGTTTTCATTAAGCAGTTCAGTAAGATCTGAATACAATTTTCAAAAAGCATTCCCAAATTTATCTCAAAAATAAATTGTTATTTTTGGAACAGCCATTAGATGTATCAGGTTTTACGAAATGTTTCCATTTAGAGTGAATTTCTAAAAAATCACTAAAAAAGGACTTATCTTAAAGAATTTTCATAACAATAATAAATCCATAATTTGTTCCTAAATGATTTTGAGTACAAAAGACTTTACTAGAATTCAAAGAGTTATCCAAAACCAAAAATACAACTAAGAAAAACATATTTATATTTCAAAAGAGAAAGAAGTGTAGAAAACAAAGCTTTACAAAACTATTGCATATAGACCACAAGTGAACACTTTAAGGTGATCTTCTTTCACTGAATGAGTGGCATGCAAAAATAAAGAAAAGGTCGTATAATAAATTGTCTCTTGGGGGGAGCAAGCGTAAAAAAAAATAGAAAACGCGCAAATTCGATGAAAGTTCGTTGAGAATATTGTATTAAATTTCGGCACAGTCTTTTTTAATCACGGTCATCACCGATGACCAAAACACATTTTTCAGATCGAATACGTCACACTGTGATCGGAAAACAATGATCACACATTCCAAAAGTGTAAGCTTTTCATGTTTTTACACACATCAAATCACCACTTAATTTCACTTCTTTATTTGACAACATACAATGACCCTAATCGGATTTCGACTATACGTATTTGTTTGGGACTTTTGAGACATTGAAAACAATCATTTTTGCCTCAAAAGACCTTTGAACATCTCTATTCACATAAAATTGGACATAATAACTTGAACACTCTATCAAGAGATTTCATTTTAAAGCATCATTGGGATATTGTTTGAGATTATATGTTTATCGCTATCGATAGCAGAAATTTTTCATTTATCGATATGCTATTCAATGGTAACATAAAGAGATCGCATAGGATGTAAAGAATATTGACAAAGTCAGAAAAAGTCGAATAAAATTGAAAGTATATGTAAAAGTAGATAATACCTAGGTTTCTGCAATGAAAAACGGGCTATTGGTTTCGTGTAACATTGTGAAAGAAGCTCGAAAGTGAAAAAGAGGCGCATATCATGATCTTCTTAAATTCACACTCTAAGACATGTCTTTCTCCTTGGATGTGTCCAATGGAGTGAAATAGACAGTGTAAAAAATCACTTAATTACATACGTATATAATTCACCTATAAGGGTTTCACTCTCAGATAATTTTTTTTTTATGTATGGCCAAAAGATGGGAATTGAATTTGAAAATGAGGCTAATATTGCTTGTGAGATTGCCATCCAGACAAAAATGTCTTCAAAAAGACACTACAAGATGGTCCACGAAGGGGCCAAATATAGAAATGAATCAAACATTTTGCCATCACTTTCTTCTTATTTCGGCTCTAATACTTTTTTCCCCCTATTTACCACCAAGGTTTTTTTTTGATATTTCTGCAGCACGAGAAGCACTATTTCTTTTTTTTTCTCTAAATCTCTTCTACAAATTTAAACTTCTCCACATAAGATTATGGAATTGATAAATCAAAGTGAGAAGCCCCAATCGATGGACAGGTGATCTTTTCGCCAAGATCAGATATGGATTTGAAATAAAATTAAATCATGTATACTTTGGCATATCGTTATTGTTGGATATTTGAAAAGTGCCTATTGGGCTTGCCTCAGACGCTGCTGCTAACCCAATTTACATGATGGGAAATTTCTAACAAGGCAAAAAGACAAAAAAAAAATCTACACTCAATTGTACACATGTTTGGTTTTTATCTTGGCAAATACAAAACATACAAGAGTGAAAATAACGTGAATTCGGAAAAGTGAAAACCTTCAAGGTAGTTTTTTTTCAATCATCATCTTCTTAACACTGAAGATGCTTTCAAAATCACGAGTGCAATGTAAATGAAATTTACATGTAAATGTGTTAAGGACAATTTCATTTTGCCAAATGATTCGATCAATTGTAAGTTCTTTCTCTTCACGCATGATCAAATACTGTATTTGTTTAAAATGATACACTGTGCCTACATATTGATGCCTCTTTATGACTGTCGCATCAAAAAATGAAAAGGCATACGAAAATCAATTCGAAAATCCAAGAAACAAATTTTACCTTTCATAGCGGTGAAAACGAAATATAAATGATACGATTAATTCGTTAATAACATTTAGTAGCTGATTTAAACGCTATTTTATTTAGATATTCAACGAATGTGAAGAACTGTGTCAGAACATTTTAATTTAATTTTCGTATTTCCGAAAAAAAGTTTTTCGATTATAGTGTCACTGATTTTATTGAGTCAAGAAAATATTTTATCTAAGACTAAGACTTTCCGAAAGAGTAGAGACAAATCTTAAAGAGATCTTTGATCTTAAACTTATATTTTGATTTGATAAATCTTTCTGCTGGCGAATAAGGGCTTCAGACCTAAGAGATAGCCTATGGCTTACCTCTTTTAATTAAATTTAAAATTAAATTTAGATAATGATTTTTTTTAAATCGTGGGTAAAATTCTTGGTCCCTTGAGAGCAAGGTACTGCTGTAAAAATCCATGCTAAAGCCCATCTGGACTTATGGTATTCAGTTATAAGGCTCTGCCTGACACTCTAACATCGAAATCATTCAAAAATACCAAAACAAAGTTCTATGTAAGGTAAAAGTGCCCTCAAGTCGACCGGTTCCTCAATTCGACCGGTAGAGTTATTTATTAAATTTATTTATATTTACACTAATATTTGTCGTATGATCTAAGATTAATAAGTCAATTGAGATCAGAGCAAAAAAACGCTATTTTAATAGGGAAATGCATACGACTTAGAGTTTTGTTGCTCCGAGAGCCTCAATTATTCCATTAATAAATACGAATCAGTGACAATTTTATAGAAATTCACCATTAAAACATTCAAATATTGACCACCGGTCGAGTCGAGGAACCGGTCGACTCGAGGGCACTTTACCTTATTTTAGTTGATGCTCGTTGGTATGTTTCCAACGAATTTATTAGACAAAGACCCTTATTTAGCCACAGTCCAGGAGGATATCAGTAGGTGCAGGGAAGCCTATGGACAAATCTTGATGGCTTATCCTAATAGCCTGGCAAGAGAGTTATTGGACCCCTATGCCCCTACCAGGTTCAAGCGATCACACATTCCAATTCTGTGATATGACCAGCTGCGATATTATTTTCTTTTACGCTTTTTGAGTAAAATTGGACTTAATTCCCCTCATGCGATTCTGTCGTATTAATCAAAATATTTGCTGAATGTATATTTATACAGTTTACAATAAAATATGATTTAAAAAAACTGATAAAATTCAAGTTATTTTTTTAAATTTAAGTTTTTACCGGAAATATTCGGTAAATTGTGTAGTGAAGCTTATCCTTCCCACGTTCTGAATTCGTGAAAACAACTTCATTTGAATGATTTGAATACAAGAAACGAATCTAAATTATAATAAATGGTGATCGATGTTTAGGTTTTTACTAAGTGCAGTACCATATTGACCGTCAAATACCGTCACGGTTAAATCCTCACAGTTTTTTTTTTTTTTTTTGAATCAAATTTACGCTTTCTTATAACATTTCCTAGACAAATTCGCGATCATTAATCTTGCCTATCACATAGGTATGCGGAGACATTAAGCGAAAATTATATAAGAAAATAAAATTAATAAGCCGAAAATGAAAGAAACAGTGACCGAAAAAATTGTAGGTGTAAATTATGCACAATTTAGTTGAAATATAAACTTTGTCTAGCTTTTGTTATAATTTTATCGTATTACATATATATGTGATTACAAGCTTCAAAACTGCAAATTCGTCTGAGAATTGTAATCTAAACGTTAATGGTGGAATATGTCCAATCCAAATAATCGTGATAATGATTTCACGGTGAATATTACTTTGCCTGTCTCTAGAATTTAGTTTTAATTGCTTTATTTTGTTAAATAATTTGTACTATTAATTAAGTTTTTTATGAATTTTTCTGATGGGAATTAAGTTAAAATTTACATTGAACGGTGACGGTAAAAATTCAGCAAAACTCAAAGACTCAAAAAATAAGAAAAACTTGTTAAATAAAAAATTAAATGATATTTTAGATCAGAATTAGAACAGTTTAGTCAAAAAAAAAACTTTGTTAATTGCTAATTTGTATGCAGCTTCGAATTGGACCAATCTTTAAGTTTTTGATCTCTGAAATCGAAATATATCTAGTAAACTTTTATCAGATACGATACAGCAAACATTTCTTTATAAATCTGTATTCAAATTAGATTTGTTAAAGTCAAAATCTCAGACCTAAGGTAAAGTACCCTTACTCGACCGGGTTCCTCTATTCGACCGGTGGGTCAATTTTTGAATATTTGATGGTGAATTTCATCAATTTCTATGAATTTGTCACTGATTCGTATTATTTAAAGAATAATTGACCTATTAATGTTAGATCATACACAAAATATTATAGCAAATATAATTAAATTGAATAAATAAATCTACCGGTCGAATAGAGGAACCGGTCGAATAAAGGGTACTTTACCTTATATAAAGTATTAGAGATAATAGAATTGGTTTAAGTTTATAATCGTTAATATGGTAAATAATTGAAAACTATTGGCATTTGATTTAAAATTCATACCGACTATTAACAATCTTAAAAGAAAACATTTAAAATTCAAAATTATTTTAATTGATAACTGGATAACTCAAAGAAGATTGTACATTTTAAGCTTAACTGGCGAAATTAACTTTTTTAAGCTAAGAGTGTATACAGTAAATAATCTATAAAAAGTAACACTTTCTGCAAAGGGTCAAATAGTCATGAATGAAATGAATTAAACATCATGTGAAATTTCATGCAAATCATTTTTGTAAGTGTCTCAGAGCTCTAGTGATGACCCCCAGTCAAGTTAACAACCCAGTACAAGGCTAACACTCATCTTATAAAACATTGAGAATTTTTTTCTTTAAATCTCAACCGCTCAACAATTTATCCAATTCCAATGATTGGGTGCTGCAGGAGGAATAAACAAAAAGAGTCCCAGGGAGGAGAAGCAGAAAGAAACCCAAAAAAAAAGATGAATATGGCAAAAAGATTTCGATGACTCACCAGACAGTTATGCAATTTACAATATAATTATGATTTCGTTGGCTTATGATGAACAATCACATTTGTTCCAAAGTCACATTAAAGTACAGCGATCGATGCAGAGGATGAAGAGGGAAAAGTGTTCCAAGAGCGGTGCACTTTTTTTTATTTAAATACCAATTATGATAAATAAATTATTCAGTTATCAGGAGTTTTGTATATAAATATCTCACAAGGCACTTTGAACTTGATTCTTATTTGTTTTATCTATAAATGGTATAATTGACACTTCCTTTCTTTTCTTCTCACGCACATTCGAGGCACTATTCAAGATCTTCGAGAGCAAAATAAAAAAAAATTACGGAGAAAAATAGATACAAAGGAAAACTTTGATGCAGCTCAAATATCATTGATTCTACTTCACAGGATTATCGTCTATTATTCTGTCTTCCCGTAGAAACTACACGAAGCATATAGATATTTTCTAAAAACACAACTTCAGGAACAGTATACGTAAAATTGCGAGATAATGCACGATATTACACTTTTTTCAACCTCTTCTACAGTTTTATTATGATCCACAACTGTGAGAAATGTGCAAAGAAGGGAGGAATATTAGTTATAAGAAAAGTAACGTATGATGCTCCTATCCAACTTCTTTCTTTAACTTTCTCACACTGTATATCCCTTTCAATGAAAAACTGTAGATACAGTAAAAACAAACTCTACGCCTCCAAAAGTTTACAAAATATTCTTTTTTTTCTGAAATATAGCACTTCTTTCAAGGCAAGCACAGCACTTATAGTGTTGCAATATTATAGATTGAAGAAGTAACTTAATGGCACTCGATTGTTTTTAGCTCACTACTTGAGATAGTCCTCTTCAATTAGAGTCTCTGCAATCCCGTACACGATAAATTAATTGCACACGCAATCGGCACCCGGTACTAAACCGCGGCTGGTCTGTGCACACACGTCTTCAGCAAACGGCTGCTGGCAGCAAAATAGTAAACCAACGCGCTCAGTGCTGGAAGTGAACTGGTGAGACTGCAGAGCAACGGAACCACACCAACTGACACACACAGAGTCTCATGGTGAGCGAGTGAGACCATCCCAAGACTGTCAGATACAAGAATTGTACATATATACTCGATGCCCAAATACACTTCCTCAAACTATTTCAGTTCCAATTGAAAAGGAAGATTCCTCAAAATCAAAATTCATTTGAGAATGTTTCATTTGTGAATGAAAAAAACATTCCAAAATTTATATAGAGGAAAGTGCCCATGCTTTGCACGGTCCCAAGCTTTAGAATGACTAAATTTATCATATCTTTCTGAATAAATATGACTCCGTAATACTCCCTCCGTTCCGAAATAAATCGTACGTTTGGGAAAAATTCTTGTTCCGAAATAAGTCATACGTTTGGGAAAAATTGGGATTAAGGGAAAGTTTGTTGGCAAATGTTTTGTGTATCAACAATTATCTCTTGTAAGGAACTATTACTAATGTTCAGAACTAAAATTGGGGTCCAGTCTTGATGATAAGATGAGGAAGAATGTCTTAAATATATCTTATTTTTTGCGTTTTATTTTCAATCTAAAATAGGTGCAGAATGGTGAGAGATACAGACTTGGGACCTTCGAGGGACCCCCCCATAAGTTGACCCTGGGACTATTAATATGTCCTTTATTTTGCCCCCACTCCTTCCCTTCCCCTCCAAAATCATGTTTTTTGGGATTGCTCGAAAACACGTCGTGCGATTTTTTTTTCAATTCTGGATATGTTTTAGAGAAACATATAAATGATCTCAGGGTCAACTTATGGGGGGTCCGCTGAAGGTCCCAAGTCCCTATTTCTCACCATTTTGCATTCAGATATTCGAACACATTAAAAAAGGATGTTCTTTTTATTGCCCATTCTGCAAAATTTAAGATATAAAAAATGCCATATCGGTAATAACTGTTGAGTTCTACTTTTCCATACTAAAAATTTTAAATAAATTCTAGCCTGTAATGTTAATCACAGTCCATTATGTAGTAATTAACTATCTACCGGAGCTCTTTGAAAAAAACGCGAAAAATGAACAACTTCAACACATCGATTGCTCAACTTACCATCGTCTTAAGATCCCCATATTATCCCTGAACATGGAGGATAGTTCATACATAAGATATTTACAAATAACAAAAACATTCACTGAAACCATTCCTTAATCCCTAATTTTTCCCCAAACGTACGACTTATTTCGGAACGGAGGGAGTATATTTTAAAAATAAGACACTTTCCCCTAGTTTTTAAAATATTTAATATATAAATCATATTTATTAAAAAACATAGGAAAAATTTAGTCATTATAAAGCTTGGGACCGTGCAAAGCATGGGCGCTTTCCCTTAAGTATTCGATGTTATTGCAGGAACTCAAAACAGAGAGCAATATTTATTCGATTTCGAATTATATACACATTTCGACTCCTAATTCTGTATTAACAAATAAACTCTATAGAGGGTGATATAATCTTGATTTTGAAAAATTAAAATTGTAAATTTTCTCTGACCTTTAGTTTGCTTGAACAAAATTTTTGTCTGATTTACTTCAAAACCAAAAAGAGCAATTATTGAAAAAAGTTCTTAAAAATAAACAAGAAAATGTGATTTTTAGAAAAATAGGGATCGAGAGGGTAACAAAAGTAAAATCCAGAGATATTGCGTACAATGGGCGGCCCGATACCGATCTGACCGATCAGACCGATCTGAGCACATTAAAAAAACGCAGTATCACAATAGATGTGGTTATGAAGGAATCACACATAAAAATATATCTGGAGAATGTCATCTAATAAGTTCGATCAGCGAGTGTCTTTAAACATGGACTCAAGTCTGGAAAAAAAAACAGAAAACGGAATAATGCCGGGATGCATCTTCATAATTTTAAAATTTTACCAAAACATGATTCCTTGGAAGTTGAGAAATCGAAATATGTAATATATCACTCAAAATAAATTAATTATGCTTGTATAGGGTAAGTGTGCCAAATTCCGGCCAGCTTGCAATTTCGGCCACCTTTTTTGTTCCTAGAATTTTCATGAATTTTTAGTTTTTACATACTCTTGAGATTATACAATGCAAAAGAATAACAAAAAATGTAGCTTCGACAAACGAGATGACGTGAAAAAGACATTTGAAGAATTCTCGAAGGGCAAGGAACTATGAGAATGAAGGTGGCCGAAATAGGGCACCAAAGTCATGTCTACATTTTTATTCATTTCAAAATGTATTAAGAATGATTTTAAAGTAAAAAAAGACGATAAACAGTCTACAAGGTTCTAAGTAACACTCCTTAAGTAGAAGGAATGAACAAAATCAATTTCTATTAAATATATTACATTTCAAACATGAGACTTTGGCGCTTGCATGCAACCATGCCGAAATTTGGCACACTTACCCTAATACATTGGTCTATCTTTAAATTAGATCGATGAAATAACATCGCTAATTTAGAGTAATTTTAGACGAAAAATTAACATTTTTACATTTCTCCCTACAGCTGTAAAATAATTTCTTTCAAGTGAAAAAAAAAACAATTTTTGGTAAAAATTACTTCTAAGCCTTTAATTATTGCGTCTTGGGAATTTCCAAAGAATTCCTATAAAACTATCTTCAAATTTTCACCCAGTTCTTCATGTTTTTCATTCCTTTTAATTAAGGTCGAAGGTTAAAATGCTCAAGAAAATCTATTTCGCAACTGATTTGGATAGATTTAGATTTTCTGGAAGGATTTTTGAGTCATTCATGTTCAACAAGAAATTTTACGGGAAAAATTATTATCTAATATCCTCAGGTTTAGACCCAAAAATGAGTCCTCTGACGGTCATCAGAGAGTTGGGGTCCAAATATATTCAGGCTGATCCTCGTAGCCTATAAAATTTGGCAAAAAAAATATAGGAAAAGAAAATTTATGGAAAGGAATAAAACTCCTAATCGATGATCCTAAGCCCTCAATGTTTTAACTGCTAAATTTGTCATAATAAATATTTCTGAGGATCACCTGGAGTGTATTTGGGCTTCTATACTACACAGGTGTCAAGCTGAAGGTATAGTCCATTTTCCGAAGGTCTCAATATAAAATAATAAACGGTTTTATTGGCTTCTCACGTTTGTGTGGATTAAGTAAAAATATTACTGAAACACATGCCTGATTAAAAAATATAGGAAGTTAAAGCTATATGGATAAGCGTTAAGTCTATAGGCTGTATTATAGTGAGTAGGATAAAAAAACGTTGAATAATGGAGTATAATTTTGTATTATAATCGCTCTAAAATTCCCTTGAAAACCCAAAAATTACGTAAAATAAGCACTTTACACAGTAGGGGAGACCGGGGTAGAATTAACCATCATATTAAATTTTTCATTGCGTATAATTTGTACAAAAAATGTTTGCATGAGGCTGATAAATATTTGAATGAATAGGAAGGGAAGTAGGGTAAGTGTTCCAAATTTCGGCATAGTTGCATGCAAGCGCCAAAGTCACAAGTTCAAAATGTAATATTTTTCATATAAATTAATTTTTTTGTTATTTTTTCTTAAGGAGTGTTACTTGGAACCTTGTAGACAGTTTGTCGTCTTCATTTTCTCCAAAATCATTTTAAAACCCTTTTGAAATGAATAAAAATGTAGACATAGCTTTGGCGGTCCATTTTGGCCACCTTTATTCTCATAGTTCCTTGCCCTTCCGGAATCCATCCAAAGTCTTTTTAACATCTTTTCGTTTATCGAAGATACATTTTTTGTTATTTTATTGCATAGTATAATCTCTTTAATATGCAAAAACTAAAAATTCATGGAAATTTGAGAAATAAAAATGTGGCCGGAATTGCAAGCTGACCGGAATTTGGTACACTTACACTATACATTTAGAATAAAGAGTGATTTCCTCAATATTCCTTCGTAGGCAAACTGTAAGATACCACTATCTAATACTATACGTGACTTCTGTCCCTGTCTTCCCTAACTTCTGATTTAGCTTTTAGTGTTGTAAAACGACAGAGAGCTGTGTAAGGTATATTCCTGTACAGAAATTATAAATATATCAGACGGTTCATTCAGTGGTAGTCTTATGTCAAACATTTTCGCAAATGTGAATTAAGAAAAAGATGAAGTACACAAATGTAATTTAATAATCAGAAAAGAATGTTAGAAAAAGTCAAAAATAAGTCAATAAAGTACGTACATATGTCAATTTTGTGTTAATACGGCAGAGAAGCATGTGAAATGCCTTGTTTGATGTTTAATATATTTTTGGAACATTTTTCTGCTTGTGCAATAGTAATTTTGGGTATCTTTTATTACCCTATATTACTAAAAGACAAATTTTTATACAACGTTATTTTCAATGAGTTTCTATTTTAATTTAGAGTAACGTTTGTGACGCTAATTTAACATTTTTAAGGTTTCAATTCATTTTTGAGTCAGGGTAATAAATTAACGCTTGAGAATTCTTAACTACTTCCAAGAGGTTATGAACTGATAAATCAGAAATTAATTTGTGTTACTCCTATTTATATTGTTATATTGTGAAATAATTTAGAGGTGATCTATAAATCTGTTCAAATCACTTGTATGGCAGTTAAACACTAAATGAAAAAAAAAACACTGATAGGGAAAACTGGGGCACCACCAAACACAGGGTAGCACCAAACACTGCGATTTTTTAATCAGATATTCGACATCCAAGGACAAGACCTATAGGAATTTATAGGCACTATAGGGATGCTTTTTTACTGAAGAAATGGTTGAGATAGTCCAAGTAGTTTAGAAATAAAAATTAGTGTTTGGTGGTGCCCCAGTTTCCCCTATAGTACTTGAATACATGAGGCCCTTTCAATACATTAAGACACTAAAAGTCTATATATGTATTATGTTATGACATTTTGTCGTCATCTTGGAATTATCTGAAGTTACTTTTGCGCTACCGCATAATTTCCAATATTGATCTACTCAAAATGTCGCTGACTGTAGCTTTTACTTTGCATCGTATTATTCATACAAATATTTTTGAATTGTAAGCGTTTTATTTGTTGGGCTGCTTTTGAGAGCGGCATCACACTCAATTTCTATGAACATAGGCCATCATTCTCTTTTGCTTCTAAACGCGAGATCTGGGAGTCTCTGTGTGTGGCTAGGAGCAAGATGCGGGATGCTGTGCGACTGTATGGATCACGAGCATCTCTCAGCCAGCATAAAGAGAATGCACTATGCCTTTACACACTTATACCACACAATTGTGCATCGGTTTTATTTAAAGTGGGAAATGAACAATAAAAATGCTATCCTCTTGAGATAGAGAGAGTGAAAGACATTTGAGTATCAAGCCATCAGAATTGAGCACACTCTGGAAGAATGATGAAAAAAACCAGCAAGTTCTTAAAGAATATAATTGAATAAAAAAAAATATGGAGGAAACCATAAAACCGATAAATTGTAAATTGAAAATGAAAACCAGACAGATTTGCTTGCGAGCAACACGCGTTTTTATTGTACTCATATCTCCCACGGGATAACTTTTAATTTGGCCCCATACCGGCTGCTGCAGGGTGATTTTAGAATACCAAAAAAAAAGAGGGTGTATCATTAAACTGAATCTTTTCAAAGATCTTTTAAATAATAGGTTTTTTTTACAAGCTTTACAAAGATTTCGCATTAAAATATGTAGTTACAGAAGTATATAAACGCCTTAGCAATACGCTGCAAAATCGACCGAATAAGGAGTATATTACAAATTGCCTCTTACTTAGATAATTCTGCAAGATCATGTAAAGCACAAAATCCCTTGGTGGAAAATTTTCGTTGTTTCTACATTCTATTCCTCATATTTTCATTTTATTTTATTTTAAATCTTATTCGCTTATGCAAAACAATTTCTTCATTGTGTAATAAGGTAATAGAGAATTTTCAAAACAAAAATCACAATAATCTGCAAATGAAATTATAATCCGTATGGTATAACGGGCAGACATCTGATTTATTTTTCACGAGGGAAATATGCAAATCATCCATAAATCGTGTGCATATAAAGTGATTGATGTTAATGAATTAGCATATGAAATGTGTGATTTGGAATTTGATACACATATTCCCTTTGGAGTGGAGGCGAAAATTACGAAGAATTTCACAGCGTCTCGCGAAACATGATCTTTCTTATGCACTGGACAGCATATGTGATGGAAATGAAATGATTAACAGCAGTTGCGGAACTCCTAACAGAACATCTCTATGTATTCTGAAAAATTGATATGCAATGAATTGAGATGACTTCAACTGAGGCGTCCAAGATCGGCGCCAGTCCATACCATAATGATCCAATAATACGAACACCGAACACTCTATGGCTACGTTTATACGCTAAATTATTTACTTATTTGTTGTATTAATTTTTCGCGAGCCTTTACAAATAATAGTGGTTGGATCAGCAACTGGGCTATATGCATTTCCTTTGTATTTTAGTTTATTTGCAATTTACGTATTGTTGCGAATCGTTTGCAAAAAGCAGAGATTCTCAAAGATATATAAACTGGCATCGTCTCTTGATTGAGTGGACATTTCCTGACATTCTTATTCAATGGTTCTTATTTAATGAAAGATCTATAAACACATAATGTTACCTTGGCTTATACAACCCGTGATAGAGCTTTTCCATCGTTTTGGCTCTTGAGGTTGGTCACCAACGCTAAGACGGCGATGGCCGCAGGGAAGGTTGGAAATGTCACAATCAAGATGAAGAATAAATACAATACAATACAAAAATACAATATAAAATAGCCCAATTGCTGATCCATCCAATGAAATATACAAATACAAATGAGAGTTTGCAAGAAATTTCGATCAATTTGGACTATTAAAAACTAAAAGTAGGGTCGGATGAACATCTGTTCGACAGGAAACCCCTATTGACACTTTTGTTAAAATGTTGAAAATTTTTTAATGTATCTAGTAAAATATATGTAATATAACGTTTTTTCTGTAATATACCTTTTACTATAAACAGAGATGTTCAAAATTCGTATCCCAAATAGTACAGAGTAGGGTGTCAATAGGTGCTGACACGAATTCTTAAAGTGTCAATAGACGTTCCTTTCACCCTAATCCTAGAATAAATTTTAGTGTGTTTGTTTGCCAATAACATTTTTTTCAATCCCCTTGACGCTGATACCCTTCCTTCTCCTACAAAACTATGTTTCGTTTTAGGTTTTCTCGAATGCGGTTCTAATGATTTCTTTGTTTCGAATCCCTTATGGAAGTCAACCAGACAAACATTTAATCCGTAGGGTAAAAAGTCTAAAGCGAGGCAGTGTGGAAAGTTGGACAAAGCAGTGTGGAATGTGAGACACCTCCCTAAAAACTTGATAATAAATCAATTAAATATTTCAATTTGCGATTAAAAGATTATTAAACCTAATTTTGTGATTATTTGAGAAGTTAAAAATGCAAAAGTCGTTATTAAACAATCAAAGGGTGATTTGCAAGAAGAATTTAAAAATGTATTGCATGCGTGATATTCATAACCTTCACACGGTAGTTGTCATTTTCTCTGTTTCTTATGGAAGTTGCTAGGAAAATATCAAAGAGTTTTGTTTGATGTTTCGGCATAATTTGTGAAATATTATTAAGTCCGTAGTGAAAATCGAAGGATACATCCATTTAAAAGGTGAATAAAAATATTTGTGAAATATTACATTTTAAAAGTAATTTAATTTCGTGTTGCTTTCAAAACAAATTTATTCAAAACAAAGTTGATTTTGTTAATGAATTTGGTGGTTTTGTGCAGTGAAATCATGTCAACAAGGAAGACAAAGGTCCTTAAGTATTCGGAGAAATAGTTGCAACAGCAGTTAGCAGCTGATAAGGAGAAAATCTCCTGGAAAAAGCTGCTAAGATTTCTAGATTCCGAAGACCACTTTTTCTGACAGAGGTAGTAATAAAAATCGCAAAAACATCTGGAGAAAAACAAAGAGGAGCCTCTACAGACCTTCCAAAGCAAGTGGAAAAGGACCTGGGCAGATGGGTAATTGAAATGTGCTAAAAAATTGCATCTGCTTTAAAGCTATAACTGCTGGACCGCGCGAGGCGTCTATGTGAAATTTACAGAACCTCTTTTTGGTTGAACGTCCAGGAAGTTCTTGGTAATTAGCGTTCCTTAACTCTTACCTGGACATAAAGCAGAGATTAGCATAACCATCCAATGTGCAAGTATACACTGAAAACCCTCCACATTTGATTTTCTACATATTTCGTATAATATTTTGTCGTTAATATCAATATGTCCAACTTTCCAAAAATTTTTGTCCCATTTTCCAAAATTTTGTCCATCTTTTCAAAATGTGTTGTTTTCTAATTTAATTAAATATTCTAATTAATTGGTTTAAATATCTATTAAAAACTGTTAAGATTCTGTTAGAATATTTCACAAGCAATCTCATGATGCAAAGAAAATGAAAAAAAAAATTTATTCGGCTTAAAAATGCATTTAAAATTAATTTTTTTCTTAAGTGTCTCCCTTTCCACAATTCACCCTACAGTGAAATTTTCATTTTTTCTAAATAAAAGTTCAACTACTCTGGATCTGGAGGGCCTTGTATTAACCGAATTGATCAAATATGGATTTTTTAAAACGCTCTGAAATATTCAATTTCGGTGCATCGATTTAATTCAGTAATGTCAGTAATAAATCAGTAAAGCACTTATAATTGATTTTTATTTATTTATTTTTTTTTTAATATTCATTAAAGTATTTTTTATAATTGGTAAAATATGTCTTTCCGTTTTATAGTATGAATTGTATTAAAATTTGTCATTGACTTGAATAAGATTTTCTTATTTTATTTCCTATTGCGAGATATTTCCAGATTATTCTTAGTGTATAAACGAGATCTATGAGTGGATGATTGTTTCAAATAAGAGACAGCTAATTCTGTCTATAATGTGCTACAAATGCGTTTAATTATGAACATATTCATAGTGCAAGTAATATTAAATTTATGATATGAGTGCGTATTTCAAGGGTCGAAGAGGGCAATCTCATATTCCACTTTTCTCCATCACAATTATTATCACTTGAGTGGCATAATTCGTAGAATATACATCGGTTTTGCTTGCTTAAAAGGCCATATTCTATTCATATTGACAGACCCAAAGAAAAGAACGAATATTACAAAAAAGGGATCAAATGGAAACGGAAGTCAATGGGGTTAAATTTGTATAAGAAAAGAGATGATTGCATTTCCTCTCTCTGGAGGAATCTTTAACACGTCTCCTTCATTCTAAAACCAAATATCTTGCACAGCATTGTTGTGCCTGATGGTGACTCAGTGCTTCGTGTTATAGTCACCTAACAAATTCACTCATGTTCTAGGCCTCACATTATTATTACACAACAGAAATTTGATCGGTTTGTTGAGTTACCTGCCCCAGATCTTTTTAGAATTTCAGTTTCCATTGTCAACAATTTATAATGTTAGTTTTGTGGTACGAAGAGGTAAAAGTACTTCTTTCAGCGCACAGCTATGTGACATAATTTATATTCTCTGTGGATATGAATAGAATGAGGGACTGTTTTTCTTTTCTAATCCTTCAATGAGAGAGGATTAAATAGCACACAAGGTGTGTTCATAAGAAATATCTCACAAAGAGTTTCTTGACCCCTTTTATTCTCTAACTGATAAGAAACTATAGAATTTTATTACTTATTTTTCGAAAACTGTAAACACTGTCATAACATTTTCAACATTTTAGTTCCCATTTTACAAAATATAAATTTATTAAATTAATTAACGTTCATTTATTGTCTGAAGTGAGAATTTTTGAGGGGTTTCAAAAATTGAAGATTTGGTGCAAACTCTTGTAACGTACGACTTGGAGGGGAATTCTGTAATGCTCTGGCAATGCCATATGACAAATTGAGTTCGAATCTTAGGAGAGCTTTTTCGAAAATACGATTCTCTAGCCGTGACATTGCCATTTCAGCTCACGTGGCATTGTCAGAAGTCACATATTTGAGATTTCTGGCAATTAAAATGACAATTAATTTTATTGAACAAATTAACCAAGACGTACTGTATTTTCTTGAAATCATCAAGTAAATGGATTTCATTAATAATTCATTGAATTGCATTTTCGAACTCATATGATATAACAAAAAGCTCGAATGGCATTGTCAGTTTTCGAACTCACGCGTGACAATGCCACGAAAATTACAGAATTCCCCTACTAGGGGGGAATTCTGTAACGCTCTGGCAATGCCATATGACAAATTGAGTTCGAATCTTAGGAGAGCTTTTTCGAAAATGCGATTCTCTAGCCGTGACATTCTCATTTCAGCTCACGTGGCATTGTCAGAAGTCACATTTTTCAGATTTCTGGCAATTCAAATGATAATGAATTTTGTTAAACAAATCAACCAAGACATACTGTATTTTCATAAAATCATAAAGTAAAGGGATTTCATTAAAAAATCAATGAATTGCATTTTCGAACTCATATGATATGACAAAAAAAAAAAGCTCGATTGGCATTGTCAGGTTTCGAACTCAGGCGTGATAATGCCACGAAAATTACAGAATTCCTCTTCTGAGCATAGGGGAAGTGCTTATAATTTTGGACAGTCTGCTTATAAGCATCGAAGTTCCAAGCTTGAAGTGCGATATTTTCTATACTAATTGACATTTCTTGTTACTCTCTTTTCAGAAGGGTTGTTTAGAAACTTAGCAAGCTATTTATCGTCTTATTTTTATTAAAATTAGTTTTAATACGTTTAAAAATGAATTGATATGTAGAGGTGAATTTGACTCTTATTTTGGACAACTTGGTTATTAATTTTTACAACTTGTCTGTAAATTTGGACAGCTAATCCGCCTCAATAGGATACCCATTGTTCTTCATTTGATGAACCAATCTTACCAAGTCCTCTTCCTGTTCATGTAAGGGAAACGTAGAATGTCACAGAAGCCCGGAAACTTTCCATATCATTCATTAAAGTGAGTTGACTTCGGTACTCCAAGTACGTGCGGATTCCCTCATTCCCTGTTCTTTCCGGGAGCCTTTAAAGGCATTTCTCGCTACATCTCTTTCGTAGAGATGATGCTCCTTTGTTTCTCCAGGCATTTGTCCAACCTAGTCATCACAAAAGCTAAAATTTCACGAAATTTCGTGAGAAAAACACCTGTCCAAAATAAGAATCATCACCTCACTGGTGAATGTCTTAAAAAATTTCCCATTTTTCACACGAAAAATCTAATTCACAAGGCAAATCTCACTTCAGGTCAAATGTACAAATCACCATTAACGTGAATCAACACAATATTCAATGAATATTCAATAATATCACTCAAAAACAGCGAACAATCTTTGTTAGTACTTCACCAAAACTAAATAAGACTGAAGTAAGCCACGAAGTTCTGTCATATTTCTCGTAAGCAATTGCTCACACTGAATTTTCAACAAAGCAATTTCAACTCAAATCATATTCAAAATTTAACGTATTTAGTGTCTAAATCTTCCAAAAAGAACAAATATTTAGATAGAATTCATTTTTCATCAAATATTGGAATAAAAATCCATCATTTTAATCAATTTATTTTTAGTGTCCAATGTTATCCTCAAACTGGACAAAATAAGAAACTGTCCAAAATTATGAGCACTTACCCTAAAATGTAACATATTTATTTTATTAAAATTTAAGAAAAAAATCATTATTTCTTGAGTATTAAAATATATTTTAAGCAAACCATTATCAAAATAATAGGCAAAATGCAATCGGCAATTGTCATATTAGGTTTTAGCCGAAACAACGTCTTATAAATACCTGTTAAAAGCATCTACGAATAGGACGAGTAGCCCCTTAAAATAGGGATTCAACGGCTTTTCCAATTAATTTAAACTTATCTAAATCGGTTAAGGAGTTTAAGAAAAATAAATTCAACAAAGGAAAAGTCGTTAGAAGAAACGATTTCGCTATTAGTTTTAAAGAAAAATAAGATACATTACAAATAAAATTAAAAAAAATATATTTTAAACACATTATTTGCCATTTAAAATTGGAAAAAAAATAAAATCTGAAAATTATTGAAATTAATTCAGTAGGAATAATGTATGACTCTCTCTACACAATGTATCCTTATTATAGAAAGCACCATGATCAATTTACCACACATTACACGACGACAAAGTGTAATGCAACAATGTTTTTATGCAAAAAGCAGTTAGAAGACAGTGAATTATTGTTCTTTTGGATAAAGTTAAAGTGTGGGCAAAAAGATTCATGCACGGTGATTTTGTATTTGGTGGGAAATTTCGCGAAAGCATCATTTGGCATCATTGCCTTTTCATGTTTCCGCACTGAAACATTTCTCCTTTCTCATACACCTGCCATCAATTGACTACGTTATACAATTATATTTTATAACAAATTACCTCGATCTTCACTGAGAGTGCCAAACAATAAAATTTACAGAACTTACGAAATTACTTACAATAAATAACAAATTTCTTTTTAAACTGTCAACAAGGACTGATTTGTCAAATTGGAAAAATCACTGCATATTTTATGTTTAAGAGAGGCGTTGAGTTATGAAACATTTGATTTCGTATTAAAACATTAAAAGGGATTAGCGATGTAACTTATTTTGTAATGTGAAAAAAATTAAATCGATGGGATCATTTTGAGTATATATTTTTGTAATTTGGAAAGATTTATTTGCTTAAATTTCATATTCACATATCATGCATAATATTTTGTGCATAATTGTTTAAAATAGGAATTTATAAAATATTTGTTGATACGATTCAATAAAGAAATTGAATGGGAAAAGAGTCTCAGCATGAGAGAAAAGATTTAATAAAAAAAAATCCTACACTTTGCTTCAATGCTTGTGACACAATTGCCTTATTTGCCCTGTGAAACATTGAATTATTAAATAATTGTAAAAAAAGAAAGTATCGTTAAATATGTGTAAGTATTTGATAGTTTCCCAAATATCTAATTTCATTTGAAGAGAATTTAGTACAACCACCGAATTTACATTTTACGATTTCATAAAACCAGGCTCCATTTCACAGATTCTCCCATTAAATAGAGTGTGATCAAAATTTTATGACTTTATTTCACACACAATTACAGAATAGAATTTCTTTTTCAATGCATTTCCACAGGTCCGTTAATGGCCACTTCTTACACGACCATAAATCTTATATGTTGCAAATTTTAAAATTAAACTACAAGTGCCAAAAAAATTCTTTTTATTCACATATTTGATCTCTTACTTAACATTAAAACAATGGAGAGCTACTTCAAGCATAAGTTGGTGTGATTTTATTAAAATCATCAATGAACCCATTAAATTTTTTATGTGTTTTTGGTTTTGTAGCATGATTTTAATGTTACCCCGCTATAATAATATACTGTCGGTTTGTTCAAAGAAATTCATTAATATTAAACTAAATTGACAGAGAGAAAAATTGGAAATTAACATTTTAGAGTGTCAAATTCATCATAATAATTCTACAAAATTTATGAATGAATCGAAAGTTAGAATGTTTGAGACAAGGGTATATCCAAAAACTCTTAAAATATGTTTTTATGTAGTTATAGTCAAATTAATATTGAAAATATCTTCTTCTAGATCTCATATTAAATTATGCAGATTTACGGATAATTTTGCTTGTATTTAAAATTTGGGAACCGGACCTTTATATATACATAAAATATGTAATAGGGATCTAAATCTCACTGGTGTTATGTTGACGGGTTTTAAGGGAAACACTTTTGACAAGTATTTCAATTTCAAATAACACATAAATATTCTATTTTCATTATCTCAATCATAAAAGGGGCTATGTGCTTAACTTAACTTAATTATAATTAAAATAATGATTAAACTACATTCATATTAGAATTAGAATAATTGACCTATTAATGTTAGATCATACACAAAATATTATAGCAAATATAATTAAATTGAATAAATAAATCTACCGGTCGAATAGAGGAACCGGTCGAATAAAGGGTACTTTACCCTATCTTGATTGTTAAGAATTTGGAGAAGTTAAGCCATATGACTAAAGCCTCAGGTCTGAAGCCCGTATACCTATGTCTAGGGCATTACAGCTATTAATTAAGCCTCCAAAATTACTTAGGCATTTTTCACATTTTAAAAAATGTTCGTTTTTTAATTTATAAGTTTCTTGAGAATAGAATTATAAAAAAAGTTTTGATAATATGAAATAAAAAAGAGCATATACCTAATAATTAAAACATTCCCAAAGGGTTAAATTAATTAAAGTCATTTAGATCAGGTTAGGTTAGTAGGTTCGTTACAAGTATTTGTGGTATAAGGATAATCTTACTGTACCAACAGAATTGTTATCTGAGTCTAAACACTATAACTTTATTACCTTAATCTTGCAAAAAATAAAAAAAAATATAATAAAAAAAGTATAGTATCTAATTTAACGATATTTAAATAACTTGACTTAAATTAATGAAAAAGATTCCCCAGAAAAGCTATGCAAGCCATTGTGAGAAGGCGTCGACCTTGAGGCAGACCTAGGACAAGGTGGCTGAATCAAATTCAGAATCTTGCCTTGGAACGCCTTGGGATCAAACCCGAACATCTTCCTCAAGTGGCGGAGGATCGATAAGTATGGGCTGCTAATTTGGATGTCATGGGACCGTGACCCAAATAGTTCGTTTCTCCTTCCATTTAACTACTGATGAAAGTCGAATGGTTAGAGATAACAAATTAAACAAATAAGCTTCTTTGAGGGATCTTAATTCAACTTTCCGGATCATTACATATACGGGCTTCAGACGAAAGGCTTAGCCATACGGCTTAACTTTTTAAATTCTTATAAATCAAGATTTATTGGAAAATTTTCACTTTAGATTGGGCAACATGGGCAAATGATCCATTAAATTTTGAAAAAGCAGAAAAAAATTTATGAATTTCGAGATCATCGGGAACAGGGCTAAACCTCTAGTGTGAAGACCGCTATGCTTTCATTTGGTATCATTTCATTTATTTCCAAAAATGTGTTTTTTATGTGACATGCGATCTTCTCATTTTCGAACTTATTTTAGATTTTAAAAATTTTCCTTTGGTAAGTAGTTTCCTTGAAGCTTTTATTCTAATAATTTTTCAATTTTGATATGTAAGACCATTGCGATCGATTGGTACAAAGTTTCGTTTCAAGTTAAAAGGTCTTTGGAACGGGAAGCAGCCAAAATCCCAAATGCCCAAATCCCGAAAGCCAAAATCCCGAAAGAGCCAAAATCCCGAAAGCTAAAATCCCGAATGTCCAAAATCCTGAATTGGATGAAATTATATGGAGTATAATATGTAGAATAATTTTCCAAGACACAGAAAATTTTCTTTTTCTCCAGAAAGCGTAGGTGCAATCGTGGGAGTTGCTATGACACTTTTAAGAATTCGGGATTTTGGCTTTCGAGATTTTAGCCAATTCGGGATTTTGGCACTCAGGATTTTGGCGTTCGGGATTTTGGCTTCTGGGATTTTGGCTTTCGGGATTTTGGCTTACGGGATTTTGACCTGGCCTCTTTGAAACAATGCTAAGTTTGATAATAATAATAATAATGGTGGTACAATGTTCCATAGGGAAACTTAGCCTTCCCGCAAGGGGAGTTCGAGACATGCATTATTATTTTTTTCTTATACAGGGATGGGGTTGTCATCAAATGCAGTGAAGCTTACTGGAAGCAATTAGAGAAAATCTTTAAAGCCAGAAAAATTCCTGGTGACCTAAATGGGATTCGAACCCGGGACACTTGCATCATTAGAGCGAGTGCTCTACCACTTGACCGACTTGACCCATTGAGTGCCCAAATGCTAAGTTTGAGCAAGTTGTAATATGTGCAGGAACCCTTTAAATTGCAGTGCCTTATTCACCCAACCGAATAAAGGGAAACTTATTTTTGAAGTCATAAAATTGACCATTTCGTGAAATCCGTTTTTTTTTAATTTAGAAATTATCTACAATTCTCCTTTGAACCGAACATTATTTATCCATTACTTGCAATCTTAACTACCCCTTCTTAGCAAATACTTGAAAGGGACATCAGTTTCGTGCAAAGCACAAAAATAGTTTAATTTTCAGGAATACTTTTAAAGACAATCGATACGAAAGGTGTCCTAAATCTACTCGTTTTGCTGTGTAACTGTCTTGCTCATGGTGTGGTTTAAATTTAAGTTAAATATCATATTACTTGTAGCTTATGCAAGAGTAACTGATGGGTCTTTTGCGGCAGCTTTGGCCTTTTTGACACAACAAATTAACATTGCAATTTTGCAAATTGGAAATTATGAACGCAGTCACGATGCTTTGATTGATATAATGTGGGGGTGTAATTTAATTTCAATCAATATTGAAAATTCGTGTGAATGCCAAGTAGAAATGTATGCCATTTCAGATCTTTACACATATGAACTTTTGATGAAATTAGGGTATGTGGCTTTGTTTATCTATTTACACTTTTAATATAACTTGAGGGCCTTATTAAAAATGCTTTTTACATTTCAGTGCGAGAGGTGTTTCACAAACTAAATGGTACCCAAAAAGATGATGCGGTTTATTTTATTTATTAGAAACATAATCAAGTATATGAGGAGTAAACAGTTAGAATGCATTTCAGAGAGATTTTTTTTTTGTGTTATATGAGAAAATATAGTCTTTTTTTTATTTACACACATCTTTTATTATCATCAAAGAGTGAGAATTACTTAGACAGCAGTTTCCTCTGACGTGAAAAGTGTCGTAAATGTGACACAAGACTATTCAGTTTTATCAAATACAGCATAAGTCATGCAATAATTTAAGTGCTTTTCTACAAATATTAATTTGGTTTAATTACTCAATGATCCAGATTTTGCCAATATAACACCATCCAAGTTGTAGAAACGTCTCATAAATCATGCAAATTTGCAGTTCTCGTCAATGCTTAATTAGACGCAGGCAATTTTTGGATGCAATCTGCTCTGTGAATATCTTATGTTTAAAGTGGATCTTTGAGAAAATATGCTGAAATGTCTCAATAATTATCGTCGTTTTCAACACTCGTTGTTGTATGAATTATTAATGTTTTTCAGACTTTAAAATTTTTAATAGATTTTGCACCTATAGTTTACTGGCATATATCATTAATATTTATTTTTAGGCAATTACGAATATGATAGGGGAAGTGCTCATAATTTGGGATAGCTTTTAATTTTGGACAATTTGGGGATAAAATTGGACACTAAAAATAAATTGATTATAATTATGGAATTTTCTTCGAATATTTGATAATGTGATTTATCTAAAGATTTGTTCTATTTGAAAGATTTTAAAACAAAATTCTTTAAACTTTGACTATGATTTGTGTTAAAATTGCTTTGTTGAAACTTCAGTGTGAGTAGTTGCTTACGAGAAATATGACAGAACTTCGTGTTTCCTTCAGTCTTATTTATCTGTTATGGCTAGGGTGGAGTAACCACTTATCGACACTTTTGGGAAAAACTGAAATTAATATGATTATAATTTTTAAACCCTTATTATAAAGTAACTTAAATTTGACACAAAGTTAGTTACTTAAATATGTTGTCTATAGATATATCAAACTAATAGTCCCTCAATTTAACGGTGAATTACTTAAAAAATATATTTTTATTAAAAATTCAAAAATAACCACTTCTCGCCACCTACTTGAAAGGTCCAAACTCAATTATTTTGGACAATATTACTAAAAAATATATTCAACGTTGCGTTTTCTTCCTGATATCCTTTTTATTACTCATATTATATGAATTTTTTCGATTTAACTATAGATGGCGAGAAGTGGGTCACTGGCGAGAAGTGGTGACACCACCCTAATAAATGGAAAGTTTCCGGTCATCTTGGGACATTCTACGGTTTCTTTCTCATAAACAGGAAGAGGGCTTAGCAAGTTAGGTTTTTGAAATGAACGACAATGGGCATTCTATTGAAGTGAATTACCTGTCCAAAATTACAAACAAGGTGTTAAATATTACAGTCAAATGTATCTCTACATATCGTCTGTTGGATCAACAACTGTGATAACTGCATTTGGTTTGTGTCTCCATTTGTTGCAAATGCCAAGCAGAGATGCGTCGCTTATGGTCAATGCAGATACAAAGCAAATGCAGTTAGCACAGTTACTGATCCAACCAACGATATCACTTCATTTTTAAACGTATTAAGAATAATTTTAGAAAAAGGAAATGGAATAAGTTTGTCAAGTTTCTAAACAACACTTCTGAAAAGAAAGTAACAAAAACCTAAATTTGTATTGAAAATATTGCACTTCAAATGTAGAACATTTATTCTTATAGGCTAGGCACCCTGTTCCAAATTATAGTACTTCCCTTTTTCTTCTAAAAACATTTCATCAACGTAATACGTCGTAAGTAAAGCAATTATTTTCAAGCTGTTTATTAGCAATTGTCGTAAGTGAATTTTTGTGGTATTTGTTTGAAACAAAATGATTAAATGTATCATTTTTTTGCATTACGAAATGAAGTTTACGAAGAATGTTGTTTTAAATAAATATGTTCTCAATAATTTGAGTTAATTTTCATAAAATAGACTTATTTATTGCTTTACTCTTTACAATCAATAATTAGTAAGATTGAATTACCCGATTTTAAATCCAACAGTGAGTGTCTTAACATTTTTTAATTGGAAATTATTTTTAGAGATCAAGTAATTTATATGTTGATTGATATTTTCATATATATTTTGAATGTTATATCATCTCTTTTTTTTAACTCTTCCCCCGTGTTACCATCGTTGTCTTACAATCACCAACCTCCAAGACAATACGGATAGTTAGGACAAAACGATTTTAGTTATTAACACGATTAATCCATAACTTTTCAATTCAATTCAATTTATTCTCTCACTATGCTTGATTGCGGCTGCCGACCGACTTCACTACCGATCTCATCAGGTAAACGGCAGAAACCACTGAATCACTGATCGTATATGCCAAATTTTGTACATGTTATATGTTAACAATTATACAATTATTTTTTAAACCATAAAATGTGAGTGGCAGTTGTTGTATGGAATCGGGAACAAGCATGGTGAGGTGTGAGTCTCAGCTTGGCCAAGAAGGCACGTGTTGCTGAAACTAATATATATACATATATATGGGAATGAAAGGACAAGAAAGGGTTATAATTAGGAGGATTAGGAATTGTCTAAGCCAGAAAAAGAGGCAGCGTGCAGGTAGGATCTAAGGGAAACAGATTACCCATGGCAATTGCGTCACCACGATCCAAGCACCCAGGAGCCGCTCCGCCACCCTTAGTCAGAGGCCCTATCAGCAGGGTGTCCCATGGGGTAAAAATGTAAAATAATGACGACAACTATGGCCTGCATCATAAAAGCTAGCCCCTGTACATTGGTGGGTAAAAAAGAGGCGGAAGGCCCAGAAAAAACCCCATAAAAGTGGCGACCCACCATGAAACAGGCCAAAAAAAAAAAAAAATAAAAATAAAAATAAAAATAAAAACAAAAAACATGTGATAGAAAACACCCCAGGTAGTTAAAGAGGTTATAAGACGTCCTACAGACAGGATGCATGAGTGTGGAGCAACGGGGCAAACAACCGGGATACTAACAGCGCTCGGACGCATAGGAATGCCACAGATGTCTCCTCAGGAGATAAAAGAGGGAAAAATTGCCTGCAGTATGGGATCTGAGTTCTCTAGGAAGGTCATTGAAGAGGGCGGGTACTTGATAGAGAAAACTACGTCTAAACAATTCAGTCCTAGGAAGAGGTAAGTTCATCTGCGGGCCCAGGCGCGATTGACGACCTCCCCTCACACTAAAATATCCACAACGCCCAAAAAATACCTTTAGAGTCTTAAAAACATATAAATATTTGAGTGGGAATATCCTAAGGTCCAAGAATGCTTGCCACAAGGAATCACTTCTGCGCTTCTGGAGGATAGAACGGATAGCAAATCTCTGGGCTCGAATGACGGGTGCAAGAGTAGTTGCATAGGTGCCCCCCCAAAAAGGTAGCCCATAGAGTAACCTGGACTCCACGCAGGAGAAGTACATAGCCCTTAGCACATTCACCGGGCAAAGACGGGCAATGCGATATGTACGACTTATCAACGGCAGAAGTGAATTTGCCATGTTCTCAGTGTGAGCCTTCCAGGACAGCATTTCATCAATATGCACCCCAAGATATGTGTAACCGGACACAAAAGGGACGGGAATACATGTGTCCAAACATTGAATGCCAGTGCAAGAGGGTGAATGACAAACAATTTCGGAAATTAAACCGCCAGATCTAGGTGGCAAAAAACGTATAGCCCTGGACTTGACACTGAGGGCCATCAGGTGATCCACCATGTACGCTCTGACCAGCTGAAGGTCATGAGAAACATTAAGATTGACACTGTCCCATGAATTACCCTTGCAAATCAAGGCAATATCATCCGCGTAAGCTACTATCTTGCCGGATACGCTCAAACCAAGGAGATCATTAATATAAATGAGAAAGAAGAGGGGGCCAAGAACGGTTCCCTGGGGCACCCCAACTCTCACCTCAGCAGGGGCACTAATGGAATCACCCACTCGCACTGACTGTGTTCTTCCTCCAAGGTAAGAGGTAAACAGCTCTAACGCGAGACCCCTCACACCCAAACACTCAAGTTTGTGCAGCAGAATTCTGTGTGAGACAGTGTCAAATGCCTTGGATATGTCCAAAAATACTGCTAAAACCCTCTCACTGGCGTTAACACCATTATATATCTCATTGAGGACAACCTCCATCGCCCTCTCAGTATTGAGCCCACTTCTGAACCCAAACTGCATATTATTTAATGCACCAGTCATGGACAGAAAGTCCATCAGGCGACCACTAAGTACCCTTTCAAACAACTTGGAAAGAATCGGCATAAGAGAAATTGGGCGGTAGTTATCACCTGCAGTCCTATTACCTTTTTTAAAAACGGGAACCACAGTAGCAATCTTGAGGCACTGGGGAAAGACACCCCTATCTATGCAGCGGTTGATCAAAATAGCAAGGATATCAACAACATTTAGGGCCACCCTTTTGAGGCATACAGTGGAAATCCCATCACAACCCACAGACTTCTTATTAGGAAGCTCGTTAATAAGACGGAGCACTTCAAGACTACTTACAGGTCTAAGGAAAAAACTTGGCTGGGCCCTAATAGTAGGAGTAGCAGGCTCCACTACAACATCCCGTGGGGAATCAAGCCGGCAAACTTCCTCAATAATTTTATGCGGAGCATTAATAAAAAATTCATTCATATGGTCAGCTATGGTCCGTTCATCAGTCACAGGATTCCCATTAATAATAATCTCCCTTAACCCCTTTTTATTTACACTTCTACCTAACAGATCGTTTATGATTGACCACTGCTCCCTCGCGTCCCCCCTTGCCCGGCGAAAACGATTGGCATAGTAGTCAGACTTCTCCTGCCTAATCCTAGACCTGACCACACATTGCAAGCGTTTCACCCGCTCCTTGAGACGCTCATCATCTGGATGCCTTTTTGCCAGCTTACTTAAATAATTCTTTTGATTAATCAGTCTAACGAGGGATTCTGAGATCCATGGCTTTAAGCGTTTAGGAGATCCCTTACCACGACGAACAGCTGTGCTGGATTCAATGTGTTTCTTAAGGCCATCAACAAATAAGGAGAATCCCATAGATGGATCCTCAGTGTCAATCACATCCTGCCAGAACTCAAGGCGTAATCGATCATTTAAGTCCGAATAATTAATACTCCTAATTACAGGGTGAGTAGGATGAGAATTGCAATGAACGGAGACAGAGACTTTACAATGCAACAAACAGTGATCAGAAATCCCCAAGTCAAGAACTGCACAGGAGTCATCAATTGTGGGAGACAATTGTTTAACAAATACATTGTCAAGGCATGAGACAGAAGTACCAGCAATACGAGTTGGTTCAATCACCAAGGGATCAAACCCGTACGAAGAAATGAGGAAAACACAATCATCCCTCTCACGCGTATTTGATAAAAAGTCAATATTAAAATCACCTTTTTGTCATGGACTTCTCGACTCGATTAATAATAATAATAATAATAATGTGATGGACTTTATCTCAATTCGGAATTGATCCTTTTACATATGGAGTTTAATTTTGACCCTTTTTTGTGATTAATTTTATGACATTCTTATGATTAATCTTCCCCATTTTGTAATTGATTCTTTTAAATTTTTGTAATTTGTAATCTATCCCCTAATGTGTTATTGATTTCACCACTTTTCTGTGAGTAATTTTATCACTTCATTTTGGATTCATTTGATGCCATTTTTAATATTTTAAAATGAGACAAGTCCATGATTTAAAATGAAAGTAGGATTTTAGACTCTCTACTATTATATTTTAAGGCACCATTAGCCTGGTCAGAAACCACATTCCGTAAAATTTATTACGCTTGATTGATATTTTATATCCATGTACTATAACTGACAAAATTTCCATGCAATTGTGGATACGTTATAGAATAGCACTTACAACAAATGCATCTAGGGGAGATGGGGCTATTTTGAACTGTCGAGCCATATTTATATACGATTTTTCGCATATTTTTAAAGGAATATGGACCTTACAATTATTTTATTTAGTGTTAGAATTATTTTGTAAAGCTAAATAGCACTGTATTAAAGTACAGTTTCCAGCTCTAAGTATCCCCACCTCTCCCTAGTACAGGCCCCAGGGAAGTTATGATCATAAAAATAAGTCATAAAAATAATATTTTGCCCATTCCCACATATTAATTGTGTCAGGCTTTCAGTAATATTATTGATATTTTCTACTTATTCGTTCATACATCAATTTTGAAATAAAATTAGCACAATTGCTGATACAAGCGACGAAATATATATCTATTGGTGTCACATAGAGTGCACTAATGAATGAAAAGAGGAAAGGCAGATAAAGTTTGTTACGACTTATTAAGAAAGTGTCACCCAAATGATGGCATAATTTTCTCATTAGCAAATCAGTAAATTAATGTAGAAGAATTGCTGAAATATAATGATTACATTTTATGTCAGTGGAGATCAATGGAAGTAACAGACATAATTGCATTTTCCTCAACTCACCACCATCATTATGGTCCAACTAAATATTTTTGCAAGACAGAAAATCGTGACTTAAAACTCTTATCCAGACGCACAAGAGAGTATTGAATTACTCTCGAGAATCATTTGCAAAGTCAATGATTCTGCACATGAATGGGTAGATATATAAAAATAATTGGTCGCATTTTGATTTATTGAAGAGTTTTGTGGTCACCCCGTAAAAAAAAGGCATCACATTATCCTTATCAGTCGACAATGTACTTTTCTCCATGTTGTTAAATCAGTGAAAGTTTTCAAGCCAGAAACCTCAAGTGAATTATGAGTTCAACTGTCAGCTGAGGACTTTCAGAGTGGTCGAGATTGAAAATGGCAATTTTCATCTCATTGGGAGTTTGTTTAAGTGAGTGGGAATTTATTTTTGCCATATGGTCAATAGGGTATGTATAAGTTGAGTGATCGAGAATAAAAATTTTTATAGAACGCGATCACTGGTGTGCACCTTTGTTTGGGGAGATACCCACATTAAAAAGAGTAAAATTTGCATATTATACATTTTCCGTCATGTACAAAGAATTTCAATCACACATCACATTTGAATATACAGTTTCCACACTATTGCAATAAGTCTCTGAGATTTGTTGCATCGACAACAGTTCAACAGTTTGTAGGCGCTAAGATATCTCTTAAAGCTCACGCATATATTATCCATAAATTTATCTCAAATAAGAACTTTTCTTTCTCCATCTCGCTCTCAACAAAAATCACTCATGAGCCTTTTCGATTTTACAACATGTCTTGAATAACAAATCTCCTTCTATTTATTTAATTAAATCTCCACATTTATTGCTATACATTTCTTCATAATGTTTCTTGTATCTCTTCTAAACTTTTAGATAAAAAAAAATCAAATATCGAAAAACTTCACCCAAATAAGCAAACTTATATACTCAAGTTACTGACCCCAATCCACCCACTATTTCCTTAAACATACAAAAAGTGTAAAATTGTGTCAGAATTTATCTTTTCTTTGTAGAATGATTAACTACAGCGATATCACGTGAATTTCATTACTACAATTTCCAAATGAAAAATTGTTTCCCGACTCTAGATTTTAGGCTCCACAGCCACAATCAATTTGTTTGTCCCAGAAAATTTCCTTATTGAATCATTCTAATGCTACAGCAATGTATTTTTTTCTATATCTTTTCTATAAGGTTAAATATTAAATGGCATCTCTATAAACAAATGATGATAAATAAATTTTCCATTTAACGCTTGATGTTTATTAATTAATTTTTATTGACTTGACATTTACAAAATGCAATAAATATTAATGTTAATAAATATCCCCTGCATTAATATGAATTGATGCCTTCAATTACCCTCGAAGACATGAGAAATAAAAAGAGTCATAGGTTTCATTCAAATAGCTTTTTAGGCTCTTGATTCCACCATTGAAAAATATATTTGTCAAAAAAAAAAATTGAAAAGTGAAATTTTAGATGTATAATGTATAATTTTCTACGAAAACATCTTGTTTGGATTTAATTTTACAAAATGTGAGAATTGCAAAAAAGTTATTGAATTTGAATATAAATTCAGAATTTTCTTTAGAATCGTGTATAGGAAATTTTTATGTCACTTAGAAAATTTTTGAAATGATTTTTCTATGTTAGCAAGTCAAAGACATTGTACAATGAACTGTATGAAGTTAAATTTGATCAGTAAGGAAAAATTGAGTAGTGAAGTACCGTGAAAATTTTAGCAAAGGAAAAATAAAGTTTTACATTTACCTGAAATTATTCTTGATATTTAATAAAATATAAATGAAACTCATTTTTGTAAAGATTCAAGTGTTTTCTGATATTTTTTTTTCATTTTTTACTGCTCAATTATATTTTGTCTTTTTAAAACTGTCTTTTTCATTGTGAAAAACACGATCTTTATAATTTTAACCCATGCCTTACCATGATATTATACATCATGCGGAAATTGAGTGATTTTACATGATTTATTTCTGCACAAAAAACACTATTTTGTAAAAATTTTCGTAAATGTATGTGAATTCCTATGGGGGTGTTACGAAATGCTCGTGAATCGTATAACCCATAAAAAAGTTCGTGAAAATTTGTACTTTTTCACATTGTTCGTAACATGATCATTTGACGAACATTTTTGTACTTTTACAAACATTTGTTCGTAAATGTTCGCAAACACATAAAAAATGTTCATAAAATTTTGTCATTTGTTTGTAAATGCTCGTAAAATTTTCGTCAGGAAAACCAAAAATTTACGAATAAATGGCAAAATTTTACGAACATTTTTTGTGTTGATTTTGTCATTCGTTCGTAAATTTTTGGTTTTCCTGACGAACATTTTACGAACATTTGCAAACAAATGACAAAATTTTATGAACATTTTTTATGTGTTTGCGAACATTTACGAACAAATGTTTGTAAAAGTACAAAAATGTTCGTCAAATGATCATGTTACGAACAATGTTTGTGAAAAAGTACAAATTTTTACGAACTTTTTTGTGGGTTATACGATTCACGAGCATTTCGTACAAAAAGTGCTCGTGAAGTGATCTTGTTATGAACAATATTTGTGAAAAAAAGTACAAACTTTTACGAACTTGTTTGTGGGTTATACGATTTACGAGCATTTCGTAACTCCCCTATAGTAATTAACAATCATTTACGAACATATTTACAAAATATTTTTTGTGTGTAGCATTTTGCGCGTAATTTTACAATAAATTGCGAAATGATTTTTTTTCAGATATTTAGCTTGAATAGGGGAATGTAGGCATGGTTCGCACAGAGTGAACCTTCAAACGATGTGAATTTTCTCTTCGTTTGCAAAGAGCTGATTTACCATTTGTCATCTCGATTCATGAACTTAATAATTATATATTTTATGGCTAAGAAATGATGAACTAGCTCTTTGCAAATAAAGAGAAAATTTACGTTGTTTGAAGGCTCACTCTGTGCGAAACATGCCAACATTCCCCTAATCATTTTTTCAGAAAATACTTCACTGGTAGTCTTAGATGTTTAAATTTGTTAAGAGATTTAAAGACAATCCTAAAACTTTATTACAAAAATTTCTATTATCACTCAAAAGTATTTAGTATAATCCCTTAAATACATATTTACAAAAGTGGCTTTAATATTATATTATCAATTCTAAATAATTTGTTGAGAAATGTTTATAGGAAGTGGCTGTCAAGCTTCGCACACACTCTGGCTTCGAACATGATATGACCATTCTCTTAGGGCGTGAAATTAATCAAATTTTTTTTCAGATACGTTAACATTACTAAAACTAGCCAAAAAATATACTTCATATCATAAGCCATTACACTACTATAATTTTATTATTGTTTTATTGTGCTTTCGAAATTTATATACTGAATACCCAAATGGTTCAGAATTACACCTCACAAAATTTAAGTAAAATATTAAAGGGACAGATAATCCTAACCGGCTTATGTAGGTGAGATTCTTAACGTGAGCTAACTCGGAGTGCATGCAAATTCGATTTAGAGCTGAAATTGTAAGTCGCCATTTAGTTATCTTGAATCAAATTCGTGAAATTATACAAATTTTGTATTTAAACCAAAATATCAAGGATTGGGATGAACTGGCACAAAAGTGATATATGGGTGAAATGTAGACCAGAATGTATTCTATAATTTTCCTATAGAACATGATCTCATCGATTACTCAGAAGCCAAGATAATCGAGGTTTTTTGTTTCTTAACTTGTTTTTTCATCCAGAGTGCCCCAAGTAGTCATTTGTTGAACTTCAACTATATCAAAGAATTGTTGTATTTTGTGAGACTCTTCATTCAAAACCCTATTTTAAGTGTCTTGGTGGAGTAGAGGCAGTCAAATTGGCATCTGAGTGATTTCAAAGCGTTATTATGGGAAAAATCAATTTTTTCACACTTAAACGGCAAAATCGGAGTGATAGCGTAGTCTGAGCGGAAAATGATGTATGGACGAAATGTAGAGACAAATGTCCTCTACAATTATGTCGAAGTAATCATCAAAATCGGTTCAGCGACAGTCGAGATAATTGAGGTTATGTGATATTGAAATTGGTTTTTCGACTGTGGCGCCCCTGGTGTTGGTCCCACGAAGTTTAAATATTTTAGAAAGTTGTAGTATTTGGTGAGATCTTTCGTTTAAGCCCTCATTCATCAAAATCGGTCACATAAAACCGGAGATATGATTTTTTGAATTTTGTGAACTTTGACCCCTCATATCTCCGGTTCTGTTTTAACCACAGCGCGCATTTGCACCATTTTGGAAACGTCCTAGACTGGACTACAACATAATAAAATTTCATTAACTTGCACAATGCCGTTTTTGAGAAAAGTGACTTTGAATTTCGATGAATTTTGACGCTATCACAGCGCCACCTATGGTGACTTTTTGAACTTCCATCTGAAAGTGCTCATCGAGACGAAACCAAAAAGGTAAAATTTAGGTCGCTATGTTAATTAGAACCGGAGATAGAGGCCGGTCAATGTTCGAACTTTGACCCCTTATAGCTCGGGTCAGGGGTTATGGATCGACTTAAGGTTTTTTTTGTTTGATAGGTATAATCAACGGCTACAACATACTAAAATTTCAGCCCGATGCACAATGGAATTTTTTAAAAATTTTCTTTTTAATAATAGCGCCCCTAGCGGTGGTTTTATGAACTTGCGATGTTAGAAGGGGAAGTAGCATTTCACGAGAGCTTTCCAAAAAGCCCTCACTTTTTAAATTCTGACAATTAGAACCGGAGTTATGGCCATTTTAAGAAATTTTTTTTGGACCCTTATAGCTCGGGTCAGGGGGGTCGGGGGACCTTAAGTTTGGTATTGATGGAAAGCCCTAAGGCCCAGCTATAACATACTAAAATTTGAGCCCGCTCGATGCCATAGGGGCGGAGCTATTGAGAAAACAAAAAATGGGGGGTCTTCAAAATGGCGGAAGGAGGGGTGGGGGGTGGGGGGTCAATGCACCAAGTTGCAATTTTCACCCGATATATAACCTTTGCCGAAAACCGCAAGTCGATATCTTTTTTAGTTTAGGAGCTATTAAGCTCCAAAGAGCGGCCGGCCGGCCGGCCGGGAACGTAAATTAGCCACATATATATTCGTGATCAGGAAGTGCTGAAACACGTTTTGGCCAAGTTTGAGCTCGATCGGACGACATGAAATTTTGTTAGGATTATAGTAGGTGAGATTGTTAAGAATCTCACCTAATAGATATTCAAAAAAACATAAATTATTGTTGCTTATAAACTTCAGCAGTTTTTTTTATTATTTATCCCTAATTTCATTATTTAAACATTTTAACCTTGAACATATTGAGACTAAATAAAATAGAATAAACATTAAAGGTCGCTCTAATAGTGAATGAAATTATTTCTTCCTTCAAATTTATAGTATTTGTGTTTAGTTTACAAAATGATTTATAGCAATGAAATTTTCTTCCACTACCAATAATGTTTACCAGCTGCTGCAGTATTCTATATACATTTTGACTGATGCGATCGAACAGACAATCAATCAATATCAATGTTCTCGAACATTGCAGCAGTGTTTGCGATGAGTTTAGGTTGGCTGGAAACAGCATTAATTATTGGGTGTAAAAGAAAGTGAAGCATTGAAGATTTTAGAGGTGGATGATCAACTTTTTTTCCCAGAGGAAACTGCAATAAAAATAAATTTTACTGGGGGCTACAGCGAATGTAGAGGAAAATACAAACTTCTCATATATCCAGTGAAAATTGAGTTGTAAGTTACCAACATGATACCAGGAAGTAACATTTGAACTAAGTATATTTTATTAGGTAATAATCATATTTTGCATTTAAAAAGGAAGTCTAGATCTTATGAGACGCAATTTCTCGATCATGATCCCTCTCAAAAACTCATTGCAATGTTTCGCCCATTTAATATACAAATATGGATTTGACTTTATGGTATATTAGAGATGATTTTAACGTTTCATTCATTATGCGATGACCCTATGATCTCGCTGTGAGTGAGCACAATCTCTCAATGATTTGGAACCAATGGAAAAATCATTTATATTTCGTCATCGAAAGTTAACAATGAGGTGTATACGTGTATACAAATTTGCGTGAATATGCACAATTAATATAAACTTATCTACGATCACTGTATGCTAAATGGTTGTACACATTTAATAATATGGGGAAGCATTTTGCATGGCATTCAATATCTTTCAGCTGACTCGAGCTAAGGCATTTATTCACGTGTGATAAAATATATGGACGATGATCGAATTGAAGTGGAAAATGCAAGAATAATTTGACAACTGCCTTTGAGTGGCATCACTATCTATGCATTATACCTTTTTTGCATATCCCAATGTCTTTGCTATGAGAAATTATTTAATATTTATGTATTGCAATTCAATGTTCAGCGTTGACATTTTTCCTTTTAGAAATTTCAGCTAAATTCATTCATTTCCATTTATTACGATGACAAAGAGACTTTCTAATAACTAAAACTTATGGTAGGTGTGATTCTTCAAAAGACAACTCTAAGTCTAATTTTAAAATATTAGAATAAAATGTGGAATTAAACATTATGGGTCAGTACGTTTACTTTATGTGATTTAGGGGATATCTTTAAGGTTTGGCAAAACCATAACTTAATTTTAGCGGTTTTAAGTTCTGCATAAAAATGTATTTGAATATATACCTACAATCAACTGAATTAGAAATATCGAACTGAATTAGTATTTCGATAGAATTTTACAAAACAATCGTTTTATAAAAAAAAAATTCTGAAGTTTTTATCTGATAACGGCAATTTTATAGTATTATAACGTAACTGAGGTTTGTTTCGACCATGAAGGTTGAATAGTTATCTCAAAATAAAAAGATTTTTTGAAAACTATTCATTTCATTACTTTTTACCAATTGTTTTTGTTAAATGTCTTGAATCACTTTCTTTGAACACATGTTGCCAAAGTTAATTCTTAAAAGCGACGAATCATTTTCAAGAAATATGATTTTAAAATAATTTTTTTTTAACTACTGAGGTTGGTCATTAATGATAAGACGGCGGTGACCGCTAAAAAAAACTACAACGTTTGCCCTTCTTGTGTTGTTCCTTAGGAGTATTGCTGATGAATATCTATCTATCTATCTATTTTAAGGTGAATTATCAAACCTTTGTAATCGATGAATGCTTTACTGACCATAGTATGAAATAAGTTCATTTTAAACAATTTTGGTTTGAACAAAAAATGCAAGTCGTTTGCCTAAGTTTTATATCAATTTTTAACACTATTACACTGTACTCACACTAAATTTAAACCTCTTAAAGTAAAAGACGCAAATTATTAAATATTAAGCATTAGTAGTGTTGTTTTTCGAAATCTAGCAGATCAGTTGCGTTTAATATGTAATTCTAATTATGAATTTTCCCTAAAAGCTTGTTTATTATGATATTAGGGAAGTTAAGTTTTATGTTTAAACCAGATAAACTTTAGATCAGAAGACCACCACCATGCATTACGGTCCTTAATAAAAGAAAAAAACAAAATTCATGTACAAAACTCCTAACTCTAAAAACTTTAGGTGAACTTTCTGTATTTATTTAATACAAAAATTGAAGAATTCCCAGGAAATTCCCATACGGGAGACCGGGGCAGAATTAGCCAGTAAATGAAATTTTTCATTGCGTATAATTTTTCTTAAAATGTTTTGCATCGTGCTAACAAATACTTCAATAAATAGGAAATGAAGTTTAATTTTGGAATAAATAGTGGTTTCTTTAATATTCCTTCTAAGACAAGTTATAACATCTCACTATCTAATACCATGCGTGGCTAAATCTACCCCTATCTCCCCTACACACGTATAAGTAAGGATTTAATATAAATAATTTTAATTCCCGATTCCCCAGAAAGGCTATGCAAACCATTGTGAGGAGGCGTCGACCTTGCGGCAGACCTAGAACAAGGTGGCTGAATCAAATTCAGAATCTTGTCTTGGAACGCCTTGGGATCGAACCCGAACATCTTCCTGAAGTGGCGGAGGATCAACAAGCGTGGGCTGCTAATTTGGATGTCATGCGCCGTTCGCGACCTCAATAGCGATAAGGTTGAAAATGATGATGATGATGATTTTAATACCCGTTATCAAAACTGAATAATATTTTTCGTCAGTAAAATAGTCTATTTTGTTCAGTAAATAATGTAAAATGTACTTGAGATATTAAAAAGGTTCGTAGCTTCCTTGTACAAATTATTTAACTAATTACATTATTTCTTGCAGTAAATCGGATTTAAAATCCGGAATTTGATTTTAACTGACCATTTTTACAGAATATCTGCAAAAAGTTCGCAAAATTCTCAGAATAGCTGCAAATTTTGTTGCATCTCTTGGAAAATGCTTCATTATTATTTTTATGAAAGTTCTAAACTAAACTATTATAAACATAAAAAAAATAATATAAACAATTATGACAATAAAGTAAGTGAAGCATGTACAGACACTGAAGATCGTACACTGAGTGAGAGGAATCCGAAAAAGTTGAAATAACATTCAGGAAATGTTAATTTTACCCTGCATTATTGATCCGAAATCGGCGTAAATATTGCCCTTTTTAAGTGTAGTAGAGGTTAAATTAACCCTTTTTCATGTTAGTTTTATCCTTGAAAAGGCGTAAAATTAACATTAAAAAATGTTGATATATTTTTACACCTAAAAAGTGTTAAAGTTATGAGGAAAAGAAAGTTAATCGCACCCTCTTTTTTTCTCAATGTGTCGTCTCGAAGTATTTTTTTTAATTTTTACTGGTTTTTACTAATTATTTTTTGTAAAGTGTTTTACATTAGTTATTAATGTAATACAAGTTACAAAAGATAAATTAGTCAAAACCATCCTATCTACAGTGCCAATACATACACTAGTCACTATATAATAATAACAACCAGCAATAACACATAATCTCTAGTGCGTCTACCGTCGGCTTACTCACAATCAGTCTCATCGAGAAAACGGTGTAAAACTTAAATCATTGAGTAATATCATTTTGGTATCCATTTTATATTTTTCATTTTTTTGTATGTACTTTGTATTTCAATTTTCTCTTACTCCTATAATCTAGACAAGATAATTTTCTTGTTTTTTGTTACTTTACTACAATACTGATAATACAAAACCAGTTTAATTCTTCGTAGGGAAAAGTTAAAGGTTCTAAAATGATCGATAGCTTTTTGAAAGTAATAAACTTTTTAAGATGTTTATAAAAGTAGCTTGCATCCCAATAATTTAATATATTATTGAACTCTTTTCTATCTCTGGATTGTAACTCAAAGATATAAATAAAATTGTGTCTTTCACTACACAGTTATAGACATGACGACAAAATTATTAATTTCTCTATGTAAGATATTATGGTGACTAAAGATACACTCAACGGAATGACATTGTCCCTCGATGATCATTAATAATTGCTAGAAACATATTCATTGGTCGGCGCCTCAAAGACACTTTAAATGGTCTGGCAAAAAGGGAAAAGAACAAAAAAAAATGTATTTGACTCATAGTGAAAATAAATTTTACTCTCATTTGTACAATGTGCTAAAATAAGATATTGATTCATATAATTCAACACGATTTTCAATTATTAAAATATCAAAATTAGACAAGCTCAATTACAAAGTGGCGAAAGAAAATTGAAATTCTTCGCTTTTTCTATACACATTGTACACATTGAATTTGAAATTTCACTTTGAAATGTGTGGTATGTAAAGCAAACTACAAATTGTTTTTATGTTCACCTGCATTTTTTGACTGTTGCGGATGATTTAAAGAGAGTAAAAGTTACTTGCCACAGTTATTATGTTCGACAGTAATAATCACTTTGCTTTCCACATGATTCACTTTAAGAATGATGATATGAGGTCCGCTTTAGTAGACACCGAATTATTGAGCAATCAATTTAGAATACACAGATTTTTTGACATGAAGGAGGAGATTATGAAGTATAGCAGTGAGATGACTTTGCTGGATGTTTGAAAATTAATGAAAAGAGACTATGCAGTCTTGTACACCTATGCATTCATTATTGGTAATATAATTTTTTTTGTAAATTATTGGAAATTAATCAGTGTAAGAATTTGTTAATAAGTGATTATTTATTTTTTTTTATTGTGGGATGTTGTGTCCGATTTTTTTTGCTGAGACTTTAAGATTTCGTTTAAATATATTCTATAATAAATTTACAATTTTTCACTCTGTAATAAAATGGTGGTCCTGCCTTAAAGTCTTTCGATGAAAAATCTTGATACCCCTTTCATACGAGATTTGGAGATCCAAAAATAAATATAAAAATAGTCATAGTTCACATTCCAATTGCTTAAATTTAACAACTAATAGCGTATATTTAATGTCTCGTAAAACGTTACAGCTTTTGGGTACACTAAATTTCGTAAGGGCGCCGTTATGGCCCAAATAGACTCAGGCTGATCTTCGAGAGAATTAAGCTTGCAAAATTTGACAGCAAGGATTTATGTCAAACTCTTATACATTGAGAACTTAAGATCATCAATTAGAGATCCTTTACATAACCTTCCTTAACTTAATCCTTTGTTTCCAAATTTTACAAGCTAAATATTCTCGAGAATCAGCCTGAGTCTATTTTGACCATTAGAGTTGTTAAAATCGGAAGAAACTATTTTCAATATTTAAGTAACGAATGTCTAAAAAAAAACCTTGATAAATCTTTCGAAATCGCTCAGAAATATTGTCCTATTTTCTATGGAAATTTCTTAACTTTTAAAACTTTATAGATTACGCTAGACTAAGATTGGGTAATTTGGAACCATACCTAATTCGGAACTTTGAGATTTCATAACAGATGGCAAAAGGGAAAAACAACGAATAAGTATTCTCGAATGTAAGGTCTTGTACTTACTTGTTCGTGGTTCTCCTTTTCATTTTGGTCATCTGAAACAGTGAGAAAATCTCAAAATTCTAAAATAGACATGATTCCGTACCCCATCTTATACGATCTTCAGGCTTAAGGCTTAGCCAAATGGCTTAAATGCTCTAATTTCTTATCAATCACGATTCTTTGGAGGAATTTTACTTAGGATTGAATTATTAAAGATAAGTGACCTATTAGGCAACTAAATTGTTCGCCCTTTACGATTTTGAGACCTTCGGGAACTGGGCTAAACCTCTAGTCTGAAGTCCATTTTACACTTTCAGTATATATCATACAAAGAAATTAAGAAAAACTTAGAACTACAGGTTTAGTTTAATGTTAATAAAACGAGATTTACTTAACAAAAAGGAAATATAATATAATGTAAGTAAAGCAATTTATTACTGTCAATTTTGCTTCACTTGTAATTCAATTAATTTTATGGTTAGGAATGAACCTTTTTTTCTAATTTAAGCATATGCGGCAACTTTTTACCTTGGATCAATTGAGAAAGGAGGGGAATACAAAAAAAAATCTCTTGAGATTCATGATTTTCTGACTCATCTCATCGCCTTCACAAATCTCAGCATAAAATGTACTTGCGTGTTTAATAAAATGATGCACTTATTTCTCCGGTCTCTTCAATTATGCAATAATAAAGTGAGTCTAATGGTAGAGTATGTTTGTAAGACAAATCAATGTTATTCTACTTTGCGTATTCATTTTGTAAATTTCTTACATACAATAGCCATCAAGCCACCATATGGCTGCAGTTTTATTTTAATCTTCAACTATTTTTTTTTAAAGGAAATATAAGACAACGTATTCGTGATGATCGACATACTATGTGGGGAGAGATTTTGAAATTTAAAATAATATTTTTATTGAACTCTTGATTTCATTAAACGTGATTGATTTCGACAATTTTCAAGTCTATATTTTGGTTCACATGGGATTTAGTTGATGTAGTTTAAGCAATCAGACTGGTAGCCTTGCGCTTTCTTTCTTTCTCAATTTTGTTCAAAAATTAAAAAAAAAAGTTTTGCCTTAAAATGAAAACAATATGATTAAACTAATAAGCAAATAAATTATTTGTAATTTAATAATCCTTTCATATAAATATTTCTTGGGAATTACAGAAAAAACAATAAATAATTTGAAGAAATTTTTAGAGATATTGTAATGGAAAGAGTATTCAATTTCACTTGTTTCTTATAGCAAGTTACAGCTTCCAGTTATTTGCATAAAAAAAAGTGGAATAATATTTCTTAAGCTATTTCACAGTCACTTGATGTTTTAAATAAATGATCCTTGAGGTAAAATGCCTATTAAACACTTCTGTTTCACGCTGTATGTTGCAATACTTGTCTCATATATTTGGTCAATAATTGGAAAATTGATAACCTTCTTTTGCCTTACTATACTTTGGCAATAAATTGTGAATGAATTATTTGAATGAATGGTCAATAATTTTGCCAATCAAAATCAAATACAACTTCTGCCAAATATCACTGAAATTACAGATGACCATAGCGAAAGAATTGGCAAGGCTGCACTACTCCTTTTTAGTTAATGAATAAAATTATAACATATGAGTCTTGATTATTTTCTTCATACCAAAACTGAGCTCCTTTCACATTCACCAAGATTAAATATTAACTGACAATACACGTCTGTATACTCTGTATATGTATATCATATCTACAATATTTTACACAATTCTGTGTAGCACTATGGATTATTTAAGACTAAAAGCTACTAATGCAACAAATTGCACATTGTGTTTTTCCGTAAAATCAATTGTGTAGTAAGATAGTGCCCTAACCCACTGTATCACCCCTTGGCCGGAACTGAATATAAGATTACGAGTTTACTAGAAACCTCAATATTACTCACAATCTTATGAACACCTAAAATTTTCTGCATCCCAGCTGACCATTAATAACAATTGAATTAATATGAAATGATTCCTATACCTTTGATTGTTCTGTAAAAATCCTAATTTTTTACAAAAAAAAACGAAAAAAAATGCGGATAGGGGAAGGCTTTCAAGCATCGCACACAGTCCTGGGTGATTTTTTTTTTTACATTTTTCCATTATTTCTTTAAGGAATCTCACCAGAATTTTTTCAGGAAATTTGTGACTTAACCCATTCAGTCAATGTACCAGATATACTTGAGATAGAATGTTCATATTTTGGGATTAGTTTCCTACAGATTAATAGATGTTTTCTTTGAAAGGAAAAAAAAATTATCTCATATGGGGGCGCGGGGAGCCTCTGTCAAATACACATCTTAACGATCACTCAATTTAAATTCTGTGCATTAATTCAGTACAAACTCTATTGCTTTAGATAGAGTAACTATCCAAGAATACCAATTGGCAACTAGAATTCAAATCAGGAAAGAGGAAAGAGGCCTATTTTAAGAAATTCGACGGGATGTTGTATTTTTCGTCCGTCATTTTGAGCAAAAATTTTGCATGACCTTCGGCGAAGCAAGAAAAGAATAACAAAATGTATTTTCATCTCTGTCGGACTATTTTTCCCAAGTATAATTGAATAACTAACGTTACTAAAAATCCATTCCCGACAGCAATTCGGATAAAAATTGCCGAGAAATAAATCATCAAAAATCACTCAATTTGCGTATGATGTATAATACCATGGTAAGGAATGGGTTAAAGCAGCTATTAAAATATAATTCCATAAATAAGTCAGATTCATTAAAGGATTATAGGAAAAATATGATGCCATTAAAGCCAGGGTGTGTGCGAAACCTGAAAGCTTTGCTCTATGGGAACCCTTCCTATTTAAATATTTTATTTATTTATTAAATAGACTAAATACATGGTGTCTAGGTGCGGCTGCCGTAGACAGACGCCGTATTACAATTACAGACCTTCTCATGTAAATTGTAATTTTTTGTTCATATTCAAATTTAAAACATCGAGCTTGCCAAAAAACCAGCTGATGTTCGTATGGTAATGATCTGCCACTGTGATGTAAAGTTGACAAAATGAGCATGAATTTAGCGGTTATCCGCTAGTATTTCCTAAGTGTTCTTATAATCGGATTTATCTGCTATAAAAATTTAATGAGTTAAAATTCTAGTTTCAGACTTGTGCAGTAAGACTGCTGAGCCTAGAGTAGTTGAACGGAGAAAGCCCTTCCTAATAAAGGTTTTTCTAAGCCAAAGGTACCACTCACTGTTCAGCTGAGGTGGTGACTATGAGGGGTGTTGTTAAGAATTTGAAATTTAAATTTACATGATTGTATAACTTTAGGCTTTTTTTGAAGTTCCCTTGGGTAATATTGCATTTATCAAAAACCTGTAGATCATCTTCACTCTCTCATTGAATACCGCAATCGGTACTTCCGTATAAAAAATACAGTTTGACCAGTCTTTGGCAAAAATTCCATGTGAGTAGACAAGTGATCCACGAGGTGAAGAATAAAATTATAATTTCTGTGAAAATAAAAGTGTTTTTAATTCCGGAAATTGTCCAGTGAAATCCTTGGAGATAGTTGCAGCAGCAGAGGAAAGAAACTTTGATCCTACTCGATCGGATTGTAATAGTTTCTGTGTTTTTAATAGGTGAGCACGTCACTGAGGTGGCCAAAGGGCATCATAACAAGTTACCAGCGGTTTTTGTCTTGTAATTTAATAGGTGAGAGACTATCTGCAGAAGTAGAAGGGCTGGTGATTGATATTTTCGGTGGTTCTTCTACAAATTATAGGTAAATCCTCATCATTTGATCCTACTCGATCGGATTGTAATAGTTTCTGTGTTTTTAATAGGTGAGCACGTCACTGAGGTGGCCAAAGGGCATCATAACAAGTTACCAGCGGTTTTTGTCTTGTAATTTAATAGGTGAGAGACTATCTGCAGAAGTAGAAGGGCTGGTGATTGATATTTTCGGTGGTTCTTCTACAAATTATAGGTAAATCCTCATCATTTGGTCCGACGTCGCCTTCAGGGAACAATTTGATTTCACGATGCCTGAAAAGGAACTAAGTAGACGTGCCTACAAGGGTCAACTTACTAGCATCAAGAAGGTGCTTGAGAAGTTCCAGAATGATCCAACCCTCCTTGAAAGAGATAATGCAGAGATGCAAATTGTATCACACCGTGATATGGTTGGACGGGTGGAGCAAAAGTTTCAATTAATCCAAATGGAAATTATCAAGGACACGACCACTCCGGAGGATAAAGAGAGAGAGCAAAAGGAATTGATGAGCTTTCTGGATGACTGCATGGTCACTGAGATGGCATTTACGAAGCTATTGGCAACCATCTCATCGCAATCTCCACGGTCACTCGCTGATGATTCTATTTGCTTAGAAGGAGCGGGCCCCGGAAGCTCAGGTCTGGAGACTTTGCTTAATTTAATGAGCAAACAATTGAAAGAACAGCGCCAGCAACGCTTGAGTGATGAGTCTAGACTCAAGGAAATTCTTGATGTTCAGCGAGAGGAGTTCAGTAAAATGCTGGAGACTCGTAGGGAACTTAATACTTCTCTTAGCGAAACTGACCTTCTTTTTACTGAGTCATCGGCAAAACTTGAGCCTATTAAAATTCCTTCTTTTGGGGGCTCATATTGTGATTGGCAATCTTTCAAAAATCTTTTTCTCTCCTCTGTCGATAAAAACCCACGGCTCACAAAGTCACAAAAAATGCAATATCTTGTGAGTAACACCAATGGGGAGGCTTTGGCTCTCTTCAGTAAACTCCCGTTCTCTGATGAGAACTACGATATTGCATGGAATCGCCTGGTGAAGAGGTATGATGACAAAATGTTGATAGTCGCTGCACATATGGATGCATTTTTAAGCCAACAAGTGATCTCTAAGCCGAATGCTTCAGCCCTAAGGAAACTCCAATCATCTACTAATCAAGCATTGGAGGCCATTAATGCTTTGCAAGTCACGGAAAGAGACCCTTGGCTCATCCACTGGACTCTCAATCATGTGGACCATCAGACCAGGACACTGTGGAGTGAAAAGAAGCCCCAGTCTACACCTACATGGGCGGACTTTGATGACTTCTTGAACACCAGGTGTCGGAACATGGAGTCCTGTCCACCGCAGCAGTCCTCAAGTAAGTCAAAGCATGTGTCTTCTCATGTAACCGAAAACCAGAAACGCGAAAATTGCAAATACTGTAATGTCAATCCACATAGATTGTATAAATGCAAGAAGTTTTTGGGTCTTCAACCCAAGAAAAGACTTGAAACAGTTAAAAATCTTAAGCTCTGCCAAAATTGTCTTATCGATTGTCATGAAATCAAAAATTGTTCATATCAGTCATGTAAAGTTTGTAAGCAAAGACACAATCATTTGATTCATGATGCATTTACAAGCCCAAATCCCACTGCAGTGCCACTCTCAATACTGGATAACCCTACCCCATCTGATACTGGTACTAATCCCTGTCCCTCAACATCCACTAGTTTGAATTGTGCGGGAAAATCACGAGGGGTGCGATCCCATGTATTGTTCGCAACTGCTGTTGTAAAACTTTTGGGCAACAATAATACCCAAGAATATTGTCGAATTATCTTGGACCCCGGATCCCAGATTAATATCATCTCCACTTTCATGTGCGAAAAGTTACAATTGCCACTTACCCGAACAAATTTTATTGTTGACGGAGTAGGGTCAATTTCACAAGTCTCGCAACAGGAAACTCAGGTTCGATTGCAGATCAAGGACAAATCTGAAATCCAGACCCATATATTGGATTGTCTTGTGATGATGAAAGTCATTGGGGAGCAGCCGAATTGGGAGATAGATGTCAGTAGGATCCAAATACCCCCACAATTTCAGTTAGCTGACCCCCTCTGGTTCAAGCGACAGAAAGTAGATTTGCTGATCGGTGGTAGCCATGCGTGGCAATTCCTGGGGCTTGATAAACACGTTCTAGGAGAAGGTCTTCCCATGCTCCAACACAGTGTTTTTGGCTGGTTGGTAGTAGGTCCGTGCTATTCCACAGATTACACAGTAGTGGGTTCTTGCAACATTACCACATTGACTAGCATAGATCGGACACTCAAAAGGTTCTGGGAAATCGAGGATGTCCCCAAGGAGTTCGGTGCTCAATCAGAACATGAAGAAGTTGAAGCACACTTCCAAGACACAACCTTTCAGGACCCAGAGGGAAGATATGTAGTATCACTTCCACTTAGGGATGATGTGAAAGATCTAGATAACAATCGTGGGGCTGCTGTGCGTCAACTGAACTACTTGAACAGAAGATTGGTAAAAAACCCAGCATTGCTGAACCAGTATGATGGGATATTCAAAGAATATTTGAGCCTCAATATTATTGAGAAAGTTCCTTTCGATGAATTACAGAAGCCATCTTACTACTTTCCTCACCATGGCGTGATCAAGAATGATTCCTCAACTACCAAGATACGGATAGTGTTTAATGCTAGCTCACGCACAAAGTCTGGGAGGAGTTTGAATGATTGTATGATGGCCTGTCCAGTGGTACAACCAACTCTGGTGTCAATCTTGTGGAGATTTCGATTACATGAGGTCGTCTTAACCTGTGATATTGTTAAGATGTACCTACAGGTTCTCATTAATCCCTCACACCGAGACTATCATCGGTTCGTTTGGTTTGAAAATTCAGAAATGGTGGATTATCGGTTCAGAACCGTTTGCTTTGGTGTAGCAGCATCTCCATACTTAGCAACTAGAGTTCTAAATCAAATTGCCACAGATAATAAAACGGAGTTTCCTTTGGCTTGTTCAATCCTGACTCAAAATTTCTATGTGGATGACTGCCTGTTCTCTGCCCCAACCATAGGCGAAGCCATAGATGCTAAAAATCAATTAGAAAATGTTCTAGGTGGTGCAGGGATGAAGCTATCCAAATTCAGAACTAACAGGTTAGAAGTTCTACAGCCAGAAGATGATATTACTCCAAATTCCACTGAACTCGTCTTAGATGAAGAAGCCAAAACTTTGGGTATCCTATGGAATCCAAAGACAGACGCTTTCCATTTTCGAGTGACCAACCAACCAAGCGGAGAAAATCCTACGAAACGCTATATTCTTTCAACGATTGCAAGAATCTTTGATCCGTGTGGACTAATCGGACCGATTGTCACAATAGCAAAAATCATTCTGCAAGACGTATGGGAGACTGAGGCTGATTGGGATACTCCAATCCCTAATGTGTTGGAAAAAAGGTGGCAAATGTTTGTTGCGGACTTAGCAGATATTGAACAAATCCAAATCACAAGATGGATATCCACAATCAGTAATCCAAGTCATCGTGAGCTCCACGCATTTTGCGATGCTTCGAAAACCGCTTATGGAGTCTCAATTTATTTGGTTTGCGAAGATAGTCATACCTCTCGGTCGTCAAGTTTATTGGTTTCGAAGTCCAGGCTCATGCCAATCCCATCAAAGAAGGGTGCGACTCCTACAAAAATTACATTGACGATACCAAAGGCAGAACTCAGTGGAGCAGAATTAGCCACGCAAGTAATGAACGCTGTCTCAAAATCATTGGGAATAGAAAGATGTTTCTTTTGGACTGATGCAATGGTTATCCTGCATCAAATACATTCGCCAAATCGTCCAAGAGAGGTATTTGTACGACATCGGGTATCCAAAATTCTGAGTTTGTCAACAGCATCCCAATGGCGACATGTGCCTACGTCGCATAATCCCGCAGATGTCCTTTCACGTGGTAGCAGAGTCAAGGCACTTGCCTCTAATAAGTTGTGGTGGAGTGGACCTGAGTGGTTGCTGAAGACGGAAGAAAATTGGCCTCAAGAATTTTGTCCGGGAAAACCCAACCTGTGTTGTTCGGAGACTTTGGCGGGTATGGGATTATCAACTACAGTGGATCCAGACATGATTGTTTACGATCGTCTGTTGGAACACCATGGTTCATTTTTGAGGATCAGTAGAGTTCTCGCATGGATTTTTCGAGCAGTTGCCATTTTCAAGAGCATGAGAATACGCCGAACCCGAAATTCTGTTATGATTTTTCCTGAGAATTTGCAGGTCACAGAGTTAGAAGAAGCGGAAGTTCGCATATTAAAGTGGGATCAGAAAAGGCACTTGAAAAATGTTCGTGATTTGGTCAAGGCTAACCGCCTGAATTCGTTGCCTAGCCCTATGCGAAAACTGCGTCCCTTTATGGATCCTCAAGGAATCTTACGAGTTGGTGGACGATTAAGCCTGTCTTCAGAGGATTTTGATCTTCGACATCCCATAATTTTGCCAAAAGGAAAACTTTCGGATTTACTCGCGCTACGTGAACATCAACGGCTTCTACATGCTGGGCCACAGCTCACGCTAGCGTCGCTGAGAAGAAGATATTGGCCTTTGAACGGGAGAAACACTGTGAAGCGCATCATTCATTCTTGCGTGAAATGCATACGATTAAAGCCTCCAAAATCTCAGCAGTTGATGGGTGACCTTCCACCTTCGAGAGTCTCTTTTACTCGCCCATTCCGTTATACGGGGATCGATTTTACGGGTCATATTATGATCAAAAGGGCCCCCAGAGGTGGTGTGCAAGAAAAGTCATATGTGGCAGTCTTTGTCTGCATGACAGTCAAGGCCGTTCATCTCGAACTCATTACTTCGTTAACAACGCACGCCTTTATTGCTGCATTCAAACGATTTGTCGCAAGACGGGGTCTACCAGCACATATCTATAGCGACAATGGCACTAACCTTGTCGGGGGAGAGAAGGAGTTACGAAGGTTGCTCAGGAATCGTCAGGCTCAACAAGAGCTGTCAGACTTCGCATCAAAGCTACACGTTCAGTGGCACTTCAACACTCCGGGTGCCCCACATCAAGGTGGCTTGTGGGAGGCTGCCGTTAAATCCTTCAAATATCATCTCTCACGAATTGTTGGAAATGTGTCTTTGACTTACGAGGAGCTGAACACTGTGATCATCCAGATCGAAGCAGTATTGAACAGCAGACCCCTAGTTGCTCTCACAGATGACCCACAAGACCCAACCAGTTTGACACCTGGAGACTTCCTTACAGGGGGAGCTCTCACACAGCTACCAGTTGTTCAACAAGATCTAGAGAGGACGGATCGTTTGCATAGATGGGAATTATGTACCAAGCTGCAACACGATTTCATGACCCGATGGAAGAGAGACTATCTTCATACGTTGCAACAGAGACATTGCTGGAACCGAGACTCTCCCAATATCGAACCAGGAGACGTTGTTTTGGTTAAATCAGACATTGCACCTAATTTGGATTGGCCAATGGGTCTAGTGGAGAAAGTTTTTCCTGGCAAGGATAATAGGGTGAGAGTGGCACAGGTAAAAGTCAAGGGCAAATCTTTTTCAAGACCCATTACAAAATTAATAAAATTACCAGTTCGTGATAATGAAATAAATTAAATTGCGTCTTTGCATTTTCTTAAGTTAAACAAAAAAGGTCTAAAATTTATTATTCTAAACGTAAACTTCAAAAAGGGGGAGTGATGTTAAGAATTTGAAATTTAAATTTACATGATTGTATAACTTTAGGCTTTTTTTGAAGTTCCCTTGGGTAATATTGCATTTATCAAAAACCTGTAGATCATCTTCACTCTCTCATTGAATACCGCAATCGGTACTTCCGTATAAAAAATACAGTTTGACCAGTCTTTGGCAAAAATTCCATGTGAGTAGACAAGTGATCCACGAGGTGAAGAATAAAATTATAATTTCTGTGAAAATAAAAGTGTTTTTAATTCCGGAAATTGTCCAGTGAAATCCTTGGAGATAGTTGCAGCAGCAGAGGAAAGAAACTTTGATCCTACTCGATCGGATTGTAATAGTTTCTGTGTTTTTAATAGGTGAGCACGTCACTGAGGTGGCCAAAGGGCATCATAACAAGTTACCAGCGGTTTTTGTCTTGTAATTTAATAGGTGAGAGACTATCTGCAGAAGTAGAAGGGCTGGTGATTGATATTTTCGGTGGTTCTTCTACAAATTATAGGTAAATCCTCATCAGGTGTTATAACAGCGGCTAAGCTCAACTTACGATATCGTTATAGTTTCGCTAGATGAGGTTGTGAGTACTTGACGAGTTATTCCGGAGGCATTATCGAATTGTCTCCTCAGTCAGTCTTCACTAGCGAAGTGAGGAGGACGCCAAATCGTGGCTGTCTTGAAATGCGCAATAGGGCTCAATTCCGGGAGGTTACTAATGAAGTATGCTCCAGTATGTTCTGCGGTTGGGACTTGTAGCATTCGTGCTACATTTGTAATTGAGATCTCTTTAACCTCAAACTCCGCCTACCGATCGGGTATTTCATTTCAAATTTTCAAATAGAATATTCAAATATCCCTCTGTCCTAACGATTACATGGGCAAACCGACAATAAAAGATATATTTTTCCAAGTGAAGCAATGACGCATAATGACTACCATAATAAATTTTTAATCAATTTAGAATAAAGTTTTGGTCAACCGGGTTATATCACGCAAAGAAGTCCGGTAAAAAGTTACAATTAATCATGGTTGAAATAAAAAAAAGTATTCATTGTGACCAAGGGAGTGTCCAAAGAGAATTTTTCAAGCAAGAAGCATTTTGTGTAGGCATCTTAGCAAATCATTGGCATATATCATTGAATATAGGAAAGGCAATTTCTCATTTCAGCATACAATTCAAATGCAAAACTTCTGTATTTTCTTATCACGTGAAATGACAGGAATTCATTTCTTTTTCCACATGTGCATTCAAATTAAAGTGCAATCCACTGGCTTTTTTTTTTACTTATTATTTTAAACTTCATCAGCCACACACAAAATGCAGATACAAGCCTTTGCGGCATTTGAACATTTTCTGCTTCTTGTATTTTGCTCAGTGCTGCTGCGAACGAGTAATTTGTGTATTTATAACTTTTTCCTGGGAATCACTCGGTCACGATTGTCTCTGTCAACTTGCGCATATGGTTGGCATAGGAGATTTTTAGAGAATGCCAAGAAGCTGAAAAATTTAATGGATTCTACATTGTAACTTCAATGCACTTAAAACTGCCTCCACAATTTACACACGAGTGGATGCTTCTCTATCAAATTGTCTGTGATTTGGAGAAATTATATAGAAACATTTTAAAGAGACTGAATATATTAAGTTCAGAAATGTAAGAGAGAATTTAGAGACAATCTTTTTCAAAATGTAGTAAATAGTCGTTTAATTTACTACAACGCTCTTCTAAATTTCAAATTGTAGACATTTTGTCAATTGGAATAAAATAGACTAGCGTAATTATCTTCTGCAACATTGTTGTCGATTTGTCCATCTGACCGTTATAGGACAGTAGTAGACTTAAATTTTTCCAAATGTTATGGTTGGAATCCGGGTAACAGTGCCGTCTACTGGGAATATCTTGTGGAACTTACTATCCGTCAGAAATGTATAAGTCATCACAAGGTGAATAATCGCAAGTTTGATCTCTGCAAAACTCAGACTTAGGTTAGGTAGTAAGATACAGAAATTAAACAAGGAATTGTAGAAAATTTTCCGCCAGACAAAGGCAAAGTAGCGATCATGTCGTTATTCTCTCCGTCGTTGGCAACCCTCTCTACAGCCAGAGCGATCTGAACGTTGCCTCCCTGACCTGCTTCAGAGTGAGTGGTATGACGCTCTGGCGCCATATGTAGTAGAATAAGTGTATCATGGGAAGACTCATGATCATGTCACATATAAGATTAATATTAAGATTAATGCTTTCTGAACTGCGATAATGCAAAAAAAAAGATAACAATTGTTTTATCTTGCCTCTCTTTCGCGTTTCGCTCGAAAACTTCCCGAATCACAGTTGGCACGCATGGAAAATTGCTCGAATTGCCTGTAATACGATTCAGAAAGCAATAAATACGAACAGTAATATCTTACTCATCGTATTAATCCACTAGGGTGCACTCTTTCTAACACACATATTTTTCCATCTGAAATTTCGAATACTATACACTTCTCTTTCTGTTTTTCTTACTCTTTCGCTACTTCATATGCGCGCTCTCATCTTTCTTAACCGGTTGATTGCATCGGGATGCCCTGGGTACCTGGCCTCTCTCTTGACTCCTGGCGGGTCGGCTAGAGTCGGTGGACTGATTGTCCCTAAGTCACACCATGAGTCCTCCAGACGAACTCTATTTGTCAAAGGGGTTTTTATGTATAATTCTCTCGCTCCTCAGAAGCGTAGATCGCCTGACACTATTAGGGAGCACTTCCAGAATGGACCTTGCTAATTTCTCTTTTCATCTTTAAATTCTTAATTTGTTTTATAAGCTATATTTTGTTTCATTTTCCTTTTTTTTAACTATTTTTTTTATGCCACAAATTTGTAAGAGGGAACTACCCTAAGTTTTGTGAGTCAATAAATTGAATTGAATTGAATAGTATTAATCTTATATGTGATACCACGGTCAGAGTGCGAATGCTGAACTTGCGATTCCCAAAAAAAGGAAGTCACCACCAGTGTTAGTGTCAGTAGTACGGGAGGGCTATTATACTCTATTTAAAATAAATTATCTATTGTTGGTTCTTCGAGTCGAATTATTTAGTAAATATTCCAAGACTGACAGGTTATGAAAAGTATCAACATAGCTGATCTCATTGTTGCGCTATCTAAAGTAGAAAAAGATCCCAATGAGATGCTATTTTACAGAGAAGTTAATCATATTAAGCTCAAAATAAATTAATCAAATTTTGATCCTTCGAACCGTGTCAATATTTCTATACCAGAAAGGAACTCTCAACTTCAATTAACCTAGTATTACTCAAGTTATAAAATCTCAATTATTTTTAACTAAGAAATTTAATCCATAGAGAAGTTTATTTGATGTTTGTTATTTTTTTCTTAATTTTTAATTAAGTAACTATTACATTTAAAAATGAAAATAATATTGCACAAATGCACAATATGATTATCGCAGAGTTTTACTCTCTACAACTTATTATTCTTATTATTGTTATTATATTTTTTGGTATCTTGAAAAAGATGAGACACTCAATCAGTAGGGGCATTTTCACGGTTAACTATTTAACTAAATTTCTAGTTTGAAACTTTATAATAAAATAGGAACTCAAAATACTATGCATAAAATCAGGTTAATTCCTTCTTTATGAAAATGCCATAACATATTCATCTTCAGCTTTAGTATAATTGTGACAAATATACTTTTACCACGATACAATCATAAATCATTTGCATTATGCACAATATATAATGGATTGAAATGTGTAAAAAGAGCAAAGAAATGCCGAAAGTGATGATTCTGATCGGGTGAAAGCTTCTTGAAATTCCATCGATTCAGTGCATCAGGTGAATTACGGTCTTCAGCCAGAAGGTAATCCACCTCTCTTGGTTGAGATCTTCTCTTGAGACACACAAAAGATTATACACATTCATCTGATCATAAAAATTTGTAAAGTTTAAGAAATAAACATGTCAATAATTAAGTATTCTTAAATGCACTGGTTTCTCACATTGGGGAAGATGATTTTCTTCTTTTTTTTTTCTTCTACCTTCTCACAATCCACGTAAATAATTACTCTTGTAAAAACCACCCAATGAACCACTTTCCACATAATATTGCATGCAACAAGTTATCGGAAAAAATCTCAAGTACCACCTTTAAAGATATTCTTCGCTCTTTTGTAACTATATAGTATCTTGAGACTGACTGGAGAGCGATTCAATAATTTATGTTTATTCTTTTAAATACATATTGCTCTTTAATTTGCATACCCATTTCGAAAATGACTTTCAGTAAATTTATTTTTATTTACTTATATGACAATTTGCACAAGGATTTGGTTAAATTCTTTGATGCTTTTAAAAATGATAAGTCTGGATGCAACTGAATTGTCTTTAAATTTTTATCCCCATCATTCAGTTTATCTTAATCTATTACGCATTCTTCCATGTAAATTGTCCCAAGTATAATTGCTGTGTAATAGTGATGCAATGATATTATTGTAAGAGTTTCACATTATTGTATGAATAAGTGATTAATAGTCAAAACATAATTAAAGAATCCCCCTGTCTATGGATAACCTTTGATCCTTCCCTAAAGTATACAACTTATACAATAACTTTTTCGCGGCAACATGGACAAAAGATGCGGGTCTTTGGAGAATTATGTAGAAACGAAAAGGATTATCAATTTAACCCTATAATCTAAATTACAAATAACCATCATTAGTGTGAGTGAAAATAAAAGTTCACTCTCTATTTAAGTGATGAATTGCAGAACTACGAAGATTATCCCTGAACATTTGGTGAAGCATTCAATGAATTCCCACAAGATATAAATTACGAGTGTAATATTTGAGAGTGTGAAATACATCGTAGCCGAAATGTCTTGGAAGAAAGTTATAAAATTAATTATCGTTCAAAGATTTTTCTATTGATAGTAAAAGCATGGAACAGGTTTTAGAGATTTAAATCTAACATTCAATCCATGTATGATGATTATCACGAGATTTTTCTTCATTTTTTTTCCTACTGCACGAATTTAGATTCTTGTTGAAAGGAAAGCGAAAATTGCTTAATTGTTTCGGATATTTTTGTTTTCATTTCAGACATAAAATTGATGATTTAAGTGAGATTTTCAGCATTTGGTATAAGAATTTTTGTTCTGAAAATATGTAGAGAAAGTTACTAAAAGTGGGGTATTTTGTCGTAACATAATTATATACACAGTAAAAAAAAACGTACAGTGATAATAGTGAGTTCAACTGTGCATTATGATTGTCATTCAAATTTGGCATGAAAACATAACCTTTATATTTCCTCAAATTTCCTCAATTTCAATGTAAATAAAACAAAAAATTACGAGATTTATCTCGTAAATCTAGTACAGTAGACTCTTCGATATCCGGCTGACTCGGGGACAAAATGACATTTAGGTTTTTTGAATGATCAACGGTTTTTCTATTTTGTGCAGTGTGAATTTATTTTCTGTCTGACAAAGAAAAAGAGAATTTTCTTCATGGTGTGCTTATGTTTCATTTTTTATCACAATTATGTATTAAAAACTTCGATACAATGTTAATAATACTTTAATTCACTCTGGACAAACTTCATGTTAAGTGAAAATAATTTTGAATATATCAACCGCCAGTGTTTGGCAGCTGTCACCCGGATATCGAAGTGCTGGATATCGAAGAGTCTACTGTACTAGTAGCATACTTAATACTAGTAGTAGTAATATAAAGTAGTATACTAAAATGCTGCAGTAAAATATTTAATAATGAGTTTTCAAAGTTAAAAAGATAAAGCACTTCAATTACATTATTATTATGTGCCACCATTATTATTATTATTATTATTATTTTAGTGCAAGAAGATCGAGAGCATGCGAAGATTAAAAGTTGACAATCAACTCAAAAATCCAAATGTGATTTATGCTGAGATCGCGCAATTGACCGGGTAGTGTTCCACTACACCTTCAAGAAGATTATAATTCGGTTCAAGGAACTCAAGACTGTTGCTCAGAAGCCAGAAAGAAGTAGCCGAAAGACTGAGTTTTAGGATGGCAAAGAGAGTTTTTGAACTTTTCGAAGAGCAACTCAATCTTTCCATGTGTGATGTGGGAAAAAAGATAGGGGTATATTGGAGCTTGATCCATAAAATCAAGAGAAGAAATGGTTTGATAAACCTACAAAGGTCATGCTGCTCCCTATTGGACCGAAAAACACAGTCAAAGTGCTAAAACAAGGTCGCGGAAACTCAACGATCATCTGCACAAAGGATTCCAAGGCTGCGGAAAACCTGCACTCCGAAAGGTTGAGAAATACGAAGATCAAGGAGATGAACTCCCTCCAGACCGGATGCGACAGGGGGAGGGGGGTGCAATCCTATCAGGACAGGAAAACACAAAATTCTTTGCCAAAGATTTCGACGCTTCAACTCGTCTTCCTCAGTGGTCAAATCTGTGATTTGTCTCTGAAATTTGGTCCACACTGTCTATCCATTACTCCAAATGAGGACTTACAGGGAAATTTGGGAATTCGTCGTGGGTAGGGGAGACCGGGGTAGAATTGGCCAGCAAATGAAGCTTTTTTTTCGCGCGTGGTTTGTGAAAAAATGATAAGGTTTGTCTAATGTTTTTGTGTTTCATAAGTAGTATTAGGATATTGGTTGTATGAAACAATATAGTCCAAAGCTCTAAAATCCTTGAATTTTTCTAGAGAGGATAATTAAAAAAGTATGACACATTGGCTACACGTGCCCCGGCCTGGGTAGATATAGTCACTTTTGGGGTGCTAATTGCCACCAGTTTTCCAGACGAAATTTTAAACTGGAGATACCTAATATTGTTTTGCTTGATGCACTGAAGCCCACTGATGCTAAATATGTCATTTAAACCTAAAGAAAAAGGCTTTAGCCGACTTTTTATCACATTTTTGTAATTGCGGCAAAATTGATGAAAATATCTTGAAAAAATCTATTTCACAAATTTTTCATCCGAATGGAAATATTGCTTGGAATATCAATAGTACTTTTTCATCTAACAATTATCCATGTATTAGTGAAAAATCATTGATAGTTTTATTCCGCCACGGAAGAGTGTCTACAATTGACCCGAGGGCTGTTTCAGTGTTTATCATCTTATATAAAAAATTGGATAATTATTATCCAAGTGAGAAATATTTTTTAATTGGGTTTCTTTAACCAGGAACGAGGTAAAACTATGAAATCTTGACTAAAAACTCAGAAAACCAAATGCTGGTCCAAAAACTGTAACATCAAAATTACAATTTTATACCCATTTTATAAAAATGTTTCTAAATTGTAGGATAACTGGATCAGACTTATAAATATTTCTGGGAATATGGGGATGTGTTTCTACTTTCATTAAAAAATACTTTGCTCGATGCACATTTTAAGAAAAACGAGAAAAATCCACTGACTAATTCTACCCCTAGCTATAGGTACCCTGGTCTCCCCTACTCTTTCTTAGATATTGATTTGAGGCCAACAAAAAAAAAATTATGAGAAATACTGCTGAATTTTTAGGAAAAATCTCATGAAGAAGAGTCAGACATCTGAAAACTTGCCGGATTTCGAGGGGAAATGGAAGAAAACCGGCCGAGACCGTGGAGTTTGTTAAGTCCATAATAGCGCGAGAAACAGCGAGATGCTATTGGACTTAAAAAAAAACTAAAAAAAAAACATGATCGTAGAAAAATCCTAATAAAATTATCTTTCAGACATTACAAAATGGAAAAATATACGACATATGAAAAAATACATATATTTTTTCATATATATACTGTGGTTAATTTATCATCTGCATGCTTTAGATTGTGTTTTGGATAGATCTACGGCTTAGGCTGAGAGACAGCTTACCGTAAATATAATCAAAATAATGATCAGAGTACTTTCCCATCAGATTCTCACTAAGGTGTCTTTAGGATAAGGGCAGAATCTTGACAGTAAAATTTTCACCGTATTGCGTTAATTTACGCATTTTTACTGCAATTCTTACGCAAATTCTCTATTACTGTATTACCTTATCTCATACTCGAAGGCACTAGGTGAAAATAGTATAAAAAAATTTAAGAAATAAAACGAAAATGCGATAAACGATGAGCAAAAAAAAAACTGTACGAATTATTTCTCTTACACTTTTTTTGCTCACCGTTTATCGAATTTTCGTTTTATTTCTTCAATTTTCTTATATTATTTTCACATAGTGCCACTGAGTATGAGATAAGGTAATACGTTAATCAAGAGTTTGCGTAATAATTGCAATGAAAATGCGTAAATTAACGAAAAACTGTGAGGATACGGCGAGTATTTTATTGGTAATGTGATTCTGCCTTAAAGCTGTAAGTCCAGTCTATGGAATTACGAGGCATCTATATTTTATTCCTATTCCGAGGCTATTGTATAAATAGTAAAAGATTTTATTGTTAGTATCTTTTTGGTAGAACATTGTTATACTGGTTAATACAAGGTACGAGAAATTTTAAAATTCTTTAAAAAATTTAGAAGTGTGAGCGGTTAGGGACAGCTGTAAATATGGGGTAGTTACACTAACTGAATTGTTTCTAAATTTATTTGGACTTATGGTGAGTATTTCTTCAGTCGACAAGGATCCCTATAGTCTGTAAGTTCATATAGGAGTCGTCGTTTGAAGTCTAATATCTAATTAAAAAATTGCAATGTTTACAACTACCGTATATTTACTACTGCCCCAGTTTCTCCTATACAAATTTAGGTTTTATCTTGTAAAAAATTGTGAAATAAGAAGTTTGCTTTTTAACTGTGTACCCTGTTGATCTTGAAATTGGAGAGATTTTGTCATCATATTTATTTTCAAGAGGAAGGTCGAGCTTAGTCGATCGGCTAAATTATCGGTCTTTAAAGCTGTGTTCATTCCTATTCTCACCTATGGTCATGAGATTTGGGTAATGACCGAAAGGGTAAGATCGCGAGTACAAGCTGCCGAGATGAGGTACCTTCGAGCGGTTAAGGGAATCACTCGTAGAGATCGAGTGAGGAATGTGGCCGTTCGTGAGGAACTAAGAGTCGAGGAGCTGCTTCTTCGGGTTGAGAGATCACAACTTCGATGGTATGGACATGTTCAACGCATGAATGAAGAAAGATTCCCCAGAAAAGCTATGCAAGCCATGGTGAGGAGACCTCGGCCTCGAGGCAGACCTAGGACAAGGTGGCTGAATCAAATTCAGAATCTTGCCGTGGAACGCCTCGGGATCGAACCCGAACATCTTCCTGAAGTGGCGGAGGATCGACAAGCGTGGGCTGCTAAGTTGGATGTCATGGGCCCGCGACCCCAATAGGGATAAGCGGTTGAAAATGAATGAATGAATGAATGATTTATTTTCAAACATATTTGGAATTGAATCATGGATAAATGTGACCAATTTGAGTCTTATGAGATGATCGTTAGTGCCATACAAATGAGTATAGCGAAGAGTTTGAAATGTGGAAACGAGCACAAAATGATGTCAATTTGATGAATTACCCACAAGAATATCCACATGAAAAGTAGAATGTTTATTATAATATGATTTTCTGTATAGTTATAACTTTATTTATTATCCGCTCCATCGTCTTGACTGGTGGAGTATATGTCACTCTTGTCGAGGTCTCATTATTTTTGAGAAGGTGTACAAGAGTAGACTAATAATTACTGAAATACTACATTTCTCAGCTTCTAATTGCAATCACAATGCGATTCTGATGGAAGATCCACTTCATGCAATTCGGTTAATGTTACTCATGCGTGTGTTTTACCCATAATTGACAGTTTTTTGCCATCGGAGCTCATATACAGAGGAAAGCAGGAGCGAGAGCAAAGGCTCTTAGTGAGTTGAATTGATGCTGTGATCAGCATATTTTATCATTGGACACTATTCTGTCATGATTATGGAAGTGTCGTATGCGCGGAGAAAAGTTGGAAAATGAAGAATGGTTGAATAATCAACTTACCGATCCACATGAACAGACTCGTTTGATGTCTTCGATGAGTTTGGCTCCTGGTGCTAAAAACTCTGCCTCGAAGCGACTCAGATTCCCATGGAAGGTGCACACCAGAAGATCACGGGCCTGACGTACTAGCAATGAACGCACATGGTCATGGTAGCCTGGATAGAGATGACTCAGATACCTGTCCACAAGCGTCGCCACACTGCAACCGTCCTACAAGATAAAAAAAAAATCTTGTTTTTAACATTTCACATTATATCATCAGCAATTACACGATGAAATATATCATGTAGTAGATAAATTGCATGTAAAAGTAAGGGAAATTTGTCTTCATTGAAGTTTTCAGGCATATTTTATTAAGTCGGGTTTAGTTTTTTGTACAACATCTTTATGAACTCAACTATCTTTCTTTGTTTTTAATTTCAGGTCAGTTTTAACCAATTTCTCATTATTCAAATTACTGAAATTTTCACAGTCATTTTTTCTGTGAACATCTTTTTAATTTTAAGACAAATATTTATAATGTAAAAAAAATATCTCTGATATTAAAAAAAATATTATTGAATAATTTAAAAAAAAAATCATATTAACAATTACCTCTACGAGAAGGTGGTAGAGAGATTGGACCGGAACTTACTATTAAAGTCTACATTCCTTCGTTTAGTATAAAGAAATGTTTATTAGCACTCACTGTATTAGTTTAACCCCAGGAAGAAAACTTTTTACAACACTTGCAAGAGGCTGGGACAGTATCCGTGACTTCACATGTAATGCATATTAAATAACAAATATGCTTATTTATTAAAAGGAAATATTAATCAGTGCCCTCACACTACATATCATACTATTTCTAATAATTAGACTTTAAAGTGAAGTTCTACATATTTTTAGGTGTGGTTCCTTCTAATCACACGTATTTATTATTTGAAAGGCATGATACCTATAACGTGGTAACCGCCTCATAACTTATGGGACCTAACTTCAAATTTGTCCGGGAGTCTAAGGCCTTTCGAACAAACCATGCTTTCCATGATTATAAGGGCTCATAATTTTGTACAGTCTGCAGATTTCATGAAATTTCACCGTAGTCTCCATCTACAATAGGCGGAAGAACGTGAAATTTCATGAAATTTGCCATCTATAAGTCTGCATATAAGCATCTATGCTCCAAGTTTGAAGTGCGATATTTTCAATACTAATTGACTGTTTTTGTTACTCTCTTTTCAGAAGGGTTGCTTAGAAATTTGACAAGGGTTTATTGTCTTTATTTTTACTAAAATTAGTCTCAATACGCTTAAAAATCAATTGATATGTAGAGGTGAATTTGACTCGAATTTCGGACACCTTGGCTATAAATTTGGACAACTTGGCTGTAAATTTGGACAGCTAATCTGCCTCAATAAGGTGCCCATTGTTCTTCATTTTATGAACCAATTTTACCAAGTCCTCTTCCTTTTCATGTAAGGGAACCGTAGAATGTCACAAGAAGCCCGGAAACTTTCCATATCATTCAATAAAATGAGTTGACTTCGGTAATCCAAGTACGCTCGGATTTGTGCACTCCCTGGCCTTTCCGGGAGCCTTTCAAGGCTTTTATCACTACACCTCGTTCGTTCTTTGTTTCTTCAGGCATTTATACAACCTAGTCATCACAAAAGCTAAAACTTCACGAAATTTCGTGAGAAAAACACCCGTCCAAAATAAGGATTATCACCTCACTGGTGAACCTCTGAGAAAATTGCCCATTTTTCACACGAAAAACGTAATTCACAAGGCAAATCTCACTTCAGGTCAAATGTAAAAATCACCATTTATGTTAATCAACACAATATTCAATGAATATTTAATAATATCACTCGAAAAGGCGAAGAAACATTGTTAATACTTCATCACAACTAAATAAAACTGAAGTAAACAGGAAGTTCTGTCATATTTCTCATAAGCAATTGGTCACACTGAATTTCCAACAAAGCAATTTTAACTCAAATCATATTCAAAATTTAACGTATTTAGTGTTAAATCTTACAAAGAGAACAAATATTAAGATAGAATTCATTATTCATCAAATATTGGAATAAAAATACATAATTTTAATCAATTTATTTATAGTGTCCAATTTTATCCTCAAAGTGTCCAAATTTAGAAACTGGTCAAAATTATGAGCTCTTACCCTACATGAGAGCAATTTGAAGCTGAGATTTTTACATGCAGAGTATTAGGATTAGGATTTTTGAGATTTAAAATCTCTATAACTTTGAAAATAATTATCTTTCAAGTATAATTTTCACAGGGAAGGTAGAGGGCATAGAGAAGTATCCAAAAAGCGAATAAAACAATTTTTGTAAAAAATCGAGTTGTTCAACTTATATTCTGAGTAGTCAATGAGATTATATTTTCTTTGATTAATAACCCGAAAAGAATTACAAGATTGAAAAACATACATCCGGTGAAAAAAGATTTCGTTTCATTCGATTAATTAGATAAATATTAATATATTGAAATTACAATTAATATCAAACATGAATGTTTTCTTTTTGAATTAGAATATAGAAAAAAGTGAAAAAAAAACAAATTAAGACTTGTTATACAATTTGTCTTGTTTGTATTTCAATTTATTTTACTATAAAAGGTATTTAAGATGCTTCTCTAAATATTTTCAAGTATTTAGGCCACCCTCTAAGATGGACTAATGTTCTAATGAAATTAGATATAAATACGACAACTTTAAAGAGGGTATGTGATTTATAATTCATTCCCTTCACACCCCAAATTCCCATATAATGCTTTTAGAATTCGTTTCGATTGTAAAGCCTATGCACTTTTATCTCTTTTATCACAACAAGTGAGATTTATTGAGTGACTTGCCGACTTTCATGGAAAGGATGTGAATCCAAAGTCTTGTACATCACTATTGAATGAAGATTTAAATGGTGATTAAGTGATTACACGTAAAATGGCTAGATGACAATTTTCTCTCTGAGTTTCTCTTTTACACACCTTCCGAAATGTCTCAACTTTTCACTGTGGCCCCTTTTATAATTTTTTTCTGCAGGAAGACCCTTCAGTTTCAATGACAGCGTTTGATGATGCGCTATCCGGAAAGGGATTGTTTGTCTCCGAAATTTGTTGGTGGTCCACACAACCTATTGATTCCCCCTGTTCAATTTTTATAAGACCGAGAAAAATATGATGTGGTGTGCCTTTATGGAAACCCCGTGGAGAACAGAGCAGAAAAAGACTTGGAAAAAATATGGTTCAAATGTGTAAATAGAAAGGGAGAATAAAAAAAAACCACAATGAAAAAGTAAATACGAAAAAAAAATAATAATTTGGTATACCCTCAACAGTGCTCAAACTCATTTACTGAAGGATTGAATATTCCCTTCAATTTAACATGTATAGTGCGCGAATAAACACCATAAATAAAATCAGGATTATCCGGGTGGGATGAAAAGAGACGTAAATTTACTATATTTGTTTGATCACACATGCAATAATACTTATAGGTGGATTTAGATGAATGATTTATGTGAGTAAAATAAATTCTTATTTTTGCTAAGAACACCAGCAAACTTTTTTGTAAAATATTCACTTTACTCTTTTATTATTTTTAAACTGAAAAAATGATCGATAAAAATATGTAATCCTACAATTTTTCGATACCTCCTCTTACCAATCCAAGCCGTCATATTTTAGTATTACAATTTTATGATTATAAAAAATTTGCAGTACAATATGACATATTTATCAGTAATATTTACCCATTTGTCAACTCTGTGTTATCGACCTAGGTTAAGCATCTAGAGATAACGACTTTGGGTTTTTCAATTACCTTCTTCGTTATAAACATACTTAATTTTTTAGCCTTACCCCTTGGCTTTCCTCAATGACTTTTAATATTTTTCATTTTACTGATTGACATCCAACTTACAATTAATGTAAAAAATAAAGAAGAGGGTGATATTTTGATGTTGGTTACTAACGTAAGGACGGGAGTAAGTCGTTATTACTCAAATGACTCAAACATGAATTTGAAAGAAGAATATTTAAAAAAAAAAAGATAGGTAATTTACGTGTACTTAACCGATTCATTACCGATAAAGACCGATACGGCCGAGTTCGAAATTTAAAATACTTTTTCAAAAAGGCCAAATTTAACCAAATATAGATTGTGCTTCATTTCTGAATCTAGATTATGTATCGTCTCTACGAAAAATATTCATTGAAAAAAAAGACATTGGAGGCGTTTCAGAAACAATAATAGGTTATTTAGAACAGATCTGTTAATTTATGACAACAATACTCATTTATTCTTTTTACGGTTTTCTATCTGTTTTTCTTTTATAAAATAATAAATTGCATTCAAAGACTTATATAACAAATCTGGTTAAAATTTGAAAAAAAAATTATGCTTTGCAACTACAAGTAATCAGTCAAAATTCAAATACTTTGTCTCATCTTTATTATTTTTTATAAATTTTGACATGTTATTTAAAACTTTTTTAGAAAATTTTCAAGAATATTGCAACTTTTGTATGTATAAACACTATTAATTCTTGATTTTGGAAAATCCAAAAACATTTTGCTATTAAATATATTTCCTACAAAGACAGCAAATAAACTACTTAAGTTAATTTATTCTAAAAAATTATAAGTGATAAGAAATTATAGCAGTTAAGCCATATGGCTAAGCCCTAGGTCTGAAGGCCGTAGAAGTGTATAACTTCCATAAGTGATGACTCTATTCTTTTTCTGAAGGTGAATATCGAACGACAGGGGCATAATAGAAAATTTTGGTAAATTATTTCTTGAATCATATGTTAAAATTTGACTTTTCGCTCTATTTTTCATATAGTAACATTTTTCTAGAATGATATGTCTATAGCAGAGGTGTGCAAGAAACCGTTGAAACCGAATTAACGTCAAAATAAGTTTGTTATAGTAGCGTTTTGACCATTGACGTACATGTTTCATTTGACGTTAATTCGGTTTCAACGGTTTCTTGCACACCTCTGGTCTATAGGATTCTAAAGCCAAACTCTTTGAAAAATGAACTTTAGATTTTGAGGAATTCTTTGAACAGTTAAACAAAAGTGGTAATGAGGGCAAATAGAGTAGGTACTATTCTTATAAAAAGAATTCTAATTTCTAAATCTTGTGATACACACAAGTTCAATGCGCGACTTTTTCTGAAAGTTTGGTAGTAAATTCCCGCAATTGAAATTACTCCAATTCACTTCAAGTGCTAGTCTGATTATTAGTAATTCTCTGAAGTACTTTGTTCAATTGCTCCATAATCTGTGAAAAGAATAATGCTGGCACGAGTTTCTTTAAGTTCTTACATATATAGACATTTGTAGAGTAACAACAAAAGATCTATTGAATTTTACTACGTCTTTCATCGGCTTGAGAAATTTCGATCGTTTAAGTCTCTTCTTGGCATCACTCCTCTCAACCCTACGGAAATACCCCATTCATAAAACGCACTTATTGAGTTACTATGAAAATAATAGTCTTTGCCCATAAGTATAGTTGAAAATTTTCAATTTATCAAAAAGGAAATTTTGAATTCAATTGTTTGAAGTTGCAATGACAATTTCTGCGTGATAAAAGTGAAAGCAATAATCTTAATTATAACAATTTAATTATCTCAAAATTATTTCCGATTTAGTAAATGGCAGATTATGCCAGCAAAGAAATTTGCCATTTGGAACAATCGGGCGTGATTTAATGTGCGAGGAAAAAAGGTGCCAAATGCGAATAATTTTAGCTGTATACGCGGCGGTTTTGATTAAATTGAAATTTTCTTCCGGTTTATATTGCCTTAAGGCCGTTTCACACTCGTCGGTGCCAGATGATAATTTTAGAGTAGAAATAGCTAAAGTGATAGACAGAAGAATGCTGTATGTTGAACTCACCAAAGAGTTTATAAATGATGATATATGGTCAATATTAGGCGCCGATGGATAAGTTGCCAATTGGCTACACAAACAACAAATACATAAACTTCCACACTATTCTTTTTATCTTCTTATCGAATAAAACTTCTATACATTTTAACTATACAGAAATAGTATTTGTAGTGCATTCAAACGAGTGATTTCATCAAATTCATAAATATTCTTCTCTCTTTGGTTGGTGGTTCAACGTGCTGAATAAATAAAGAGATGCGTCCCATAAATCTCTAATCACATAAATTTCATATGAAAATTAACATTTCTGCTACACTCTCCATGTAGTCGCCAAGTGTGTGGTTGTTTTTTTTTTCTTCTTTCAAATATCAAAGTCTTGATCAAAGTCCTCCTCTACCTTCTACTTTATATTTCTTTCTTAAATTTGCGCTTACTGATCTACTGTTAAAGTGGCCAAAGTGGAAAAAAGATCTAGCCAGAATTCCAAATGCTTGACCATCGCGAGCTGAAGATAGCCCTGTCACATTCACTCGATGGGAAATAGGTCAAACGGTAAAGGTAAAATTATTCTTGTAGCCACACCGTGTAGCTTTTCTCGCATTAATACGTCGATTAGATACCTTTTGGTGTGGTCGGATATTTAAAGTGAATGTGAAAGACCAGAAAACGAAAGATATACAGATCCAAGGTGCTATTCACATTTGCATCTTTAATATAATTGACTGATTATTTCATTTATAGGCTTTTAACTAAAAAAAATATCGTTTTACAATCAACTGATTTTATTTTAAATTTAACAGCGGGAATGACTTAGCACTTCATTAACTTAACAAAAATGCGGAAAAAAACTTAAACAAGTGCTGGCAATTATTTTGATTAGGTGTGCATCCTGTCTTATGTATGTTTATTGTTACTTTTATTCTTAAAGATCGTAAGAATGCAGATGTTTACTGCGAAACGATTTTGTGCATGTCCATTGATGTTTTATTATTATTATTATCTGCATTGGAAATTATTGTTTAAAATCTTATATTTAATTTTTATTTTTTCTTTGGCAATCTAGGTAGACAATAGTAGGAACAGGGTGGGGCAGTTTCACGCACGATTGTTGGATCGATTGTCACAGTTGTGGGTTCAATTCACGCTCAATACCAAAGATTATAACATCTGAAGCGAAATTTTTTCACGTATTGTAAAATTAATAAAGTTTAGCAAACTTCATAATATACAAAATATCCGAGATGCCCGGTACTTAAGAAAATATAATATTTTTCAGGATAAAAATATCTAGAAATTGTGCTATATCTAATATTTTCAGATATGCAATAAGCCTAATACGGACTTTAGACCTAAGGCTTAACCCGCTTAGCAACATGGCTTTACTTTTTTAATTTATTATCAGTCGATTTTTCTTCTTTTTTTAATTATGACTCAGGTTTGGAAATTATGGGTAAATAATCAATTATTATATGCTCTGAAAAACCAATAAAATTGGCTACTATTTTGAATTTTGGGACCTTCGAGAACTCGGCTCTTGGATAAACTTCAGATCTACATACAGCCGGTATAAGTCTAGGACACTAAATTAAATTAGGTAGAGTAGGGGAGACTGGGGCAAAAAGTCACAAATCGAAAAATTCAAAATTCAATATCTTCCAAGGTAAAAAAGATAGCGGCTCAAACTTTTTTCTATAGATAGCCTCCATAGACCTTCTTCAATCTCGTAAGTTTCTTAGAATTCGAACAAGGAATTTAGAAAATAAAGAATATCGAAATTTTTAGCCCTATTTTTGGAATATTTTCCTTGCAGAATATAACAACCTACTTACTTTCCAAAATTGATGCACTGGTGAATATTTTCTAAATAATTTGGATTTTTTGAATACGAATCCGCTATCTATTTTAGAATTTCACAAAAGTTCTTTTCTCCAGAAATCCTTTCATTAAAAATGGCCACTTGAGGTAAAAAGTAACAAAAGGTAAAAAGCAAAAAGTAACAAAAAAGCGAAGCAATTTCTGAGAAAGCCAAGAACAGAAAATTTTAATTCATTAAATTTTCCAAACTTAAAAACTGTACCGAAGATCACAGTAACGAAAAGACAAAAAAAATTATACTGACTGAAAATTATCAAAATATGACTAAATTTTCTTATTGCAAAATGGATTCTACTCGCTAGAGGATGAAAGTTCAAGATACATATTTCTGATTATGTATGTTTATTCATAACGTTCTACTTTTTAGGTGTGTATAAAATCAATGTAAATAAACTGGAAAATAATAAATATTTATTACTATTAAATGAACTCATGGGGGGGCATTTGCAACATTCGTGAGATGCATTTGATTGTCATGCAATTCCCTTCTTTACTTCATCTGCACCACTTTTCGCCCTCAAGGCGCAAATTGAGCCATTTTCTCTGGTGAACACTTCCTTCACCCTTTTTCTTCTTAACATTCATACCGCAAAGTTAACAATTTAATAAAAGCGTTCTGTCAGTGAGATCCTCTTTGTATTTTACTCACTTGAGATCTTCTCATCTGTGCGAATTCTCACGCGATCATCACCATCTATAAGCAATCTCCTAGGACTGCCTCATACGTTTTCTTTTTTGCAAAGAGTTTTATTAAGAAATCTTAATTGATAGTGGGCAGGACTAGAGTTATTGCATATTTTTTTTTATTAAAATTTATTCCATGAGATATCACATTAAACTGCACAAAGAGTGAGAATTTTTCTTTCTCTCTATCTGATGGAAAGGTTCAAGACACCAAAATCAATTTAATGTGAGTGTAACACATGTTGAAGCGATATCAATGTTTCGATAAAATTTAATTATATTCAATACAAGGGATCCACCCGCTTGTAACCCATTTCCAGTAAATCATCCACCAATTCAGTGAATTGATTCCTCGCAGGCGGTCTTGCAACTTTACATTATTCACCACTAAACAGAGTTGATATAAGAATATTGAATGAGTTTTTGTAGATAAATTTCTCCTTTATTTTTATTTATTTAGAAATTGTTTAAAAATTAAATATGTATATCACAGTTTAGAGATCTTAAAGAGTGCCCAAGAAGCAATTTTTTCTTAATATAGTCTTGTAGAATTCTCTGAGTAAGGCACTATAGAACCAAAAATCTTTTTATTTGCTTATAACGCTCTTGGTTCCATCACTGAGATTACTATAAGTAAAGTGGCGCACTCTTAAGGATCTTAAGAGCTTCTATAGGAATTTCAACAAAAAATTCTCACTCTAAGTCTTTTAAAAGTGCACTAAAAGACTTGTCTAATACTTGGTTCTATAAGGCAGCTATTTTGCTTCTTGGGGAGTGAAATTTGGTTTTAAGAAAGTATGAAGTAGTTTCCCATATGAGAAACTGGGGCTATAGTAAACATGGGGTAGTTTTAAACACTGAGATTTTTTGAATTAAATATTAGACTTCAGAGGACGAAACCTATATGAATTCATTATAGGGATCCTTGACCATTGAAGAAATAATCTTAACACTAAACCTACCGACTGTTTTTGGTCGTTTTTCGGTAAAATGACAAACTGCGTTAAGGTAGGATTCTCAACAAATTTGTCTTGGAAAAGAGCAAAAAATTAAAATTTGAACACTTAAAAATATGTTACATGCATATTTTAAGAAATTCATAAAATTTGATAGGGACATTGTACCGTTTAAAACAGGGGCATGACGTTTCCTATGTTTCCCATATATTTCTAGCGTGCCGAAAAAACTTTTAAGTTTATTAGCTGTTTCCTGTCATTGTAGAATGAATTAGTAAAAACACTAATACAAAATAAAAGCCAATTTAATAACGAAAAGGCAACCGAAAACCCCAAAATGGCAACCTATGTAGTTTTGGAGATATCTCGTGAAATCTGTACGAAAACAGGAAAAACTTTACACTAAAACTGGTCGATTTTTTCAGAGATAATGTATGTGTTAATTTTAAATCGGTCAATTTGACCGGGTCGCGGTAAGTTTAGTGATAATAAGTCCAAGTAGTGTAGACATAAAAATAAGTGTTTACACGTACCTCATGTTTACTACTGCCTCAGTATCCCCTATGTATGATTCTTGAATATACATATCATTCGGATAAACAAATAATTATCTAGGAATTGTGTTGTATATTTACAGATAACCAATACACAAGTTACTTTCGGTTTGAATATGATTTATTTTCGTTTAGTAATTGATCTAATAAACCTTGTATAGTATTTCGCAAAACTCAAAAAATAGGCAACGTAGAGTAAAACTTGAAATAACCTTCAGATGGAAAAAACTGAAGGAAGCTTTTCAGAAATATACAGTAGACTCTCGCTAATTCGGCTCTTTTAAGATCAGGCTACTTTTTAATTCGGGCGGCAGTTAAGTTCGAAAAAAAAATTTGATGACATTTTTCAAGATTGTACGATTATTGGATGAAGAAATTATCATTAAATTTGCCATGGTTTGTCTTAGTTATGATGTGATTTTGCCCTATTAAGGGGTTTTTTTGAAATTCACAATAAATGAGTATGTAAATTTAATATGTGCAGTGCACGCACTCAGAAAAAAAAAAGTTTTGTCAAATTAATAAGACAAGTTTGTCAAAAGGATGTTCTTCTATACAGAATATGGAAAAGTTTTGTCAAATTAACGAGCAACTGGATTTTGTTAAAAGTTTGTCAAAAGGGTGTTTTCACATATAAAATGTGAGAAAAAGTTTTGTCAAATTGGTAAATAACATCCTTTTGACAAAATTTAACCAAACTTTTTTTCAGAGCAGTTGAACAAAAAATCGTTGCATTTCAAGGAGTTTGACGCTCGAATTTCTCTTTAATTCGGGTGACATTTCGGCCCAAAATACCTAAATTTGAGAGAGTCTAATGTTTTAATACGGTTTAATACTATTTTTCTTAATTTTTGTAGTAAGATAATAACAAATTCTGCAGGGAAATTGAGATGATTTTCAGAAGTGGTCTATCATTAAATGTGGAAAATCTTGAAATCTTGGTCCATTTCTAAGACATTTTAAGATCTTCGAAGTATTTGACAACTTGAAACTTGAAAACTTGAAACTTAGTCTCAGAATTGAGGCCCATATTTTTTAAATAATGAAATGTAATCTATATCTATAATACTTGCAACTCAGTGCAAAAGAATAAAAATTCTCAATTCGGAAGAAAGTCATGTGTTTGAGAAAACTGCAAGAGTAAAAGGAGTGCACTGAGTCTCTAATTTTATAATGTGGCTTTACAACAATCCATTATATGAAAATGACTTAAGGCTTCAAACAGATTATTGAATCCGATCATACGACTTTTTTTTATTAAGTTTTTATGTCCGCATTGCTTTTCATGAGAATAATGGGAATTTTTTTCAATGCAGAAGCTGCTCTTATTGCAACTTCTGTAGGTGTTCTCCTTTACATTCTTGAATTTTGACCAAATTACTTATTTTTCGCTTTATATCGAGTTATTTTAAATTCTTAAGAAGACTGTACAGCATTGCAATATTTTAGAATTAACAGGACACATTGACAAATTGAGTTTATTGAAATCAAAATCTTGATCTAAAATTCGGCGCTTATCGTATGTTAGTTGTTTTATGTGAATGCTGCACTTTAAATCAATTTCACGGCCAATTGAACCCTCAATAATGAACACAGTTATAGCTCGAAGGGATATAATGTGAATTGACGAGGAGAGAAATCACGTGCTTCCTGGAGTCGGCTGCTGGATCACGCTACATCCATATGAGATGTTTTACAGTTGACACGCTTGATTTAGAGTCACGTGGCATTTGCCACAGCTAACCATTAGATGCCCTCAAATCAACACGAGGAAGGACGCTATGGCACATAAATTTTATTTCGATACACAAGAAGTGTGCATTATTGTTAAATATGTCTAATATTATGTAACACGTGATGTTATTCTCGGTTTCATCAATAGAGGTTTGAGTAAGTCAATAAATAGAAGCAATTACTCCAGAGACAAACTATATGAGCACTGTAGGTGGTTTCAGCAGTAAAATGTACATAAAAATGCAAATTTTGAAACCTTTGACATGTTCTAGGTGTTTTTATGTAGTATATCGAAAGCTTTAAACTTTTTTTTTTAATTATAAATTTTGCAGGAAAGTAATGGATTTTCCCATTTCGACACAATAAAAATTCTAGTTTAAATTTAGGAATTATGGCAGAAAACTGACATCTTCTTAATTGTCCGCCTGTTCTGCCCATCCGTCACAAGAGCTAGAGGGCAAACGGTTGGAGATAATACCAGCAAACCGTTTCAGGTCTTTGATGCACCCCTAAGTAAACTTAATAAAAATGTGAATTAATTTCCATCGATTGGGATTTGTGCACCAAAAAGGGACTTATTTCGGGGAACATGATCCAATCTGACTGAAAAACTCAGGAAAACCACTGCGAATCCACTGGAAATCCGAGGAACGTACAGGAAATCCAGGGAACTTACAAATTTTCCAGGGACCCCAAGAATCTGAATTATTAAAGGATCTAGGAAACCCATGCAGTATTCTGCCGGAAACCCTAAAAACTCATATAATTTTTCAAGAAAGTTGGGGACCTCTTACAACTTTTTAGGGGAATCCCGGGAACCCATACAGGGCCGTAGCGCTGGAGGGGCATTGAGGGGCAACGCCCTACCTTAAAACTTCCAATGCCCTACCTTAAAACCAGAAAGTAAGATAATGCTCTAAGTAGACTGGTCGTAGTATGACATAGTAGAGAATAAATTAATCTCCTTATCGCTGATGGTCTGATACATCTAATTTCATAGAGTTATCGATTGAAGTGCTTAATGCAATTTGTTAAAATCGTATGCAAAGTCAAACGATAATTTTGTGTATAATTTAAATATTTTCTCAAACTTAAAAAAATAAAATAAAATAAAATATTTATATTATATATCAATTTGGCATTGCAATTATTTGATATTAATTAAATGAAATAACGTTTTTCAATGCAATACGAAATAACGTAATCTGTGCAATACGAGCGTAAAGATTCTTACATTTCTTACATAAAAAACTCAATATATTTCTTTCTCATTTACGCATTCTCAAGATACTTAAGAGATTATGTGGATCAAGAAGACTGTAAAAATATAATAATTTCTCAATTTTTTTAGCATATTAAAAAAAATATTTAATTTAAGCTCTTAGGCATATAAAAGTATAACATTAACATAACCTATATTAGGTGAGATTCTTAACAATCTCACCTACTATAATCCTAACAAAATTTCATGTCGTCCGATCGACCTCAAACTTGGCCAAAATGTGTTTCGCCACTTCCTGATCACGAATATATATGTGGCTATTTTACGTTCCCGGCCGGCCGGCCGGCCGCTCTTTGGAGCTTAATAGCTCCTAAACTAAAAAAGATATCGACTTGCGGTTTTCGGCAAAGGTTATATATTGGGTGAAAATTGCAACTTGGTGCATTGACCCCCCACCCCCCACCCCTCCTTCCGCCATTTTGAATACCCCCCTTTTTTTGTTTTCTCAATAGCTCCGCCCCTATGGCATCGAGCGGGCTCAAATTTTAGTATGTTATAGCTGGGCCTTAGAGCTTTCCATCAATACCAAACTTAAGGTCCCCCGACCCCCCTGACCCGAGCTATAAGGGTCCAAAAAAAATTTCTTAAAATGGCCATAACTCCGGTTCTAATTGTCAGAATTTAAAAAGTGAGGGCTTTTTGGAAAGCTCTCGTGAAATGCCACTTCCCCTTCTAACATCGCAAGTTCATAAAACCACCGCTAGGGGCGCTATTATTAAAAAGAAAATTTTTAAATCTTATAAGTTAAATAACTCAAAAATTCCATTGTGCATCGGCCTGAAATTTTAGTATGTTGTAGCCGTTGATTATACCTATCAAACAAAAAAAACCTTAAGTCGATCCATAACCCCTGACCCGAGCTATAAGGGGTCAAAGTTCGAACATTGACCGGCCTCTATCTCCGGTTCTAATTAACATAGCGACCTAAATTTTACCTTTTTGGTTTCGTCTCGATGAGCACTTTCAGATGGAAGTTCAAAAAGTCACCACAGGTGGCGCTGTGATAGCGTCAAAATTCATCGAAATTCAAAGTCACTTTTCTCAAAAACGGCATTGTGCAAGTTAATGAAATTTTAGTATGTTGTAGTCCAGTCTAGGACGTTTCCAAAATGGTGCGTAAGCGCGCTGTGGTTTCAATAGAACCGGAGATATGAGGGGTCAAAGTTCACGAAATTCAAAAAATCATATCTCCGGTTCTACTTGACCGATTTTGATGAATGAGGGCTTAAACGAAAGATCTCACCAAATGCTACAACTTTTTAGAATGTTTGAACTTCGTGGGATCAACACCAGGGGCGCCACAGTCGAAAAACCAATTTCAATATCACATAACCTCAATTATCTCGACTGTCGCTAAACCGATTTTGATGATTACTTCGACACAATTGTAGAACACATTTGTCTCTACATTTCGTCCATACATCATTTTCCGCTCAGACTACGCTATCACTCCGATTTTGCCGTTTAAGTGTGAAAAAAATGATTTTTCCCATAATAACGCTTTGAAATCACTCAGATGCCAATTTGACTGCCTCTACTCCACCAAGACACTTAAAATAGGGTTTTAAATGGAAAGTCCCACAAAATACAACAATTCTTTGAAATAGTTGAAGCTCAACAAATGACTACTTGGGGCACTCTGGATGAAAAAACGAGTTAAGAAACAAAAAACCTCGATTATCTTGGCTTCTGAGTAATCGATGAGATCATGTTCTATGGGAAAATTATAGAGAACATTCTGGTCTACATTTCACCCATATATCACTTTTCTGCCAGTTCATCCAAATCCTTGATATTTTGGTTTAAATACAAAATTTGCATAATTTCACGAATTTGATTCAAGATAACTGAATGGCGTCTCCCAACTTCAGCTCTAAATCGAATTTGCATGCACTCCGAGTTAGCTCACGTTAAGAATCTCACCTACATAAGCCGGTTAGGATTATCTGTCCCTTTTCTAAATTTTTCATTTCAAATTTTTAAAAATTTAGTCATTGCAACCTTATTTTTGCAGATTTTCTTTTTTTTTTTAAAAAGACATACTTTTCGGTGAAGAAGTTTTGTCGAAATTGGTCCATCAAAAGTCCAAAAAACAAATATTTCCTGTTAGTTGATAAATGAAAGTAATCCTTGAAGGAAAGATTTTATGTTCACTTGATCAAAACGTATTGTACATTCTACAAGACGAAACATAGTGTAAAACACGTCAAGAGTGGTATTTTTGTGTATGAAATTTTCTTAAAAACTCAAATTTCATTTTTTACAAATTCCTTCGTTCAAAGACTAGTTTAACTCATCAGGTAGCAGGAAATATTTGGTTTTTGGTTTCCAGATGAACCAAATCCAAGAAAACTTGTCTACCGGAAAGTATGTTTTTTTTTTCAAAAATGTCTCCAAAAATGTCTCCAAAAATCAAGTTCCACAAGATAAATTTTAAAATTAAAATTTCAAGAAATACAGTTTGAATGTTGTACTTTCATATGCCTAAGAGCTTTAATTAATTATATTTTTTTATTATATTGAAAAGAAATTAGAACAAAATTTGTTATCAATTTTGTCAATTTTGATCCACGTAACCCCGTATGTAGGGGAAAGTGACCATGCTTGATACGATCCAAGCTTGATAATAACTATTTTTTTCTTGCGTTAATCAATAGTTGTGACTCTTAGCAATATATTTTAATAGCTGGTCCTAAGTCTCACACTTCCTGAAAAAATTAAGAACCGAGCTCTTTTTTCCTAGTTTCAGGAAGCAAAAATCAAAAATAGGTCCAAAACTGTAATATCAATACATGATATTTCATAAGTTTTTTCTTAATTAATGTCGCTGTTCAGGAAAAATACTATCATAGGCACATAGAGGGTTCATCAGTATTAATATTTATGTAAAAATATTTTTACTTGGGGACACTGTTTTTGTGGGAGGTGAAAAATTCATAAATTCTACCTGTTTCCATCCTATATTTTAAGAAGGGTCCATGAATGACAATTTAAAAGTGGTAACTCTATCATTAGATGTGATTCTTTCATAATTACACCTATTGTAATCTTCCAATTTTATCGACAATTGACATAGCATTCAACCCTGTTGCCTGAATTTTAAGGTTGCAAAGTGACATTTTCTTGGACTCAAAGTGAAAAAATGGTTTACGCTAGTGCCCTAATCTCATAAAAACATGGCTTAGAAAAAATTACATAAAAGTGATTTTAAAACTAATAACCAGTCGTACAAACGATTTAAGCAGATAGATTAGAGTTTCGTCTAAATATTGATGTGCAATTTTTTGTATCCGGTGAAATTTTTACAGTGAAAATGGGCCTCCGAATTGTCGAGTCAATTATTATACAGGAAGGCCCCGGACCCAACTTTTATAAAAATCGCCACTGAATTTCCATTTTCTTCTTGAGGAAAATCTAAGGTTTTTCAGGAACTATTTGAGGTGGGATTATGAACCTAATAAGTGAGACATTTTTTTATCATAGTGGAAGAATCGCTTCGGTTTGTGTGGTCATCAGAAAATAATCACAAACCTTGGACATCATTTTACAGTATCAAGCATGGTCACTTTCCCCTATAATGTATCGAAGAATTAGAATATATTTTTTTAATTTGTCTTTTTGATTTTTTTTTGTTTAACCTCATTCACTTACATTCAAGTAAAATGGACGAAAATCGACTAACCAAAATAGATTAATCAAAAATTTTGAATTATGCCCTATCTTTAACTACTGATGCCCTACCTTAAATTCAACTCTAGCTACGGCCCTGAACCCATATCAGGAAAGCTATAGTTCTCCGATTTGCACGCATTTAGAGGTCGCCTGTAAAGAAGCTTAGCTACCATAAGTTTATCTCAGCTTATCATTCTTTTTTCTTTGGAAAATTGCGTTGGCAACTGCTGTCAATATTAAATACTTAAGTTTTTATTCGAAAAGCTCAGCTAAATTGAATGAAATTCACGAAAATTAAACAAATCACTCGATATATTAGGGAATTTATTGTTAATATTTCTCTAAACCATATGAGTGAAACGTACAGCACATTTTACTCTACCCTAATATATCTATGCAACACTCATTAAATGCCATTAGCGAGTGTGGTAAATCTTTTTATTAACATTCAAGCATTATTAATTTATTATGCCTTGTTATGCAAAGTGACAGTCTCCCACATTTTATTCGCGTCTCATGTATATAATATTTTAAGTGCCTCTTGCATGTATCAACCCATGTCAAGACGCAATACTAAATGTGTGTTGATCTCTTCCGACTTCCGATTTGATTTTTGCCCATTTCAATCAACGACTTTTTAGTTCCATTGGACACACTCAAGCCCAATCACGTGTCGGATATATTAATGAGTTTCCAAACAACTCATTAGACGTGCAGAATTTTCAGTCAATAAATCATCGACACTTTGATACGGTCTCATCGAATATGATTTTGGTACTGGAAATTTGCAGACTGTCAGAGAATGTTTTTTTTTTTAATTTATTGTATTTATGGAGGATGCAGGTCACGGATTTATGTGATACCTAGATATTTTCCAGATTTTATAATACCTTTTGAAGAATATGGGCAAAATTGTATGAATAAGCAATTTCCGCAATGGAATTTTTCACATGATGATTTTCATCTGCCGCTTGAGAAGATTAGAGTATTTCCCTTCAGGCTTTATGATCTTTCCAAGAGTTATCAGTAAGAAATCTTTGGTTTTAAGCTTTTCTCCATAGATTCATCAAGTTCCTAAAGGCTTACCAATTTGCCTATTTTTTAAGAGTTTAGGAAAATGTTGTATAACTACATTAAAATCTGGTATAAGGTCTTTTCGGATAAACTTGCTATAGACAATTACGAAAATCTTGCAAATCCGTTATGTAAATTCAAAATATAGATATGATAGACATTATGTACAATATTCCACTGCAAAATTCAGTCATCGAAAGTTTTGAGTGTAGACATGAATTGAAGAAACATTCAGTGGTCAACATACCAAAGTCTTGTAAATTCTAATTTGATGATCTGTTGAAATATTGTCTGAATATTTTTGCATAATTTATTATATTACAGTAGAAACTTCTCCTAAATTGACATTGAAAGTTATGTAAATGATCTAGCAAAATTGATTGTATATTTCAAATTTTGTGAATGTGCCAAATCGCTAAATGATTTCACACGGAGAATTTCTTTTTGCAACATTGCCAATAAATTGGATGTTTTGTGTTGATTTTGTGCGCTCCACTTAATTTATCTGTTTTCAATTAATCCACTAAATAAGATTTATGATATTTTTTCTCTTCACATGACAGACTCTCATGAAATACATATTGATATGTGTAATTGAAAGAAAGCACGTATAATTTGATATGATGGGAAAATTGGATAGAGATTTCTTCTCATATAGCGCATGATCTCGCACAAAAGTTTCCACCCGCGAGTTGAAGAATGTGGTATGAAATGGAGTTGTGTGTCAGATTCGATTATAAGCAATCAATAAATTTGTCAAAATATTGCTCGAAGGCCCACAGTGTTCGACTTAATGGTTTTCACAGAGATTCTTCACACAGTGTGGAGTATTACAAATATTATACCTGGTGGAATGAGATGGGCACTATATTGGTCGTGAAAATAGTATTGGCTTCATGTGAAATTAATATAGCGGTCCAGTAATTAAATGTGAACACGGTTTATATGGTGATGAAGACACGCCGATGGCAATTGTGCGTTGTTCCTCTGCGTTGTGTTTATTAATTAGGAATTAATTGCGGATCATGTTCACATCCTCCTGCTCCATCACTGATTTCCTACAACCGTGCTATGTTGGCTCTTTGCAATCTTACCGCGAGAATTGTATTCTGAACATTCGGATGCGATCATCACGGACAGATCACAAACACGGGAACATATGGCTAAGTAGTAACATTACAGAGTTGTCCAGACCAAGTGTATCAAGTAGACCTACACCTAGTCAAAATCTAACCATACTTAATAAATAAATAATTTGTGAAAAAGTCTTATAATAAAAAAAATAATAACAATTTAAACCTCAAGTCAAAAGATCGAAGTTATTGAAAAATTCATACCTTCTACATAACGATTTACTTAATGCTAAGGTCACTAATTTTTAATATAATATGAATTACTATTGTGTTAATATTATTATTATTGTGGTTTGTCATTTGACCAAAAAACGAAGAAAAATGGTCGGTAGGTTTAGTGTTAAGAGACTTGCACATTTTTATTAAATATTAGTTTGCTTATCATCAATTATTGATACTTTCGTGATAATTTAGTGTAATTCTCTCAGAGAAAATAAATGAAATTCACATTATTCGAAGGCATGAACGTTCGAAGGGAGAGTACTTTCCCCTATTTGTTTCACTGGACGTTAATAAATTTAAAAAAAAAACATGAACCCCTGAAATAAGTACTCGAAAAGGAGTCTAAGATTTAAGATTTTTTACTGAATGCCACACACACCGAATCAATTATATCACTATATCAAAAAAAATCTCTTACTTATTGGGTTCATTCTGCCTCACAAAAATACTGGAAGTCCTTGGATTTTCCTCTACAGGAAAATGAAAATGTAGCGGTATTTTTTACGAAGGTGCCCTGATTAACTCAGCTTCGTACCACTTTTTCCCACCTCTGTAGGCCTTATTTTCCCCGAAAACATTACACCGGATACAAAAATTTGGGCATCACTACTTAGATGGAACTTTCATATCTACTTGTTTTCACCATTTGTAGGAGGTATCACGCATTGAAAATCAATTTTAAGCTATTTTTCTAACACATGTTTTTTGACACTCGGAAAACCATTTTTACCTGCATTCTGATAGTCAGTGAAGAGCTTGGTTAGGTATGATTCTCTCATAATCACTCCTAATAATTTGCGAAAAGTCTTATAATAAAAAAATAATAACGATTTTAACCTCAAGTTAAAATATCGAAGTTTTTAAATATTCATATCTTGTACATGATGATTTACTTAAGGCTATTAATGCAGATTTTCTCTAACACCTTCAATTGGTCTTACAGAACATATTTCGAACATAACTGATTTCAAAAATGACCAGCCACCAATCTAAAGTGAAATCTGGGAAGTTCCACTTTAAAAGAAGGAAAATTGAATGAGAAATACTCAAAATACATCGAAGTGGCAATTAAAGAATCACATCGGCCATAAACAGTCTAGTTTCATCACTGCACAAATCAGAAAGTAGTAATCACACCTATTGTAATCCTTGTTCTTTATCTAACGTCTCGAATCTGTCTTACAGAACATTTTTTGAACATCAGTGATTTTTAGAATTACTAGTGATTAATTTAAAGTAAAATGTGAAAAATTCCGCTACAAAACAAATCAAATTGGATGAAAAATTCTCAAAACGCACCGCATGGGCAATGAAAGAATCAGACCTACCATAAGCAGATTCATGCTTAACGTTTAATTTGACAGAAGTGAAATAAAAACATCTGATAAAGTCTCATTTTGATGGGGAAGTACGTGTTTTCCTTCGAGATTTTAGTGAAAATTGTTTAATATCCCAATTTTCTTATGATTTTATTCAGTGGAATCTCTGATGAGTCAAATATCCCGAGCGGCATGCACAATGTGCCCCAAAACAGTGAGGAATTCTCAAATTCGGTGGTCAGTAATTTTGACAGATGTTTTTACGAATCTGCAAAATTCAATTTTCCTGAGCTTCAAGGGTGGTAATTTTTATGAATTTTCCCCCATCCACTAAAACAACCCTTTTCAAGCAAAATATTTTCACGCTAAATATTAACCCTAATAAACCCTCTATAACTTGGAATAGTTACTTTTCCGAAAATACACTTGCAGTCTGCAAAAATGCATAATATATTACACATCAGAATTACGATTTTAGGCCCATTTTTTATTTTTGCCTTTTGGACCCAGAAAAAAAGGCCTAGGCTTCCATGTTTGTCAGGAAATGTGAGATGTAGAACTAGCTTTTAGATTATATGTCCATGGATGAAATTCATTTAGTAACTTGGAAAAAATCAACTTTTACGAAGCTGCAACATTACGAAGGTGCAAAACCTTCCCTTACTAGCATTAAAAAAAGGTTATACGTTCGCATGATGTAACATTTTCTTATTCATAACCAGTTTCATTACCAATTTATAACCGATTGGAATCGGTTATCTTGTCATGAATTCCAAACGAACCCAAACATGATCCCATTCAGGTGCGAAATTATAGAGCAAACTAAACCCTTAACCTTGAAAAGCGTTATTAGGAATGATTTAACTGTAATGAAATGAACGAAATGTGTGTCTAAGTAATTTCTAAACATATCCAAACATTTAGCAGTTCTTAAGTTGAGTTATGAAGGCCCTAAAAAATCCAAGTCTTTGTCTCTAATCGTTTGGCTTCTAGGTCTGATAACAGCCGAACAGACAGGCGGATCAACGGACATACGAGCAGCATGACGTTATTTTTCAGAAACCATCTGAAATGGAAAGATAGGCTGAGAAAAGTGGTTCCCAGGCACTGGTAAAAATAAAAGGATCAAATTGATCCAAATTTGATCCTTTTGAAAGGATGGATCAAATTTCGAACTCTGAATGCACATTTATCATAATACAACATGTTAATTTGATCAATTTTTCTGCAAAAGAATCAATTTGATGATTTTTTTTTACCAGAGGGGGGTAGAAAATGGAAATTTTGGGGAATGAAAGAATCGAGCGATAATAGATATTATGCTGGGAGTTCGAGTAACTAATATGAGCATATGGACTGGATTTCTTTGTAAAGAGCTTTCTCCCACGCAAAAGAAAAATGCCAACTTATTTTGATTCTTGTCGCATGTACAATAGTGTAAAAGCTAAATAGTATTAATCGATGAGAGTCACATAGTAGGGCATAATGCTATTGATCTAAAAACATATGTTTACAATTTCTCCAAACAAACACAATCCATTCAGTATCTACTCTCTTCTGGATGGACAATAAAAATTCCCCTTGATTGTTAATCGCCGAAAAAAAAACCTGAGAAGAAGTTTTTCTATGCAATTGAATCTCGTAGAAATTTGCAATAAGGAACAAAGTTTTGTATGTGGTGAGATTTTGAGATTACACAATTATTCCCATTGAAGGCACTCGAAATGTTCCATATACTCTCACAGTTAACATGAAAGGAATTGTACTTGGGAATTTAACTTTTCTTAACTGAATTTCTCTCTCTGATTATTCAATAACACTTTTCTTTGGCTTCACAAATTGTTTCAATAAAATTAATTGAACCTTTATGTGTGGCATTTTTTTTTAATTGGAGTCTCAATTTATAAAAAATTCACCACATTTCAATAAATTCTCAATAAATTTAACAAATACGTATGCATTTATTTACAACTTATTCTCTAATTATTTATTAAACCAAATATTAAAGATTAATCTCACTCAGTGAGTGTGCGCTCTTGCGAGTCTCTAATTTACTTGATTTATTTTCACACACTTTGTGATTGTTGTTTGATTTATCATCTCAGACGTGGAGAAATTAAAATCGCTAATTTATTGAGATCCTTCAGGGCATCAAATAATATACCAAATATGCCTCTGTTGTGTGAGAGTTCTTTCTTATTTCTGCATGAATTCAAAATTGCACCAAACGCCCATCCAGATGAATGACCACTCTGAGATAAATATATTTTTCTGTTTAATGCTGACACAAGGTGTGATGAGCCTCAGAATTTATGTATAATGCCTAAAGGACATAAGAATTCCTTTTTGACGTTTCACAAGAAAGTTCTTTATGCAAAGAAACGGTTCTTATTTTCTTAAACTTTGGCAAATGAAATTTACAATTTTAAGTTACTGAGCCAGAAAATTTTGTAAACTTTTAATATTATTCTTCACTTTTTTTTTAAATAATTATATTCCATTTAATATACTTCTTTAGAATATACTTAAGGTAAATTAAGCTAATTCAAAACCTGCTCCAAATGGAAATTTTTCGCCACTCCAAATGGAAACGTCATTGTTTTCATAATAAATACATTACTATATTATTATATTTATATATTTTCCATACCACAGTTTCATTCTTTAGTTAATTTTGCTCCAAATAAAGCGAAAATCCATTCATATTCACAAATTTTAATTTGTTATTTTTTCAGAAAAATGAAAAGTGTACCTTTTCACCATCGATTTTTTCATCGATCGACCATGTTATCCAATGAAAAATACAATAATCTGACTGTTATTTATTCGTTTTGTTTAACATTTATGTCATATTTCTGGCTAATTTTAGTTAAATTAAGTGTTAATCTTTATTATTAACGATACGTGAAGTTTTCAAATGAAATAATTACTTATTCCGTGAATAAAAAGGGTTTTTCTGAAGTGTCTGCAAATACATATATTGGAAACACCGGAAATATTATTTTATGGAGAGATTTTCTTATTGTATTAGATGGGAAAGGAGAAAAGACCAGGAATAAGTACAAATCCTACACTCAAGAGCAACTCAACAAGGTTTTGGAATTGGAAGCCTTTCGTCGCGGTTTCAATTACACTGTTTGTCTCCAATTAGAAAATTTCCCGTTTCCCCATTTGGATTTATTTGTTTCCAATAGAAGCATTTTGCACTCGTGTATTTTTCTTATAATTAAGAAGTTTTCAAATTATATTTAAAGAATTTTCACTAAACATCAGCATTCTAGAAGAGTCAAAGAGCAAATTATGTAATTCTCTTCAGAAAAAAATGAATTTAAGGTTTGAATCTTCTATCAAAATTAAAGCGTCTGGGAATGGTTTTGAATTAGCACATTTACTTCGTTCAGTTTATTTTTCGAACCTGAAAATATACATAATCCCCAGGACCCCCTGAGATTCCTCTTATTGAAAAATAAACCACGCTCTTTATAATACTTGTTATAAAATTATAATCTTTTTTTTATGCAACGCAGATAAAAATGACAATGTACAAGTAAGCAGTAAAACAAATAATTTTGACCAGTACTTTAAGGCTTTAAGACCAGTAAAATCATCATATAAATTTTAACAGAAGAAAATAAACTTTTTTTGTTTTGTATAGAAACATTTTAGATGTTTTTAATTTAGACGCATTTATGTAATAATTATGTTTTTTTTTAAATAAATTTTGATACTTTACTGACCATGTTTAAATTTTAATTGCTCATTTAGTTTCGTCAATAATACTTGAAATATTTCGAAATTAAACCACTTAAAATAAAAAAAATTAACTAATTAATTAAAGAATTCTAAAACAGCAGCAATAGAAATGTTACTACATTTTACAATAAATACAGGAAATGAGTTAAGAGAGTAAAATAAGATCCTTACTTAAAAATTTACATAACTTTGAAAGTAACGAAAAATTATGTGTGAACTTTTGCTTAGGAAAACACGGTAATGCTATCAAAATTATTCATATTATTATTGAGTATAGGTAAATTATGCAATACCATTTGAAAACAAATGTACGAAAGCAAAATCCCAATATACCCAACATTGTGTTAGAAGTGCAAATTTGTTATTACAACAAATATCTTTCAAAGTATATATTTGAATTCATTAAATTAACATATGTTTATTGAAAATTTGTGATCAAACGTATTATAAATTCAAGAGATATCACGTTAAATTGTAATTGTGGTATCTAGTTGAACGACATGAAAATAAAATGAGTGTTTGCATACGAAGACAGAGTTAGAATCGTGTTTTGCCTTTTCCCATGTTGGCGGCAATTTGAAGAGTATATTTCTCACATTTGACTGTGAGAGAAAACAAGATGATTTTTATTAATATTTAAAATTTGTTGAATTAGCCGGAAACGACAAAATTTTATGGCAGAGAAAATTTTCAAGTAAAATCTTAGGGAGTGCAGATTCTTTTGGTTAATAAAGCATCTCCGGGAAATTATGGCTATCGATCAATATAAATCTGTTTATGCATCATGTGTTTATTCGGTTGTAGGTCTCGCACGGAGCCAAATGATGCATTGGTATCGTTTTGATAATCACGACTTCGGTGGACTTTTAATTAAACCTACTGTATCATGAGTTGGGTGAAAGAGTGAAAGAGAGATAAATGGTCCGATGGAATCACCATAAAGACCACACCATATGTTCAGAAAAGTCGCGAACCAAAGATTGTCCCTGGTAGATTATTTAATGATAATGTTGCAGAACGATGTGGTCAATCTTTTATGTAGTGGCATTATTATTTTTCTTTTTGGTATGTTGTACACACAATTTCGGTGATTCTGATTGAATTTGCTGCTGGCCACTGTGCAATATCCCAGCATATAAGATGATTGCAAATCTCCCAAAGAGACTTCGTGCAATGGCAAATTCAACTCAGGAAGTTATTGAAAATTCAAACTCTGCGCACCACAGAGTAGCAAAACGATGACTCCTTCGAATGTCTTGAGAAGAGCACGATTATCTTGTTCTAGGCACTTTCACCTTAGTGCATACTCACTTAGGGCTCTCAACTGCATATTGGCATATCCATTGTCGTAAGCAAAGCAGCATAAATTGTATCGAACTCATTTCTCTCAGCACCAACCTTTCCAGGTCTTTAGGTTAAGAATTAATATTATGCACTTTTCTTCTCACTAAAAATCTCTTTTCCCATTCCATATTGTACATAAACAGACATTTTTAAAATAGTCAACATAAAACATATAGATGAATATACAGTCACTTGAAGTCTTTTTATAGCTCAAAGCCAAAGAGGGAGAAATATAAGTAATCCCTTGATTTTATGATCTCTACATTAATATGTCCCCACCCCCAGGAAATCGTATTTTTGCATAACTATCTCAATCGGAAATTGTGAGAAAAATTATGTCACGGTTTTTATTCATTATCTTGCCGTAAGGGATTAAACAGACTCAACAATTAAATATAGTAACTTGGAGTTCACAGAAACTCTTCGCCATATTATTTTATTTGTTTTAAATTCTTCAATCTGTATCAATTCAATTTTCGGCAACCCTTGTGTGTCACGTTTCGAATATAGCATTTGTTATTGATTTTATTTACGAATAACTTTTAGAAATATTTGTTGCATACATTTCGTCAATGCAATTTATAAGAATAAAAATTTATAATAATATTGATGATAAAAATTTGAGATTAGTTAGCAAAAGAGTGTTGGATTTCAGACAATCTCATTTTCGAATTTCTCCATAATTCGGATGAAAAATTTAAGTTATTGAAATTTTTAAGTTACTGATTCTTGTGATGTTTTTAATGAATTAATTAGAGAATGGATCAAGAGACATTCCGGTCAAAATTACCTTTTTACTAAATTTATAATATTTTTCAGATATCTTTATAATATTTGAAATAATTCATAATTTCTTGAGATTCATTAAGCATGTAAATATAGGATGCAGGCGGGCTGATTTAAAAGGTCAACAGAGTTATATATTTTTTGCTGCCTAAATAGATAGATAAACTATTTAAAAACGTACCAACAAAATTTCAGAAGCCGATTTGAAGTAATTTCCGAAAATACAGACACGAACGCAAAGGAGCACCGGGCAAAATTTAAAGGCGTTCGGACGAATATCCAAAACTTTCAAGCGCGTTTTCTCCACTTCTCATTTTCAAAAAAAAAAATAATAAAATAAATAAATAAATAAATAAATAAATAAATAAACACGTTATGCTAAAAAACCATGAAGCTTAGACGTTTCCTTCTCCTGCATTAAAAATCTCCAAAAACCGCTAAATTTTGATCTTTTAATTCAAACTCCTCTCTTAATAACAAGACAAAAATAATTTTGAAATAATATACAGTAGGAATCATAAGTTTGTTACGATGTTCATTACTAATATAAGACTATTCAAAAACTATGTTAAATATTTATAAAAATTAAGTTTTTTTTCCATTACTTTCTATGGTTATTGCGGTTATTGCTCTTTCTAATCATAGATTTGGAAAAAAATAATTTCAATTTTTCGTTACTAATAAAAATAATATAAAAAAGTAGTGCAACATTTCATCGATCAAAAGTTTGTTACGATGTACAAATCAATCAAGATACCGACCGGGTCATGAAACGCATCCAAATCGAAATGATTGGACTTTGTATATTATCATCTTCTCACAGGTTTATGAATGTTTTGAAAGATTCTTTTGATAAAGTAATTTTAATTTACGTACTTCTCGTAAATTGAACTTCCTGGAGAGGCAGGATATCATAAAGAGATTCTGTAATGTAGAAGATGTAGAATGTATAATAAAAATTGCCGAGTTCACCGAGTTTAAGGTCTAGGGAGAAGAAGAAAGAGTTGAGCTAAACGAGCTTCTGGTAGACCCAAGTCCACAACATAAAGACTGGATAAATACGTACTATCAATCTCTGATATAGACCCGGTGATAACAGCCCTAAAGATCCAGGGTGAGCTATGTTCGGAAGGCAAACAGGCCCCTTCTATTTGCAAACTTCGACGAAAACTGCATGAAGCAAGGAAAAATACGAGAATTGACAAGAGAAATTCCCTACTCAATAATATCAATATACAGAAGAGGGCTCAATTCTATTTGGATTCCGTTTTCAAAAGCCCAGAATTCTGGGAAAAGTCATCTGAATGGATGAATCGATGATTCGAATAAATTATTCACATGATCGAGTATACATGTAACGTCGACAGGAGGAAAAGTTATCCTATAAATCAGAGGCGTGCAGGAACCGTTGAAACCGAATAAACGTCAAATGAAGCATGTACGTCAATGATCAAGACGCTACCAGAACAAACTTATTTTAACGTTTATTCGGTTTCAACGGTTCTTGCACACCTCTGCTATAAATGTACAAAACCGACTATTAAAGGGTTAAAGCAGGATATCATGGTATAGCTATTTGACGGCTAAGCTAGGTGCTCTTGAATGGGATGGTCAATGCTGCTGTGTGCTTATGCGAGATGTGATAATATTTACTATAAGGAAATCGTTTAAGTGGTGCCGATTTTATCCTACAGCAAGACCACCGATTCACAAGGCCAAAATCATCACAAAATATCTTCAGAATGAAGACACTATAAGTGGCCACGCCAAAGTTCAGACCACTCATCAATCCAAAATCTTTGGGTTTTGTTCAAAATCAAAATCTCCGCTCAGAAACTTCATTGTTTGAAGGATTTAAAGAAGACAATTCTTGAGATCTGATCTTTTTTCACACAAAACGAGCATAGGAAGCTTTGTCTCTGCATGTCTGATCGAATTGCTTTATCTCGCAAGAACGGTAGACATACTAAAAATATTATTGTAGACCATAACAAACTTGTGATCAATGAAATATTGCATTATTTTTTATATTAATTTTATTAGTAACGAAGAATTAAAATAATTTTTTTAAAACCTATGATTAGAAAGATTAATGAATCATAGAAATGGAAACAAAAAATGAATTTTTAAAAATATTGAAAATAGTCTTAAAGCCTCTTTCCGCTTAGCACCGCAGCAAACTTATGATTTCTATACTATTTTCTGTATTTTGTGTTAAAATATTTTTAATATTTATGAAAAAATGAAAATAAAATACTAAAAGGATAAAATAACTTTAGATAATCAAAGAAATCTTTTCTGTTTATCGGTCACCGGCCACTGTGGTTTACTATGAAATAACCTTATCCAATGCGAATCAATTTGTTTAAATACCTCACGGAAACTTTTTATACCATGGGAACTCAATGGGTCAAGTGGTAGAGCACTCGCTCTATGATGCAAGTGTCTCGGGTTCGAATCCGCTTTAGGTCACCAAGAATTTTTGCACTTGATTTCACGAGGCATGGGACTGACAACCTCATACCATATAAGTAAAAAATAATAATGCATGTCTAGAAATCCCCTTGTGGGAAGGCCTAGTTCCTTTATGGAATGTCGTGCCAGCATTATTATATATTATTACTACACAGTAAAAAATTGTGTGAGAAATAAAGTTGTGTATGGGAAAAGTTGTGTAAATTCACAAGCACTATGGTTGTAAATTGTAAAATTACTATCATATTCGTAGTACGATACTAACATAATGCTAGTAAAATTATGTATTGTGTAAGGAAATTTGTGTATTGGAAAATTTGTGTGAGAACTGTCAAAATTTCATTGTTCACTATTGCAATTTTTTTTTTAAGATTTTAGTCATTTTTCGCATTTCTAACTGTCTAATTGTCTTCTAGAATCATTCATTGGATTCTTAAAATATGCCTCAGTCGTAAAAAATGAGGAATAATTATGTAATAACAGAAAACAGAGGATGCATCATGTAAATTAGAAAAATTGACGATGCAACTCTTGGCCATTTGCTTAAGAGAAATAAGCTAGTTCGTGGCGCAGCCGGAAAACGCGAGACCATCAACGCAAAGGTTATGGGTTCAAGTCTCAGATCCCTCTCTTCATATTTTTCTTTTTTTGTTCCTTTTTTCTCTTTTTTTCTTAGTTTAATACAAAGACTTTTCACAGATAATACACATAAACCGAACAAAATTGCTCTACAATCAAAATTATAGACAGGAAGCCATTTTACAATATTGACAATACACAACTTTGCCAATACACAACTTTGCCAATACACAAACTTCACAACCATAGCGCTCGTGCAAAAATTACCAACGATAGTGGTTGTAAATTTTTTTACTGTGTATTTACCTATTTGTGCAATGTTAATTTATTATACTTTAAGTTTAATTAAAAAAAATCTAAAAGGTTACTTACCTCATTTACGGGATAGATGCTCTCAGCTGGGGCAAGCGAAGTATTTTGTGGGGATATTGCCAAGGTATCCTCTGTGGAAGCACTCTCATTCAGTGCTTCTTTAGTACTCTGAACATTTACTCCATCTTCTGGGGTGGTTTCATAGTACCAAGAAGTTGTGGAAGGTGCCTGTGAGACAGCTTCATGGGTAGTGGGACAATTTTCTTCAGCAGCAGGAGTACCAATGAGAGCTTCCTTGCAACGCCTCAAATATGATCGGACGCGTGATTTACTTCGACGCATTTCCCCACGTATAAATCCACCATCACTATTTTCCACTACAATACTTATGTCATCCGATGCTACAGGGGATGGACCAGCACTTGTCTGGGAAACCTGAAGCGTGTGTGATTCTTTGGAAGATTTGCATCCCTCATGTTCAAAATCTCTGGGTATATTCTGTGCACCAGCAGAATTAGTTGGTGTAATCTGAAACAATAACAATATCATGGGATATAGAAAATCTGCAAAAAAATTAATTTTATACAAGATTTAATACAAAAATTGTGAGAAAGTTTCTGGGTAGAGAAGTAAACATGAGACGCGTGATGGCATGTTTTGAAATTAAATTAAGAAATTAGCACAAAAAAAATTGCTGATTCTTCTCTGGTAAATAAATCCGCTTCATGTTGTCTTGCAAAACGTTTATTTTGAGATTGTCGTTACTTTGCAAAATTGTAATCACTCTACTGTAAGAGGCTGCAGAGTGTTGTCGGTTGTGCCGAAAGTGCCCACTTGCGAGATTAGAAATTTGGTTAATTGCAAAAGGAGGTTCCATATGCTTTAAATGCGCGACAAGAATGAAACTAAGAGTATCAAGACAGCGGGGAAGAAATGGAACACATTCCGAACACGACAAAGAATTTCATTAGACCTCATAAAGCACGATTGGACTACTTATGGGGACTTGCCTTAAAGTCTCCATCTCAGTTCATAATTCACCTCAATCCATATAAAGTGAATTTGATTTTCATTCACATGTTCGTCTCATACAATTACGCCCTATCCCACTTTCTTGGTGATCTCAACACGTGCAGTTTCACATTTTGACTCCTTCTATCATCTTACCCAGAAATCAACACAAAAACAACAGCAAAACTAGCCTAATTCTTGGCAAATTACCTGCCTCTTTTGTGCTCCAATCTGTGTCTCATGAGATTCTTCTTATAATTGAAATTTCTCTATGAAATCATTTTAAATTAAAATTCTTTCCTTGCATGTTAGCAGAAATTAGTGTAACATACAAACTCCCACGTCTTCTATAAAAACTGAAGAATAACGCGTGGAAGAATTTTGGAATATAATCTGAACTGATAAATAAATTCAAGAAAAATGTACAAATAAAATTGAGAAATCTTTTATAGACTTTAGAAATTATTATCTTATAATGCTCGAACACAGAAGAGACAGCATTATATGTTGATTGATTTTGAGATAAAATTATTACAATTTATTCAATTTTCAAAATGCAATACCTCAGCAATGTTTAACAGATTTTCAAGTAAGGTAAAGTGCCCTCGCTCGACCGGTCCCTCGTCTCGACCGGTAGATTTATTTATTCAATTTATTTATATTTGATGTAATATTTTGCGTATGATCTAACATTAATAGGTCAATCATTCCATGAATAATACGAACCAGTGCTAATTTCACAGAAATTGACAATGAAATTTTCAAAAATTGACCCACTGGTCGAGTCGAGGAACGCGGTCGAATAAGGGCACTTTACATTACAGCTCAATTTTTTGAGACTACTCAAGTATATATTTACAAAATATTAAGATAAGGGCTTATTGAGATGAGCTATTCTTCAAAATAGAACAAAAACTCATATTAAAAAAAATCGTAAAATTGCATTTTAAATAATAAATATCTTTAAAGAGAAAACCTGTTAAGTTATCTTTAAGTCAGTTATCTCTATACTCAAACCATCTAATCTATAACTCAGACTCTATTTTGATGATTAGTCATATACAAAACAAGAAAAGTTGAAAATATAGGGGGAACTGGGGCAGTAGTAATCTGGGGTAGTTGTAAAATCACTGTGATTTTTTTCATTAATTTTAAGACTCCAGAGGATAAAACCCATAAGCATTCATAGATACCATGGGGATGTATGTCCACAGATAAATTGGTCAATAAAATCCTAATATACTTTAAAAATAAAAATCATTTTCCTGAAAATGTTGATATTTCGATTATTTTGGTGATTTGGATTTCCACCTGGAAATTAAAAATTGTGTAAAATAATCGAAATGTAGCAATACCAGTTCTTTCCTACATCTTTTAGGATTATATTAATGCATTTACTAGAGAAATTGAGATTCTCATTATTTCAAAAGAATTAATAATTGGTCAGAAAACAGCATTTGGGGTAGATGTAATCAGGCAATTTCAATTTCACAAAATGAGTAGGTAAAAGAGCGGGAAATTGACCTTCATGCGAAATATCTATAATTCATAGATTACGAAAAAAATTGGTGGCGCTGTGTTCAATAAAAAGTCACATGATGTCAAAATATGGGGAAAATCCATTGAAAAATGTCTTTGATATGCATGCTTTTAGTTTTTTTGTTATTTTAATTATTCTTTGTAAAAAGTGTCGTGATTTTTTGAAAAATATACAGTCTTTATATATCTCTTAAGTAATTAAAATAATCGAAAGTGGTGCAAAGTTAATTTCAAGGGTGGGAAAAAAGGTGTTTACTTCCTCCCTAGAAAGTGGTTACTTCTACCCCAGGTATTTTGTGAAAAGAGAAAAATGCACAGGGACACAAATTTTATTTTTATGGAAAACTCAATTGTTTTCCAGCATCCGCATTACCCTCGACGAATTGCCTATACCCAAGGGTAAAACATGAGCTAAGAAATATTTTCCAAAAAATCACGGTGTCCTTGGAAAATCACCTCAAATTCGCATGTATCGAAAATGATTACATGTGCCCCAGTCTCCCCTATATTCTTTAAATATATTATCGTACAATGGTAGTGATTGACCGGAGCGTTACTTCACAATGGCTATAATTATAGAAAAGTCACAGGAGAAATTTCAAAAAACTGTTTCACGTGTAATAATTTTGTTGTTTGTTGTTGCTAGAAATATACCGTAGATGCGGATGACTTTAAACTCCGGGGATGACTTTGCCACCCTTCTGTTCGTAAGCTGTTCTTTAATTTTAACACTTAAAGATAGTCCTTACTATTGAGACATGGTAAATAGGATCGGTGAAGACCGTCCTTAAGTGCAAGGACCTTCACCTTCACCTTCGCAAGATGGAAAGTCATCTCCATCGGAGAGCAAAGTCACCGACTTCTACAGGACCGGTTCAGTACTACTATTCATGAGATGACAGTTGCTGTATCAGAAGAACTTCGGTCCGATATAATGTAGGGTAAAGTGGTACAAGTTGGACAGTGGTACAAGTTGGACAGGGTTTTTTGTCTTGATAAATTTAGTACTTCTTTTTTATTTGTATATTTTTAATGCTTTAGTTTTATAATTTTGTTCTTTGTGCTTAAAAACAAATTTTGTACTGTATTTATCAAGAAAAAGCCATGTCCAACTTATACCGGCGAATTTTCCAACTTGTAACACTAATTCCAAATTATATCTCTTTACCCTAGCAGGAAATAGACGGAAACCTTGACGGAAGGATTCGATGTTAGAATATTGTGAATATATCATTGATAAAAATGTCGTTTTTCTAAATTGTATCGACAGAATTGTAGACCTTATGAAGAGGACATTCACTCTCCAAATGTCTTAAAGAATAAAACTGTGAAAATCAAGAGGAATTCAGTATTTTTTGTTCACTTCCTGTTACATTTTCAGGAATAAATTTCAAATTGAACCATCAGACTTTTTTTGTACAATAAGCCCAAGAAACAAAATAGCTGCCTTATAAAACCAAGTATTAAACAAGTCTTTTAGTATACTTTGAAAAGACTTAAAGTGAGAATTTTATGTTGAAATTCCTATAGAAGTTCTTAAGATCCTTAAGAGGATTAAGAGCGTTATAAGTAAATAAAAAGATTTTTGGTTCTAGTTTCTTACTAAAGGAATTCTACAAGACAATATTAAGAAAAATTGCTTATTGGAAGATGACAAAAAGAAACAAAGGGATAAAGAAGTAAAGGGGTAAAATGTTGACAATTGTTCTTAAAATTTCATAGGCTTTCATGATTGAGCCGATGAGTCGCAGAGTACCTAACATATCCAATGTCAGACAATTTCACGCAAAAATTAAGCAGTGCGGTGTCTGAAGAGAAAAACATAGCCTATAAAAACGATAAAATATCCCCATATAATTTTGACTGAAATTACTCATCCTGTTCTTTCAAAATCATCATCAACATTTTTAACCGCTTATCTCTATTGGGGTCGCGGGCCCATTAGATCAAGGTTAACAGCCCACGCCTGTCGATCATCCGCCACTTCAGGAAGATGTTCGGGTTCGATCCCAAGGCGTTCCAAGGCAAGATCCTGAATTTGATTCAACCACCTTGTCCTAGGTCTGCCCCGAGGTCAAAAAGAATTTAAAGCGACATTTTAAGAATAATATTACGAATCATCCAGTGTTAGATATTTTTATCATGACAACGGTTATTAAAAATTATTGTAATTATGTCATTTCTCTAGATAATTGCAATAATTCGCAAAAGGTTAAAAATATAAAATCCTGGAGTTTTATTTTCACACAATTTTTTAAAATCAATTGCAGAATACAATCTATAACGCTATAAATTCAATGATTGTAGTTGGTATATACGATATATACTTATAATATACTGTTTTTAATACGAAGGTTTGAACCAATTCAGGTCCCATTCCTCTCATAGGGGTTACGAAAAATGAGAAAAAGAGAAAATTGTAAGTGACCCTTTTTGATATTGCCTCACCTTTCTCCTCTAAATGACTGTAACCAATAATTTAGTTAGTGTCCCAAACTTGACTAAGAAGGATATTAATAATTTAAAAGGGTTTCTTTATTTCCAAAAAATCATATTAAATATTTGGATTCGTAAGTGGTTACCTAATTCTTGTTTCCAGGAATTTTATTGCTTTTTTTTAATACAGTGAATATCAAATATAAAAATGTTGAAGAAGTGCGGAAGGATAGTAGAATATTCACAGTAATTCAAATAATGTAACTGTGTTATCACACTTGCACATTAAAATTTTAATATGATTCACATTAATTGTCGCTGGTGAGAGTCCAAATGTGTAATTTCTGTGTTTGAATCATTTTAGATTCAAAATTTGATCTATTTGTTGATGGCCCGCAAAATTTGATATAAATTGATTTATAGCATTAATGCGAAAAATTAATGCGATTTTCTCTTTAATTTTTTAATGCGAAAAATATTTAGGATTTAGGTAAATTTAAACTTATTTTTGCAGGCCAAGTCCACTTCTTTATCAATAAATAGAAAAACCCCGAATAATAAGTGACACAAAGACACAAATAACATATTTGAACGCTCACAAGCGACAATTAATGTGAATCACATTAAAATTTTAATTTGCAAGTGTGATAACGCCGTAAGGGAGAGTATTCTCCCATCGAACGTTCATGCCTTCGAGTAATGTGAATTTTCTTTTAGTTTTCCTCAGAGACTTACAAATTTCTATTAAATATAATATTAGTTGGCTTATCGTCAATTTGCAATATCTCCTTGTGATATCACTGATACTTGTGATAATTCAGTGTAAATCTCTTACGAAAAACAAAAGAAATTCACATTATTCAATGGCATGAACGTTCGAAGGGGGAGCACTTTCCCCTACATGTATTTGATTTTAAAAATAGTTTTTGCAGGCATTCTGCAAAGTCTTTACTACTTAGTCATATCTCTCTAATTTTTAATTTCTTCTTTTTTTAAGTTTTCTCAGCTGTCAAACATTGATACAACAGTCATAAAGTTTGTATCATTAGTCATGTAAATTGAATCGACTTTGAGTTAATCACATGTTCACCATAAGGCACTAGATGCAATCAATTAAATCAATAAAACAAAATGCATATGTAGGGGTTCACCGGTGTCACACTGAAAGAGTTTTATGTATTTTGCAGACTTTTGTCCACAAGAGACCCATAAAAAAATATCCATAGAATGAGAACACCCACATTGAGGTCATTCGCGCTATTACGAGTTTCTATGGAAAAAGGCATTCCTTCGTCTCATTCATTTTCCCTTGTTTGTTCGATTAAAGTTCAATGAGTTCTCTTCTGCGGTGTCGGGACATTTTTGCCATCATATAATCTCAAAGATGGGGACAACAAAAAAAAGGCTCAAGAGTGAGAAGATTCTTAAGTGCAAAAAACATAAACATCATAAGAAGAAACTGCGACGACGCACACCCTGCCTTAAGTTACCATCCACATTTTATGTCCTTTTTCCTGAAAGAACAATTCTAAACCACAGAGACATTTCATTATCTCTTTGCATCCCCTGTAGGCGTCTAAACATTATTTCCAATCGTCTTTTTAACTCAATGAGTCTTTTTCCTATACCACCATGGTGTTTATCACCATGGCAAATGCACAGGCTACGGGCAATTTTTGATCACATGAGAAACATTAAAATAGCTCCAAATTGGCACTTTTCTTGTATACCAAATGGACTTCAATCTTATGAAAGAAGCGCACTTGGGATATAGCTTCATTTATTTCTTACATTCATATGTAGGCTTTCTAGTTCTTGAAAGAACACAAAAGTCTGTCATCGACATTCCCTGTTAAAGGCATATAGAGGACGGCTTTCAGGTTTCGCACATACTCTGACTTCGAACACTTTATATTTTTTTACATATTCCTTCCATGAATCCGACTTAAGGTTTTCAGCAAATATATGATAATAGTAGCTAAATTAAACTACATTGCCGAAGGTCAAACTCATTAAAGGAATATGGGAAAAAATTCAAAGCCAGAGTGTGTACAAAGCCTGAAAATCTTCCACTATCCTGAAATATGTAATTAAAATTTTCTGCACTTTAATCCACATCACGTGGAATTGGCTCCATTGCGGTCGTTTTGCGACGCTCCTTCATGGGATAATGAATCAAATTGTACAGACGTGAGATATTTACATAAATTTCTTGAAAGTATTGATTTTATACCCTGAGAATACTTGAAAAGAATATTATTCGCATTGGGTCTTTGGGGTAATAATTCACACATTTGCAATGCAAATATGCGGTTCACATTTGAAGATAAACTTAGCAAGAAGTTGCTTATGTGTCCTATACCTTTCTTCTGCGTGTCAAATACATCCTTCATGTTATTTTCTCGATATTTGCTTTGGAGAACCACACTGTTTATATCCTTTCCAATAACCGTTTCACCACACACACAAATATCACTCAATCAAACTTATTTTCGGAACAGAGAGTAAAATCAGCACATTTTCTTCAAGATATTTGCACGAGAAAAAAAGTGAAGTTGTTTATGGTGGGGACACACTGTTGATGCCAATGCACTCAGAAAGTCCAAATTCACTGCAAACACAATGTCTCGGAAATTGGCTAAATTTGGGGCTGATTTGAGAGCCCAGAAGGTACAAATTGCACGAGGTAATGGACAAAATGGGTGTGTTACTTTCATGTAATGAAGTTTTACTCAAACAATTTTGTGCGCAATTTATACCGTGGGAGTCACACGTTAGTAGGTCATATACAAACCGTCGCGTGAAGGTTACTGAAGTCAGCAAAAGGATATCTTCCGGCAATCCACGTCCTCTCTTTTCCCCTTCGCGAAAAATCCCATCCAATGCAAATAAGTGGGGAGTGGTTACAATGATTATTTAAAAAGTTCTTTTTTTTCCGGCAGACATTGAATTTGTTCTCAAAATGAATTGAAATTATGGATCTTTGGAAGACCCCAGAAATCAATTGGGAAAAAGGGTCAATTTCACTTTACTTTCATTCACTCAGCAAAATTCTGCTCTTTTTTTGCCAAATTTTCAACTTTAGCACGAAATTGTAACTCCAGACCAAGATGGAAAACGCTTGCGCGGAAATATAAGGTGTTGTGGAAATTTTCCATCTTCCCATCACTTTTTCCAGCATGACTCAACCTCATGGCAATTTAATCAGTTCCCATTGCGAAATTCCATCACAGGATGAAGTGTCCTGGGCATGAGTCATCCTCCCGAAAATACTGTCAGAATCCATGTAATCACTTCCATTTACCGCAAATTTCAGTGGTTTTGTTTGTGATAAGAGCTTCCAGGCATGGCTTTTTTCTTAATGCGCAGGGTCATGCCGAAATTCACACGCTCGTAATTTATTAGTATTGAATTATAATTGAATTTGGAAGAAAAGGAAACAAGAAATATTGGTCAATTACGAAAATATATAGGACTATTTTGTTTGCTAAATATGCTTAAAATATTTATGCGGATCATCATAACACGTTTCTTACCGCACATTTACATTTCTCCTGATGAATATTTTATTGGAAACAAGTCATGTGATCACTAATAAATTTATTTCAAATTAAATTTATATCGTATAAAAAGACCAGCCCTTGTTGCAAAAGAAATTTGAAGACATAAAGTATGTGGAGCATTTTTATGATTAGATTGTCAATCCCTTTTCTTGTGAAATTAATTAATTAATAATAAATTCAAATGGAATATTTATTGACGTCTTTACACGACCACTATTCGGACAAACCTTTAAAATTGAGAAATACAGTGGGAGATCGATAGAGTCAACCCCCGATAGAGGCAATCTCCAATAGAGTCGACAGCCATTTTTTACTCTACGGACTCCGATAGAGGCAACTTGGACCTAAATTGACTCCGATAGAGTCAACTTTTCCTTTATTATTGAACTATTAATAATATATGATTTTATTATGATTTTTTCGAAATTAAAATCAGTGTTTTGGTGTATCAATGTAACGTTCTTAACACAAGAAAAACATTTATGTAAGTACATGGTAATTATTATGTTAAAATTAGTATATTAGCCCTCTAATCATTTTCCAACAAAATACTCCCTCCGTTCCGAAATGAGTCGTACGTTTGGCGAAAAATTAGGGATTAAGGAACGGTTTCAGAGAATGTTTTTTGTTATTTGCAAATATCTTGTGTATGAACTATCCTCCATGTTCAGGGATAATATGGGGATCCTATCACGATGGTAAGCTGAGGAATCGATATGTTGAAGTTGTCCATTTTTCGCGTTTTTTTCAAAGAGCATCCGGTAGATAGTTAATTACTACAAGATGGACTGTGATTAACATTACAGGCTAGAATTTATTCTAAATCTTTATTATGCATAAGTAGAACTCAACAGTTATTACCGATATGACATTTTTTATATCTCAAATTTTGCAGAATGAGCAATAAAAAGAACATCCTTTTTTATGTATTCGAATATCTGGATGCAAAATGGTGAGAGATAGGGACTTGGGAACTTCAGCGGACACCCCATAAGTTGACCCTGGGACCATTTATATGTTTCTCTAAAACATATCCAGAATTGAAAAAAAATCGCACGACGTGTTTTAGAGCAATCCTAAATACATGATTTTGGAGGAGTAGGGGAGGGGTGGGGGCAAAATAAAGGACATATTAATGGTCCCAGGGTCAACTTATGGGGGGGTCACCCGAAGGTCCCAAGTCTGTATCTCTCACCATTCAGCACCTATTTTAGATTGAAAATAAAACGCCAAAAATAAGACATTTTTAAGACATTAGTTCCTCAACTTACCATGAAGACTGTACCCCAATTTTAGTGCTGAACATTAACAATAGTTCTTTACAAGAGATAATTGTTGATACACAAAACATTTATCAACAAACTTTCCCTTAATCCCAATTTTTCCCAAACGTATGACTTATTTCGGAACAAGAATTTTTCCCAAACGTACGACTTATTTCGGAACGGAGGGAGTAATTTTCTTTTCGTGATTTTAAGCGTTTCGACCAATTGAAAGTTCTCTTGTCTTCTCTCACTTGTTTTAAGATTTTTTTGATTAGGCCTATATGCGCGTAATGTAAGGAAATTTGTAATGTAAAGAAAAACGTATAGGATGCTTGATTTTTTGAATACAAAATAGCGAAAAAACTTTCTCGAAATTTATTCATACTTTTTGATAAATTTACTTATTTAAACAAATATACACGATAAACGACCATAAAAATTATCCTTTTAAAGAAAATGTGTAAATTAATTTAAAGTTACATTTTTAATTTAAAAGATTAATATCTCGAAAGAAAATTTGAGATATATAGAACCATAATACCATATTAAAAAAATTTCACTAAAAATTGAAAATTATTTAACTATTTCATTCCAGATTGAGACCGATGCAGCTAAATTGTAAAATATCTTTATTTGATTAAATTGGTTAAGAAATAGAGTCGGAAGCATACTTATTACCACTTTAAGAACTTGTGACTAGAGAGCAGTCGCCATCTACTTCAGGCGGAAATTCATGAAATTTCTTGATATTTACCAACTCTACTTGTGACATGACATGATCTTTTGTTATCCTTTCTGAAGTAAAATTTAAATCTTTATAGGAAAGGTAAATTAAGGAAAAAAAAATCATACTACTAGTATTTTAATAAAAATATTAAGTAAATTACAATATTTTGACGAAAATGCCTGTAAAAGTTCTCAGCTGAACAGGTACTCCTTTGACCCTAAGGGCCGTGACGTGAGGATTAGCCGAGAGGCGGCTTAGCGTAATTATATTCGAAATAAAGGTAAGACTTCATTTCAATAACTTTCCACTATGTCGTCTCTCGGCTTAAGTCGTAAGTGTGTCTAGGGCATAAGGGCTCCAAATAAGGGACACTAAAGCCTAAAATAGACAGGGATTGGCTTAGGGATCACCCCGAAAAATGAGGATTGGTGTCGATACACTCACGGATCAGCCCAAAATTTGGAGGATTAGGCTGATCTTCTAAATTCATGAGGTCTAGTGAAATTACCAGGATTAGGTGACATCAACGCCAGTATTGAAAATAAAAGGCTTCACTTTGTGTGTTTTGGGTGCATTTCGAAATGTCAATTGGATGAAAAACCTGGAGAGTAATGCTATTCAATATTTAAAAATCTTAAAATGCATTAAGATTGGAGTAATGGGAAGTTCAGAGTGCTCCTTTTTGTATGAAAAATCCATTGATATTGCACTTACAAAGACTTTCAAATTTCAAAGTGTGTACATCTAATAGAAATTTACGCTGAAAACGCTAATCCTTAATCTAAATCCTCAGTGCATGATAGATTGGACTAAGTATTTACCGCCAAATTTTTCGAGCTGAGTATTCTCCAGGATCAGCCTGTGTCTATTTTCGGCATAAGGCACTCAGGCTGATCCTCGAGAATATACCTATGACTGTAAAATTTGGCAGTAAAGATTTATCCAAAACTGTCATACACTGAGAGCTTAGGATCATCAATTAAAGCTCCTTTGCATTAAATTCATTTCTAATCTTTTTTGCTAAATTCAACAGACTGAATATTGAGGATCAGCCTGAGTCTATTTGATCTCTAAGTCTTTTAGGCTGAATGAAATTTAACACTAAAAAATTCGAAATTTCCAATTTTTCGCTTAAATAAATGAAATTTTGATCTGGAATATTTCCAAAAATAGCCATTATTAAAGCTTTTTACGAAAAAACTAAAAAGAACATGGTGTTGATGGACGAGGAAGGAAGTGAAGGGGTCATTAAGCAAGAAAAAGAAGGAGTCACGAGTCAATAGAAATCGAATTATCTTACCATTTGACCTCTAGCCGGTTATAACGTTTAAAAATTTTCAAAATTTATACACTACAGTAGAGTCTCTCAAATCTGAATCTCTCAAATTCGAACGACGTTTGGATTCAAAACGTCAATTGTGAGGTTATGCTAGAAAATTAGTATTCTTGGTGAATGAAAATCGTATTTATGTGCTTCTTCCTGAATGTTTACATACATTATGCTCGTGTAAAATGAAAAGGAAGTATGTTACCACTAAGACTTGCGAGAAAGTACGGGAATTTGATTTAAAGTACAATTTAATCTCACACGAATTTCGTTAGTTTTGAAAAAATCGTTCGAATTTGGGAGGTGAGAAATGTCAAAATTACCCCCCGAGCGTTCGAATTTAGAAGACTCTACTGTACTTGCAAACTTATGTAACTCCTTAAATAAAAAGACTGTAAATACCAAACCATAAAACAGTGCGTGATCTTTTTGATTGATGTTTTAATTTAATTATATCACGTTTTATATCATTGGCATTGAAAATACAATAAAAATCATAAAACAGTTAGATTTCCAGGTAATTTGCCAATTCTAATTTGAATAAAACGTCAAATCACTCTAATATCGACCACTCAGAATATAATCCGACTAACTCGCTAATGGCCAACTTTACAGGAGAGCGATTTAAAGCTGAGATTTGCATTTGCTAATAAATCAATTAATTTAACTTCACTTTCCTAATATTGTACATCAAACGGAAGGATTCGATAATAGCTATCTTAATTCCATAAAACTTTCACAAAATAATGTGTATTTTAATAACTATTACAATATTTTCCGAGTTGTAACATATTTTTCCTGAGCTGTCATATCAAAAGCTCAGGATAAGACCCGAACAACTCGAGTTTCCCACGCTGCCAAGCGACCCGGCTGGTCACGCATCACTTGTCAAAATTGTTTCGATATCATTCCCCATACGCATCACTGTCTATGTATTCTAATTTTGATAAGTAATTTTTTCAAGACATTTTAAAACTTTAAAACCCGAGCCAAAAAAATTACGTAAAACACCAAACTGGCATAAAATGCCAGTGCAATTATTCTCCACAAAAAAGCAATTTTTCAATATTTTTCTTTCCGTAAAACTTCTACAGCAGTTCTAGGACTCATAAATTATTTTTTCAATAAATATTTTCCCATTTTTCTAGTCATTTTTATATAAATTTTGTGAAAATTGTCAACAAATGCTAAAGTGATTTTTTACAGATTTTCGTAGCAAAAAGGCAACTTCTATTGAATTTCCTTATACTATTTGTTTACATATTGAATTTTCTTTTTTCTAACAATTTGGCAAGAATCTTAGAACTCATATCTATATATTATCCTGTAAATTTTTAAAATTCTCATATATAGTTTAAAAAGAAAAGAAAAAGTAAAACAAAGCGAAAAGTGAATATTCACCTTTTTTACATTACCATTCTACATCAATTCTTGGTCTTATATTACTTAATTTTTAATATTTATTTTATTATTTTCACGTATTTTTCGAATCGTGACAAAACTCAAAAATATTAACATTTTTTAGGTTATATAGTATAAGCCATTCAAATGTCCATTTCGGATGCCAACTACGTATAAAAAGGTAGCATTTTACGTCAATTTGGTATTTTACGCCCATTTTTTTAGTTTTTTTTTCAATTTTTAACATAATAAAAAAGTTATCAACTATTTTTTTCTACTAAACGAAAGCTAATTAAATTCTCTATACATTAGTGTTATCACTTGAAATTAAAGTAAAATGCCAATTTGGGTTTTAAAGTGTGAAAAAATCAATTAATTGCATTTTCGAATCGAACAAATGTGATATGAGAACAAAAGTTCTATTGGCATTGACAGGTTTCAAACGCAAGCGTGAAAATTCCACGACAATTACAGAATTTACCCTGTGGGAACTATAGTGATGGGAAAATGTCGATCAGTTGGTGTGTGTCTAGGATGGGGAACTGGAAGAGGAAGAAGTAGAAGAAGTGAAGTTTGAAATGGCGGCTAATTATCCGAAAGAAAATGTAGAAAACTTTCATGTGAAAATTGATTAATAAAAAGATATAATTATCGAACCAAGGGGTAGTGTTTCAGTGAAGTAGGATTCCCAGGACGGATAACCACACCACCTGTAGGTCTTATATTATTTAGTTTTTATTATTTTCACTTTTTCACATATTTCTTATTATTATTTCTAACCAATTTTCAAGCAACAAAATTTCTTAAAAGGTAATAGGTTATGAGCTCTCGCGCCAAAGAGAAGTTTGATGCATAATAAATTAGCATTTTATTGCTTTTATCCAGGTTTGCAATACTTGCAATACTAGAGAACCTCAAAAAAATATCAAGATATCAGTAATATTTCATAAATAATTGCAATATTCGCAAAATTTATATTCTGGATTAAATCGTGAAATTTTCTTTGGTCTTTATAAAATATAAGCCATTCAAATGTCCATTACAGCTGTCAAACTCCATATAAAAATACTAGCATTTTACGCCTATTTCGTATTCAATAACCAATTTTTAGTTTTTGATCCATTTTTTTTAATTTTATAGAAGAGTTATTAATTATTATTAACAATATTAGTTATTGACTAGTTATTACCAAATTGAAGACTATACATATTTGCAGCCAAATAATAGCTTATCTATTGTCGTGAAATCAGCCGGGATACTTTTGACAAGCAAAATGATGACGTCACACGGTCGAGTTATGCGGCTCTTATCCTGACTGAATTGAAAAATGAGTGAGATTTTGCTTTTTTAGAAAAAGCGCTATAACTTTGGAAATAATTTATATTCAGGTATAATATTCACAGGGAAGGTAGAGGGTGTCACGGAGTATCCGAAAAGCGAAAAAAACGAATTTTGCAAAAAATCGAGTTAGTCGCATTATATTCTGAGTGGTCGATATGATAAAAAGAAAGGAATAAAAAGAAAGGAATAAAGAAGAGGAAAAATGGTGAGATAGCACCTAATATTAGTTTCTATACAAATTTTCATTAGTGCTTGTATTGTTGGGAAGTCTGCGGAGATGTTATAAAAATTGTGAGATACGCAATGGATGATGGTACGAAGTTGCACGGATAGACTGAACAATATTTATGACACCTTCTTGTGTGGTGAACATAGGAGAGTGTTATTCGTCTATCTACTTAATGGACATCACTCCCACGGTTGTTGTATTACCACAATAGCTCTCTGCATTCAATGGTTCACAGCAACCGTCTTTTTTTTCATTCAGAGGTTCCTCTAAAAATATTCGATCAACTATTAGATCTTATTCTAATATCCGTTTACCATTAACAATAGCATGATGTTGACGTATAAAATTCCCTCAACTTGGGAATGTGTCATCTTTTATGAGAGAAGACATATTGCACTTCAGGCACAATGCACTTTAAAATGATGCTCTACAATGTTGTCAATAACTCAATGAAAACCACTTCCTTTACTTCTTTTGCACTTAATGTGTGTAGATCTTCATGTTAGCAGACCAAAATGAACATTTAAGTAAAATTATGAAACACAATTGCGGTTTTTGCAGCGTATTGCTTGAATAACATTGCGCTCTTACTGACACTTATGGAAAAAGAGCAGTTGTTCTTCCAAGTTGTTCAATCGAAATAGAAGCATGTGCTTGTTAATTACATATTCATTAGGATTAGTTTTTTTTTACTATTACCTTTTATAAAGAAATGGCGAAATAAAAAAAACAACTTCGCCGAGATCACGAATTAAAATATTTGGTTCTATGTAATGAAATCTGATCACGCATCAATCATTTGACTGTAAATAATGGTTAAAAAAAAACAAATTTATAGGAAATAATATGGAACTGGGAAGGGTTTTCTACATTGCCATTATTATTTTTTGATTTCTGAGAGAAACTAAGAAAAGGGGTGGCAAAGCATCCTAGGCTTTGCGAAGTTCCCGAACTCGTGACTTAGATGTTATCTCTCAAAAATACTTTCGCATTATTTACAGTTTACTGGTTCTCAGCCGATTTAAACCGATTTGTAAATTACTCGAAATATCCCACAAAATAATTTTGAGAGTACTAAAATAAATTTTCGTTCAAAATAACTTATCGGTTCATAATCGGTGCACAACCGATTTGAAAGGATTTATAAATCACTCAAAACATTTTCCAATATAACTTATAACTTAGGACTAATATAATTGAATTTCGAATAAAAATTAGTTATCGGTTTTGAACCAGTTCACTACCAGATGAATTTCGGTCAATAGGTTGATTTAATGATAATTGAAACACGGAAATGACCTTTGGTTTCTTCTCCTTTACTTTCTCAAACCGACATTTCGGAGGGGACTTCCTCCTTCCTCAGGTATGGAAATAATTGGGAAAGACCTTGTCACAAAGGTTTATGTTAAACTTAGTGCGTTTAGGACTTTTTCACTGGACACTCTTCTCATCGGATTCTCAACAAAGACTCAACAAAGACTGTCTTATTTCCATACCTGAGGAAGGAGGAAATCCCCTCCGAAACGTCGGTTTGAGAAAGTAAAGGAGAAGAAACCAAAGGTCATTTCCGTGTTTCAATTATCATTAAGTTCACTACCGGTTCAAAACCGATTGGAACCAGTTCAGTTTTCTCGGACATTCCAAGACCTTTCCGACGAGTCCAAACATGACCTCATTCGTCTGATAAATGCGCTCTCTAGAGCCTTTAGTAACCTTTGACCTTGGAAAACCGTTATTAGGAATGATTCAAGGGTATTATCACACATTTAATTGTTTAATTGATGTTTCACTCATGCATCACTTTAGAAAATATAAATCTTTAAGATAATAAATTGATATCTGGAGAATATTTTACAAATTTTGACATAGCTAATATTCAGGGTAAACTAATTTGACTAATTTTAGTCAATTCAAGTCTATTTATATCAAGGCTATTTTAGGCAATAGCCTCGCTTTCAAAAACCATTCTCACATTCATATTATTTTTACACTTAAGATTTCGAACATTTTTAAAATGCTACTATGTAAAAGAGTATATCAAGCTAATAAAAAGAATTTACTATTTAAAACACATTGTTAGATGCCAATGCTAGGTATATAGGTATGTAACACAGCTATATTAAAGTCTAAGGCCCAGAAATATCGATTTCATCACACAGTTTCATATCAGATTTTTTGCTAATATATCATTTTTTTTATCCCTATTCAATATTTCATTCAATAAAATTCTAAATTCATCTTTTATGCGACAAAACTTAGAAACATCCATTTTTAGTAACTAAACTTCTCATTTTTGGTTTCCTTAAAACAGAAATAATTGCATAAGTTTTTTCAAACAATTTTCACTGAAATTTTCAGGAATATACTATTTTTGACTCAATCAGAAATTTTACATTATATATAATTACTCTATTTATAATGTGTCTCTATTTACTGTAGCATATGTAGCATTTCTCTGTTTGGAATCATACATATCGGAAACCGGAAGTTATAAAATTTTAGCTGTGAATTTTTCATAATTAACGCTACTACTACCGGAATTTTGTCAAGAAAGCCAAGTATTTTAATCCATGGTTTAAGTTAAATTAAAAACAAAATTTTATCTTAAGCCGATTTGAAGATAAAACCAAAATTTCACCAGCACAGCTTAACTAATAAATTTTATGATTAACGTTTGAGTTTATAAATATTATGGAACAACTAGATCCATTTGAGTGAGCACACTATATTAATACTTTTCAATTTATATCAATTTACTAATTGAGATTGTGTTTATATCAACGTCATGTAGCGTGTGTTCTCAAATTTGGCTCGCTGTATGTAGGACTCTAATGATAAAAGTCATATTTTTTAATCAACAAGTTTTATTTATAAATGCTCTTCTGGCAGTCACCGTGCTCAACTCCATTGCCTCAATATGGTAAAATAAGAAATAATACCGTGGCATTGTCGTGAAGAAAATTGACAAGCGTCGTAGCAACTGCGTGTGACCACTAAGTGGGATCTTTTGAGAGTAGCTCACGATAGAGTGTGCAAGAAGAGCAAAATACCCAGTAATGGTATGGATGTTGAATGGGCAAACTCATGGAGAAATTACGGACTATTGGTGACTAATGGGAGCTTTCGATTTTGCCCTGTTCTGCAATGATAGATGAACCTGCAGGAGGGCCATTGGAAATGTCTGTTGTCTGGGGCTTAAAGCCACGAGAGATCCGCGATGTAGAAGATATTGTAAATATATTAGAACTCAATTGAACTATTCGTACAGTTGTCATAATAGACACTTCAATGCAACCATCAATCGATATCGTTTTGCCTACCGAGTGTTGCTATTGAAAATAATGATTCTCTTTTTTTTGGTGCGGTGAGAGAGAAAAGATCATGCAAAAGAGATCGTAAGGAGAAAAGCAGATTCAGTCACGTTGCAGTCATCCTCATTAGAGATTAATTAAGTGAAAATTATGTTTGGAGACATTGTGCGTATGTTCTTTGTTACTCCAAAAAATTCCAACCCAACAATAGATTAAAATGTGTATAGTGCATATATAACGAAGACAACAGAACCCGCAAGTAAAAGAAATCTCGGTCAACATGCCGCCGACCATCAAAAAGGGGAAATGAGGCTGAAGCTGCCACCACCAATTTTCTATTTAAAATAAATCTCCGGTACAATCGACAATCGAGAGTAAAATGCGTTTATGGTACGTGAAAATGAAAGCTCTGCCATATATGAATGCAAAAATAAAGCACTACAATGGCACAGTGTGAAATTTAGAAAAAAAAATTAATTAAAATAAATTTCTTCCGAGACATCAATTTTTTTTTATGCATGTTAGCTTCCAAGATGAATAGATCAATTTGTACGTCTTGAGATCTAAATAAATAATAGTGTGAAGAGTACACCCACAAAAACTGTCAGTGCTTCACTATAAGTAAAATCGAATATTAGTTATACTTTGACTAAAAATAGTTGACACATTTATTGATTTTTCACTTTTACATTGAAGCGAAAGTGTTTATCATCTGCACTGAGCTTTATTTGGAAGTGAGCATTAGTCCTAAGCTGAAACATCAACTTAAGATATTGTGCAGAAAAAAATAACCTAATTAAGAACATTTACTCTAGTTTCATTGAATTACAAAAGATATTTAAAATACATATTTATCTCCAAATCGTAAGAAGAGAAAGAAAAGTATCTGAATTCATAGATATTAATTTTAGTTATATTTTAAAATGTTTGTATTATACTTGTTAACACTTTTTACTCTGCATAAATTGTTGTTTTTGTCCATTGGAGTGAGTAGTTTAATACTTCTTTTTTTTTAGATTGATCAGGTACTAACGAAGAATAAACAGCATTTAAATTCAGAACTTTAGAGCTTTCGACTACAGTTCTATTAAAATAAGATTGCCTATTCCTTCGAATATAGTCGAGAATATTTATACTGTTAAATTTGGCAGGAAAAATTTATCCCAAAATGTTATACACTTAAGACTTAGGATCATCAATTAGAGCTCCTTATTCGTAAATTTCAAGGGGGAGATATTTGGGTCGGAAGTGGTGTACATGTACAGCTGAAAATGAAGTGCTTGGAAGTCTTTGGAAGTGGGAGTACTCAAATATAAAGTCTTTTCTGTCTAATTCCGTATTTTTCAGATTACGTTAGTTTTAGTTGAAATTTTAATTCGAGCGGCAGTATAATTTGGAAAGGTGGTATTTTGAAATTTTCAAGTTCGATTATGAAAATGAAATTTATTTATAGCTTAATTTGTGTCGTAATCTTTTCGGGGAAATACTCAGTTGAACAATGATTTTCCTGAATCTTTACAGGGCTCACCAATAATGACAAAGGTGTTGTAATTGACTGTGAATCAATTATATATTTTTTTCTAATTTATCGTAAATATGAATGTATTGAATGATGGTATAATATCGGTAAAGGGTATCCCAGGTTACCTCCACCAATTTTTGTTTACCTTTTTGCATATACTGGAAATGTTTTAGTGCTTTACATCTCTTCAATGCCAAAAGTATTCGTTAAAAAAAGTCGATTTGTGGTTTTGAGGATTTTCATAAAATGAGAAACAAAAGGTGCATTTCCAATATTTAATTTTAGACTAATTTTGGAAAGATCTATCTGATGAACTTCCATTAAAAAAACATTTTGGGGGTTTATTTAAATCTTGTCTTTGCTCTAAGATCTATCTCGATCATCTCGATATATCCTTCGAAATAACAATTCCATTTTAAACAGTCTCTAATATTGATGGCAATATTGTGAGTATCATAGTGAAAGAAAATTTGTGGATAAAAATTAAAGAGATTGTTAAAATGTTGGAAAACAATAGTTAGATCGTATTTTGCTATTTAGAAAAGCCTGGATATGTTTAAAACCTCGATATATGGGTGCCACATTCTTTCACTGAAAGGAATAAGGGGAACTTAATAAAAAGTGAAGATACGTCTGAAGTGCTGAATTAGTTGTTGCACTCGTACTTTTGGACTCTTGTAGACCACTGTTTCAATAATTGCAAATGACAATACAGCTTTTTAGATACTCTGTTTTCCTAAGCTTCACTTGTAGCTTAGAAAAAATTAAAATATGTTGATACTCTTTCGTAAAACGCAGATAATATTAAAAAATGCAAGAATATCTGGCGCAAGAAATTCAAAATATAAGGAAAATGCTAAATTATGTGTAAAAATAAGTTTCGTTAATTAGTCTTACTAATTAGATTTTTCATAATATTAAATAAATTATTGATTTCTAAGTATGAGAACTGCATGAAGTGCAGTAAGTGCTGGAAGTATTGCAACATTTTCGAGAGTGTTGCGAATTTTCGGAAGTGTGAAGGCCTCTTCCATACAAATTGTGGAAGTGCCTGGAAGTGGTGTACACATTTTTACCCAAATATCTCCCCCTTGATAAATTTCCTTTTCTTAAACCTTTACTACCAAATTTTAGGGCCAAATATATTCGAGGATCAGCCTGAGTATATTTCTGTCCTAAGACTGCGATTTTTTATTAGATAATTTGTTAGACCTTAAACAATTAGGTTGAACAATTAGGTTTTAAACAATTAGGTTGAATGAGGGTTGAACCCTATTTTGTGTTGGTATATTGAATAAAAAAATTAATAGATGTTTTAAAAAATAGGAATGTTTGTTCACTAAAGAACTGGTCAACATACTCATAGTCGTAGATCAGATAATTTAGATGTAAAAAGTATTTTTCCTAAAATAGCAAGATTTCGAACGTGATCGATCTACTTCGGGAAGTGGAAAGATCAACGTTGGTTTGATTTCTGTGATTTTTATGGATTTGATTTGTATTCTACTCGAAATTTTTGGAAAATCAAGTCAAATTTGCACTTATGTTAAAATTATACAATAGTATCCAAATTCTTCCTAAGATTTATGTATATAGAACTTTACGATTCTTAGAATTGCGCCCGCGATTTTGAGAGACTATTAAGAATACTTTAAATGAAAATTCCCCACCTTCACCAAAAAGCGATCAATATTTAAGTTTGTGAGTTTATAGAACAAAAGCTGTATGCATTATTCTTTAAATTTTGCAACAATATTGATCCCTATAGAGTCTGAGTCAACTTTTTACCTAAATGGGCGTTGGGGTAATTATGCATTCAGCAGTTGCATAATAATAGCAATCGATTAAAAGATCATTCTTTTTGCTATCGCCTTTGTGCACTGATGGAAATTTCTTGATATGGTAGCAATACCGCCTCTGTAAATTTTCTTAATTGCTGTCCCGCAGCCCATACCTCAAATCACATGGCGCCCCGTCTCAATGAGATTATTCCTCGTGCCGTCTTACTAAAGGCAAAGTGGAAAAGTAATGACAATGGATTTATTGTTGATTTTCCATTTGATCGTGTTTTATCTTCACTCCCAATGAGAGCTTCACATACTGACTCAATTCGCAAACATGGTTGACAATATTCTGTCTTGAAAACTTTTCGACACGCTCCTAGTTATTGGGTTTTGTATGTCATGGTCCCACGAGTATGTTACACCTAATGGAAGTGATCATAGTGACGATACTGTAGGTCCCGCAAAATGCAAATCTATTCACGGGTATATTGTCACAATTTGCCAAGCCCTAATTGAAGTCTGTTCGTGCTATTGAGATAGTGATTCTTGATCGTCTGGCAGTGCTTTTATTCACGCTGAACTGATGCCACAAAATCAATTATCAGTGAAGAAACCATGTAGAATGCACTCAATTGCTGCTCAGACACAGACACCAATCTTGATCGACCCATTGTGTTGCTCTAATTCAATAATGTCTTCGGAAGACGTTCAACTCCAACCCATTGAATCACTTCATTGACCATGTTTATATTTTTCCCTCTTTCACTTTTTTTTCATAACTAATATATGCATATACTTCGTCATCAATGTTTATATTTTTATTGTGAGGTGACTGAACTTGATTTTGTATTATTTTATTTAAATAGGGGAGAACAGGGCTAGATTGAATGGAGTTATATTAAACAGTGATTTTTGGGGTCTTTGGATTCCAGAAGTTTTGAAAGACAGCACCCACACATAGGTCTAAAAGCTAAAAATTATTTCTTGCCATATTTCAATTTGGATTTCTATTAAATTAATTAGAATAAAATCGGGAAAGTCTTGCAAGGTTCGCACATATTCTGGCTGCGCAAGCACTTTGTATTTTTCCCATATTCCTTTAATGAATCTGTCTTAAAAGCAATACTTTTTAATAGATAGTCACATACATTTCCTGTAAAAAATAGATCAGATTCATTAAAGAATTAGGAAGAAGTGTTTTGAGTCCAGGGTATGTGCAAAACCTACAAGCCTCCCCCTTTAATTTTCAAATTTTAAACTTATTATTTTAAACACTTAATTCTAGTATAGTTTTTAATCCTAGAACCTTTAGAACACTTTAAACTAAATCTTTAAATTACACTGAATGGATTTCAGAATAGATTATCACCCCATGTTCGTGAAAGTCTCGAACTTCAAATAAACCCATTCCTTATCATGGTATTATACATCATACGCAAATTGAGTAATTTTAGATGATTCATTCTTGGGCAACTTATACTCGAATTGCTGTCGGGAATGGATTTTTAGTAACTTTAGTCCTTCAATTACTTGGGAAAAATAGTTCAACAGAGATGAAAATACATTTTCTTGTTGTTTTCTTACTTCGCGGCAAGTCATGCAAAATATTTGTTCAAAATGGCGGTCGAAAAATTCGACATGTCGTCGAATTTGTTAAAATTGGCCTTAATCTTTTTTCCTGATTTGAATTTGGATAGTTACTCTATCAATAGAGTTTGTAATGAATTATTGTACAAAATTTAAATTCAGTGACCGTTAAGGCGTGTGTTTGATAGCGGTTCCTCGCGCTCCGCCCCCTATCCAAAAAATATATTTTTTTTCTTTTTAAAATCATCTATTAATCTGTAAAAAACTAATTCCAAAATTAGAAAATTCTACCTCAAGTATTTCTAGTACATCGACTCAATGGTTTAATAAACAATCGTAGTTATTTTTTGACCTATTAAATCAACTGTCCCGTATAGGCCAAAATAGGACAAAATTATTTTAAAAATCAAACTGTAATGGGATTAGAGAAATTAATCAACATATATAAACCTGAGGTCTGAAGTTCGTTTTGGTCCTAAAAGGCGGATTCGTATTCAGCGAGAGTTAAAATTCTTCAACTTTTTTAATATAAATCAAGAATATATTAATTTTATATGTGAAATGAAGACTTTTCTCAAGATTCCTAAGATAGACCTAAGATTCAGTCCTGTGGCTTAAATTCTCTAATTTCCTGGTAGTCAATATTTTTAAGAAACATTTAGCTTGGGATTATACATTAAGATTAGTTGATCTTAAATCTATAAAGTAAGGGTAGTTGTTCAAGACCTTTAGGAACAGGGTTCAAATTTCAGTATGAAACTCATGTTAAGTCTATTTCTAAGTCGATATAGGTATGTGATGAACAATTCTAGAAACAAAAGGTTTATTTAGATCTATCGTAATTATTTTTGAAAGAATAAAAGAATGACAAGCACAAACAGACAATTAACTAGAGTTTTTTTTCTTTAATTTATGTACTGGATTAAGTTAAATTTCATCATGAAATATTTAATTAAGTATTCGTATGTTTAAATATATTTGAAAAAAACTCATAGTGGGGAAGTTTTATATAAAATGTGAAACCTTTTCACAAACAACGACTTTTGACCGAAAATTTAATTATTTTGATTCATTATTATGGGCTTTGACATTTAGGATCACTTCATGAATACATCTAATTAGTTTTCTAAACCTTAACAATTTTTCTTCCAACATCTTATTTTATCTATTTATTTTTACATTGATTTTTGTATTTTTCTTCTGCTACAAATTTGTAAGAAGAAAACACCCTATTCTGATGAACCACATCATTATTTATTTTTTAATTTGTTTTTAATTTCTAATACAAAAAAAATATGTACCCATTGTAACCCTGTTCTCCCCTATAACCCAGCAGTAGATCATATGGCAGTTTTGAAAAGCATCTGGTATGTGAGAAGACACCTACATAAAATGGTAGAACAGTAGAACCAGAACCTTTTAACTGAAGATTCTCAAATTGGAATTTCTCTACAAAATATGACTATTGAGACTTGAGATTGATTTTCTTTATTAAAATTTCTAATTTTATACCCATATACCATAAAAAAGAACTTGATCAAGAATGCAAATCGCATTTATCAAATGAAACTATTATAATGCATGCTGTTAAATTGTTTAATTGCTCTAACCATTAATATTAATTTTTCCTAATTTATTTAATGTTTCAATGAACATATTATGACTTTTCAGTTCATTAACGACCGCACAGGAAACCATCAAAATTATTTTTCAAGTCCCTTTCCTAAGTGGAAAATTGTATGGCACTGCGGGTGAAGTTGTAACTGTTGATGTTTCTTTTTAGTAGTTAATACGAGAAAAATAAACAAGATTGATGGGACAATTGATTGTCAATAAGTGGATCCCTCAGTTTGCGAAGGGTCAAGTGTGTAGTTTTAGAGGCACTCCCATCGACCATCACAATATTCCATTCGACACAATGAGCATTTGCAGACGCGTGAATGAGTTCAGCGAATTGCATCGCCATTCATTTGTGCCGGATGCCCCTCGCAATTGATTTTCTACTGCTTCGATGATCACTAATGACAATTGGAGTTTTGTGTTTTTACAAATCACCGCTATATATCCAAATATGAATCACAAGTAATATATTGTATTTTATTTAGTGTAAAACTTTAAGCTTTTTAAATATATAAGTGCCCTTCACTTAATATAAGAAGATAATAATACTTTAGTACACATTTTTAGAATCCTAAATTTCAAGTTCCGTCAAATATCAGCGTTTTCACATTACTCTTCTTATACGATAAAGTACAGACATAAGCCGGCTTCAGACCTGAGGCTCATGCTAGTTCTTCGCTAAGATGGCTTTGTTGGTGACTGAGGATGAGCCAAAAACCCTTTTAAACCTAAATTGAGACTTAGTGTTTAGATTTTGACTTCATTGGAATCTGTTGAGCTGCCAAATAGCGTTTTCCGAAAACATAAAGTGCGTTTTCAAACGGTTATTCACAAAATTATGTCTCTCTCAAGTATGAGAAGAAATTTAATCTTGTGTGTTTTTGGTATCCTAGATTTTCGTCAAAAAATCATAAAACACTACTTTAATATGCGTAACTATTTTTACATCTCACTGTGTCACTGCAAAGGTACGTCATCATTGATAAGCCACTAACAAAGCACTTAACCTTCGTTTTAACGTGGACTTAGATAAGTCCCCAAATTTTTGGACTTAGCCACAACCCGATCTTTTCAGACTATGGACTTAACCCTTTAACAACGAGACAGTTTTTGCTAATCGAAAATCAGCAATAAAAATTAAACCGATAAACAAATTCTTATTGCTTTAGGACAGAATGTCCTTCCGGTGAGCGTCGGTGTGTTGAGTGTAATCCAAAAATTAAACACACAAATTTCCAAAGCTTTCGACACCTATCGTGTCTTCTTCAGTGGTTCTTAGTTAGTCTGTCTTTTGGATATTAGTCAATATTTTGTCTATTTTCTGGTTCATCAGTTATTTGAAATTGCTTAAGAGCAAATTATTTTCTTTCTTTTCTGAACTAATGAACCAGAAAATAGACAAAATCTTGACTATAATCCAAAGAAAAGACTAACCAAGAACCACTGAAGAAGACACGATAGGTGTCGAAAGCTTTGGTAAATTGTGTGTTTAATTTTTGGATTACACTCAACACACACCGACGCTCACCGGAAGAACATTCTGTCCTATAGCAATAAGAGTATCATCCACCATCGGCCCATCTTTCTCTACAGATAAACAAATTTGTGAAACGCCTTACATCTACCCTTCGGAAAGCCAACAAAGTCTGATTCGGTGTATTTTTTGTCTCTTATGAACGATAGGGACAAAAATACCCCAAAAATTTAAGCAATTTTACTGACAATAACAATGACAGATAATTTTCACTCAAATGAAAAATATTATGTTTGAGTATTACAGTTTCTTTTACCAAAACGGTTTTGCTAAAAAAAAATCAGAAGTATAAAAAATAATGAAAATCAATTTTCAATAGAAAAATTTAAGAATTCGTCATTTTTAGGTTTAAAAATGTACTATATAGCAAATACCTGTAGACTTGCAAAAATATCCTAGATTCCTTCGACCTGTTACTTTGCAATTACGTACAAACATAAGAAAAAATAGCTTTAGATAGTCAGGAAAAATTATTTTCTTTATGGGACACCGGTGTTCCATTCGTCCTTAAAGGCTTAAGCGCAAAGTTAATGGTGGACTCAACCATAAAGTGGTCTTCAGATTAAAGGTTTATTCCAGTTCCCTCAGGTTGCAAAATCCTTAATAGCAGTCACTTTTTCTGGTTTTTAAAAATCTCATTGATTATTTGCTTTCAATATTTAATCCTAACTAAATCAAATTTTTCCCAAAAACCTTGACCAACAAACACTTAGAGAAAATAAGCCATTTGGCTAGGTCTGAAGCCCGTACAACTCTCTAATGGTAAGTCCATATTACGTTCTCGTCAACTCTTCATAAAACGAAACAAGAATTGACAGCTTCAGTTTAGTATTTGTAGTGTATGGAGATAGATGATAGATAAAAGAGATAGGATGAGATTGTTCAGGTCAGGTTTTGAAATATTGAAGTCAGTCTAATAAACGCACGCATAGAAGTAACATCGCGTCAATAAAGTTATTGTACATAGTCAAATAATAGTCTTTTAATTAGAGTCTTTTTCTTCGCCATATAATAGCAAAAGTCAGAGCTATTATAATTGGCGACGAGTGTAAAAAGTACTCGCGTGAAAATAAAGTGTGATGAGTGTAGAAGACTTGGATTTGGACAAATTGTGGATCCAGTCAGATCAACGTGAAGCCAAAATGGAATCTTCATCAGCCACGAGGCAAGGTGGTTTTGTGGGTAGTATCTCAGAATATACTCCAGGAACCAACTTCAAGTACTACCACGATCGCATTAAGCAGTTTTTCATCGCAAACTACGTATCTGAGGAGATGAAAGTACCAACATTCTTAGCGTGCGTCGGCGAAGAAATTTACAACACGTGCACCACACTTTGTGCGCCAGTGCTGCCCAGTGAGAAAAAATTTGAGGAACTCATGGCTCTTTTAGAGCATCACTATGATAAAAAAGTGAATAAAAGGGCTCAGAGATTCAAGTTCTTCAAAGAAAAGCAGCAGGAGGGTCAAACAATCAAGGAATACATCTTAACCCTCAAGGAATTGGCGGCAACATGTGAATTTGGCGGGTTTATTCCAGACACCAATCAACAAAAGGGTTCACTCAGAGCATTGGCATTGGAAGATGCTCTAACGGATCAATTGATTGTGGGATTATCGAATGAAAAAATTCAGCAAAAACTCTTATCGGATGATTCCAAATCATTTGATGCTTGCTGTGAGATTGCACTCAATATGGAAATGAGTGAAAGAGAGCAATTGTTGCTGAAACCCAGTACCAGTGGAGTGAATAAAGTGTCCGAGAAGAAAGCAAAAAAAGCTGCAAACCGGAATAAATCACCAGCCAAGAGAAGTTCTTCACGTCACAGGGGTGATGGATAGCACCATCGCAACAAAGATGAGTTCAGTGATTCTACCACGTGCTATCGGTGTGGCCGACAAGCTCCAAATCATAAGCCACAGAATTGTCCAGCGCTAAATTGGAAGTGCTTTATCTGTGACAAAACGGGACACATTTCTACGGTTTGTCGACAACGGAGTTCTTCAGGTGATCGCGGACGAGTTGGAAGGATTCAGTGCAACTCAGTAGGAAGTGGGACAGCGCCCAGGAAAATGTCACAGCCTCTCTACTGGCAAGTAGTAGTCAATGGAGTCACCACGAAGTTTGAGGTTGATGGCGGATGCGGAGAAACGCTCATGAGTCTACAGGAGTACCAAGATAAGTTCCAGAATCATCATAAAAATTTGATCAGTATAGGGTCCCTATCTCTTTCTACTTTTACAGAAGAAACTGTTAGGCCGTTAGGATCATTTATCGCAACTGTGGTGATTGACGGTGTGGAATATGGACATCTTGAGGTGCTTGTAGTAGACACAGGGAAGCGATTTACTGCCTTGTTGGGTCGCTCATGGCTTGATGTCGTTAATCCAAGCTGGAGAGAATTGCTGTCGCCACGTAAGAATATTTCAAATATTTCTAAAATGTCTTATACCCAAGGGAATGATACTCAGTCTGATACTTTGATTAAAAATATTCGTGAAAAATTCCCATTCACGGTCTCTCAAGATACAAATCAAACAATTGTCGGGTTTAAGGCACAAATATTGCTTGAACCGTGCCAGCCTATTTTTCACAAGGCTTATAGTGTTCCATATCGATCTCGTGAAAAAGTCGAGCAAGAGCTTGAGCGTCTTTGCAATGAGAACATCTGAGAACCAGTGAAGAATAGTAAGTGGGCTTCACCCATTGTCGTGGTGCTAAAAGGCAAAGAGTCAGTAAGACTTTGCATGGATGCAAAGGTCACGATCAATAAATTTATTAAAACCGAACATTATCCTCTTCCTTTGGTAGATGATATTTTCGTTTCCTTGGCCAATAGTCGATTTTTCTGCGTCATTGATTTAAAAAATGCTTATCTTCAATTGGAGGTAGAAGAAGAATCAAGAGAGTGTCTTACCATTAACACTCTTCGCGGTCTTTTCAGGTATAAGAGGCTTTCTTTCGGGGTGGCATCTGCGCCTGCAATTTTCCAGTCGGTCATTGATCAAGTCTTAAAAGATATCGACGGATGTGTTGCATACCTTGACGATATTGTCATAGGGAGTAGTACCCAAGAGGGATGCAAAAGGATTCTTTTCCAAGTCCTATCGAAACTCAATGATCATAAGATCTTGATAAATCTCGAAAAATGTCAATTTCTGGTCAAGTCAGTCAAATACCTTGGACATGTCTTAGAAGATGGACATGTAAGTCCCAATCCAGATAAAATAAAAGCGATTGTAGATGCGCCAGCACCATCCGATGTCGCTAAATTGAGTTCCTATTTAGGGCTTATAAATTACTATAGGAAATTCCTACCAAATTTATCCACGGAATTGCACCCATTGTATAATCTACTCAAGTCGAATGTAAGATATCAGTGGGATAAACAATGTCAAACAGCGTTCCAAAAATCCAAAGAATTGCTGATAAATAGTCTTGCGTTAACCTTATTTGATCCTAATAAGGAAACTATTTTGTCGTGCGATGCATCTCCGTATGGGTTAGGAGCATGCTTATCCCAGATGGTTAATGGGAAAGAACGTCCAGTCTCATTCGCGTCAGCAAGTTTGAGTCCGAGTGAGAAAAATTATTCTCAACTTCACCGTGAGGCATTGGCAATTATTTTTGGGGTAAAAAAGTTCCAGAAATATTTATATGGAAAATGTTTCACGTTAGTCACTGATAATCAGGCAATTCGAGAGATTTTCAATCCAAAGAAAAATACTCCTGCAGTCGCAGCAGCAAGGTTACAGCGATGGGCTGTTCAGCTGTCAATGTTTAATTATAAGATAGTGTATCGCCCAGGGAAGAAAATGGGAAATGTGGATGCGCTATCGCGCCTACCTATACAGGAAAGTCATGAAGTCGAGTCGATTCCGGTCAATAACATTAGGTGGGATGATTCAATTCAAGTTGATTTTGAGAAAGTCAAATCAGAGACGAAAAACGACCCGGAAGCTAAACAAGTGTCGTCGTATTTAGCAAATGGTTCGGGTGGGGGGATACCTTCAGAATTTAAAAGAGTCCAAAACCAACTGTCGTTGGAAGATCAGTGCATATTTTATGGGGAACGGCTATTTATTCCTAAGAATATGAGATTAGCAATCTTAGAATTGCTACATGAAAATCACTCAGGAATGGTGCTCATGAAGAAATTAGCTAGATCTTACGTCTGGTGGCCATCCATTGATAAAAGTATCGAGGATTATGTTAGGTCATGTGAGATTTGCCAACAGACAAGCACCGTTAAGAAGGAAAGGCTAAATAGTAAATGGCCAGAATGCTCAGTTCCTTTCGAGAGAGTACATCTCGATCTATTCTATTTCGGGGGCAAAATGTTCCTAATAATTGTCGATTCGTTCAGTAACTACATTGATATTGTGTTAATGAACAATACAACTGCTCGTTCTCTCATCAAAGTTCTTGAAGACAAGTTCGCGATTTATGGACTATTTCATGAGATCGTTACCGACAATGGACCACCTTTTAACAGTTGGGAATTCGAAAAATATTGTCAGGAGAGAAGTATCAGGTTGAGTCATTCACCTATTTACCATCCAGCGTCGAACGGGCGCGCTGAGCGCGGAGTAAGGATTGTAAAAACTGTATTCCGAAAATTTCTCCTTACCAGCAAGGATTCGACGATCGAGCAGAAAATTCAAAAATTCTTATTGCACTACAGAAACAGTCCAAATTCCACCGCCAGTCAGTCTCCAAATGAATTAATATATTCATATAAACCTCGCACACAGATTGATAACTTAAATCCTAAGAAGAAAGTCAGTTTTGATTTGTCAAAGAATAAATATCACAGTCAAAATCAGAATAATGAGGTATCACAGAATAATAATCACAGTCAAAGTTATAGTCAAGAATTTAAAGTAAATGAGAAAGCATTATACAAAAATCATGAGAAGTCAATTGTTCGTTGGTTACCATGCATTATCAAACAAAAACTATCTAAGTTGCGATATCTGATTAGCTTAGATAGCAAGATTAAAATGGTCCACGTAAATCAATTAAAGAAATATTTCAGTCAATATAATACAGATTTAATTGCCTATAAACCAAAAGAGTCACAACCTAATTTAAAGAAAAGAGTCAGAAAACAGTCAGTAGTTGAACCTTTCTCTTATGATGGAAAACCTTTAAGAAAGAAGAGAAAAATTTATGATTCAGAAAATGTCAGAAGATCAGAAAGAATTAAGGAAATGTTAAAAAGAAAACAATTAGAATATCAATTATATAAGTCATAGTTTCATTAACAGGACCTTTAGGTAGAGTTAGGATTCTCCTAGCCTTGTAAATATAAATTGTAAATATTAGTTTAAAATTGTAAATAGGGAATTTAAAATATTGCTGGGAGAATGTAGTGTATGGAGATAGATGATAGATAAAAGAGATAGGATGAGATTGTTCAGGTCAGGTTTTGAAATATTGAAGTCAGTCTAATAAACGCACGCATAGAAGTAACATCGCGTCAATAAAGTTATTGATAGTCAAATAATAGTCTTTTAATTAGAGTCTTTTTCTTCGCCATATAATAGCAAAAGTCAGAGCTATTATAGTATTATTTAACTTTTGAAGTAAGAACATTAATCCTGTATTATTAGATATGATTTTTCATTATAATTATTTTGTTTAGAGGCGAATTTCATAAATACTTTAGTTTTGTTGTCCACTTAAACGTATTCACCTAGGTATGACAGCAGTGCGAACAATAGGAAACAAACGGCAAGAGCTAGTGGCTTGGCTTTTTTAAGAGGAACAGTAGACTCTCTCCCAATCGGGCATATGGGGCAAAATGTCATCCAAATTATCGAGAGATTTGGGCATCAAAATCATTATAAATTCCACAAAAAGCCCTGAAATTTAAAGAATCACGATAAAACAAGGGGAAATACAGCAAATTTGAACAAATTTACTTTGAAATCAAATTGAAATTGATTGAAAATTGATTGAAATTAAATAAAATAAATTGAAATTGAAATTGAAATTGAAATCAAACGTGAAAATCATCAACAAAATTTTGCACCCGATTGAAAAAGAGCCGATTGAGTGAGAGTCTACTGAATATAGTTTAAGTAGTTTAATTTTTTAAGGTTGAATATAAAAAAGCCCTGGTGAATATATTTCTTAACTTATAGAAATAAAAGTCTTTTGAATGACATAAATGTTTGATTTTAACTATTCTTGGTCAGGAAATTAACTAGCTCATTATTCTTTATCCGGAATTTGTTTGAAGTAATTTAGTGAGAGATATTATGAAAAAATATTTACAGAACTTCTAACACGTAGGTTTAAAACTTACCTAAAAAAGTCAGGTGAATATCCTTCATAAATATTCGTGTTTACTATCTCTAGGCAAATTTAATCATCCAATAAATAGAAATGAATTCAATTTTCAAAGTGTATTAGGTATCAAACTCATAAGTGTCGAGAATTCTTGGCCAATCGAGAAAAACATTATCGTAAGATTTATTTACAAAAAATATTAAATTATATGAGAGGGTTATTCATCTAACTTTGGCACCCATGTTAAGCAATTTACCATATAAGTATCATAATAATGTGTAAAGTACCTTTTATAATTTATTTATGAGGAGTGCTTGAACTCTATAAAAATACGTATTATATTTAAAAAAGAATTCAGTGAAAAGAAGCGAAACTTCACTTTTCACACATTCATTGTGTCTTCTCATTTCCGTAAAAAGAATGTTCAATTAACATTTTTAATACAATCTGTATGAATTTTAAAATATTTTAAAACACAATAGTATGTGTTTGTGTGTTTTTATATACATATAATATAGCTGATCTTCATAACAAAGTATAATGTTGGAATTCTTGCACAAAATTATTCGTATTACAATTAAAGCAAATAATATTAAATAATATGTAAGATACTCACTCTTTGTAATTAAGGATACTAGAAAAAAATGCTTTACTGCGGGTACTTTAAAAGTATTATCAGATACTTTTTTAGAAGCATTTTATAAAAATGCTTCTAAATTGTAGGATAACAGGATCAGACTTATAAATATTTCTGGGAATATGGGGATGTGTTCCTACTTTCATTAATAAATACTTTGCTCCATGCACATTTTAAGGGATACGAGAAAAATCCACTGTCTACTTTTGCCCCTGGCTAATTGTACCCCGGTCTCCCAAATAGCAGAAATAACTTTTTAGATTTTGCGAAAGCGATTATTAAAATATATTACAAGAATTATTAAGGAACTTTTCAATATAAAAATTATAATAATTGCTATCATTCTAACATATCCAAAATGAATAAAATTAATCTGAAGATTATATAGATTACATTATGGGTGCCCTAGATACCATCTTCAATGAATTTGTGTTTCCTGACACTCAAAAATGTGGGAGAAAACTTTTTTCCGTAGAAAAAGAAACGAAGAGCATAACACCCACGCTAATAAATATAAATAAGCAATTATAACTTGCTTGGCCAAAAAATAAATTAAAATGTCTACGCCAGCTAAATTACCTCTATTTTGCCACAACTTTATTGACTAAACTATAATTAATTTTAAAAAAATCTTGTGCAAATGACTTTACGAAATAAAACACAATTTTGCGAAATTTTGCAACAGAAAATCTAAAACTTTATCTCAATTTTTTTTCACAAATCAATTTATATCAAGGAATATAACTGAAATTGTGTGAAAATAAACAAAACTAACATTTCATCATATCACGCATGACTTTTCCTCTAAATTATTTCTTCACGCAATTCAAGAAACATTGGAATCCCTCCTGAGTGTTTAAACATGTAATATCCATTAAATTCAGGCCATACATTTTAGTAAATTAAATCAAGAAGGAATATGTGTTGTTGACTTTTCTCTCTTACATTTACATGATAAACAATGATGGAAAAGTCAAAATGTAATTAATTGGAGAAATTCACGAAGACTCTTGCGGAATGTTTTATGTTTTATTGCATGCATTGTAGAGTGAGGGAAACAAACGAGAAAAATGTTACTAATATACTTGAATTCTTGAACTTGGCATTGTTAAAGACGTCACACATTTCTAATCACAAACTATGTGTATAACTCTCAATTGAATTTATTAAAAAGGAAAATAGCAGACAAAAAAAAATTTAATTCTTCTTTAGGAAATTGGTCACGAATTGATTTCTCTCTAAAATCATCAAGCAATTTTGCAGAATCTCTTGTTACCTATTTTATAACAATACAAAATTGCAGGTTAGAGAACTCTGCGAATACATTTTTTTTTCTATCTTACTCTTCTATCTTTACATATTATCTTATTTATTCTCATTTTATTTCTGTGTCTTCATAAATCACTTGTATTGCGAGCCAAAGTTTATTCTATTGTTTGTCTGATTGGTGTTAGTGCAAATTGACAATCAAATTTCCCATATTAATTAAGTGCTATATAGCATCATTCCCCTACATTACATCTTAATCAGTATACTTCAAAAAGTCCTATTTCTACGACATGACCTACAATTGCGGCATACTCAATATGATTTATGTATACCTTCAATTCAGATTGGCTTATATTCTTTCACAAATCACACGAAACTACATATATAATGTACATTTAGCCACAGACTCTTTCCTAACACTATAAAGTTTAACAAAGCTTTTTTTTATCCCGGCGCGATGAGATGTGAATAGAATTCATTGACTTACATTTCTTTCATTTGAACAATAGGATTTTGGAAGATGAAAAAAATGGCGAATTTGCAGTAATCACTATTGACCAGTGAATATTATGTTTATTTTGGGATTCTATTGCTCGAAAGCTACAGAACAAGAAATGAGATTGTAAATAATCTTAATTTAAATCTAGTGATAAGTCTAGATAAGCTTATTGTAGGTAAGATTCTGAACATGGTAAATGTCATATTGCATGAAAATTCGGTTTTGAGCTAAAGTTGGGAGGTGTTATGCAATTACTTTCAATTAAATATTTAAAATATAATGAAAACTTTATATGTAGAACAAAAAAAAAATTAAGATTTGATTTCAGCCAGAGAACTTGATTTTATCATATAAAACACAGGGGTAGGCCCTCTCTATGGCTAAATAGGTGAAATAAAAGGATGTCAAAAGGTCAAATGCAAGGTCAAATGCCCTCCGGGTTTGTTAGTCGGCAAGTCAGGGCTTACCCATAACCACGGTTTACGAAGACTATTTTGAACGAATGAAAGTTGACAATATTGTTCTCAATGGGTTCCGGTCAAAATCCCGAAAAGACTAAAATCCCCAAAGAGGTCAAAATCCTGAATGGGTCGAAATCTAGAGCGCCAAAATCGCGAATTCTTAAAGGTGTCAGAGCTACTTCAATGATTGCACCTGCGCTTGTTGGAGGGAAGGGAAATTTTCTGCGTAATAAGAAATGTTTGTACACATTGTTTTTCGTATGATGTCGTCCTTTTCAGGATTGTGATCATTCGGGAATTTGGCTTCTAGGATTTTGAGCATTCGGAATTTTGGCTTCCGGGTTTTTTGATTGACCTATTCTTCTTATTCAGTAATAACCTTCCCGATTTGAGACTCTCTCCGGTTGAGGTTTTTCCTTTACCGATTCGAAGGTATATCAGAGAAAACTTACCTAAAAGCAGATCGAAGTTCGAACTTACACTTTACACTTACATATAAACTTACACTTTAGGCTTCCGGTAGATTTTCGAATAGGTTTGACTTGGCTTTGGAGTGGCTTTGTCTCTTCGAATGGTTATTACTGAATGGATCCATTCGGGATTTCCATCCATTTGGGATTTTGCCTCTTCAGGATTTTGGATTTTCGTGATTTTGACTTTCGGGATTTTGGCTAGGACCGATTTCGAATGAATGTATGTATGAAATATGGCCTGTGTTCAGTTGATCAACAATTTGACCTGCCATAAAAGAGAGATCGATGACTAAATGGCCGCACAAACGGGAAACTTTTTTTAGCGACCCATATTTGTGATCAGGATGGGGTAAAACATATTTTGGCAAAGTGTAGGTCCGATTGGAGGACATGAGATTTTCTTAAGATTCGGTGAGAGTGTGCAGGATCTAGCCTCCGGCGAAGTGTTTTTTAATCTGGATCTGTTTGAAGCCAACTTACAAATTGATCAGAAATTCAGCTGACACTTCTCAGAACAAAACCGCATTTAGACAGACAGATAGTATATTTATCCCTGTTTACAAAGACCAGAGTCTTGTACACAAGGCCCACCTCAATTTTGACATGTATCGTGTAACGGTCACGAGTGCAGAAAAATTCCCATACGCATTTGTATATGAATGTAAAAAATTGGCTTCAACTTTGAAGGCCACTCGCCGGGGACTAGTTCAGGATCTCAACTAATAGAAAATTTATTAAATAAGCTACTACGAACTCAATACATCTCTAAAAAGAAACTCTTATTCTTCAAAAAAAAAAATTATAGGAAATCTTTTGAGGTACTCGAGCAATCAGCGAAGTTGGGTACTCCTTTTTGGAAAACAAGTACCCATTTCGGTTTAGAATTAAAAATGCTACCTATGGCTTAACCACAATTCATAGGAAGACATTGAAGCATTAGAATTAGGTGAATCGGCAATATTTGCAAATTGTCTGACCTCTTCTTCAATATTGACTCACTTATATGTAATTTTGCGTACATATAGGATGAGTATGGAAGCAAGAATAACTGTTTAGTGAACATGCTCCCCTTAGGTGACTATTGTAAGAAAGAAAGGTCTTTGTGATGTACTCTCTAGGTATTGATATTTACAGCAATTTTTTTTCAAATGCTCTTTAATCATAACATAATGTTTGCATTAAACGTTTTTATCCTTGGGTCAATTTCACCTATTTTGTAAAATTTGTTTCATCAAAAAAGCACATAGCGTAAGTAATGCTTGAGAGAATCCCATAAAATGAGCTAAGAAATATTCATAAATCGAATAGAGGGTAAAAACTAAAAAAATAATCATCTAAATAACCTTGGGAAGAGTATATGAACTGTGAAAGAATATTTGCTTATGTTGAAACCGTCATTTTGATTTTTGCTCTGGATTTTTTTTCTGACACTTGTATAAAACGTGCGGCTGAAAAATAACCTCCATTTGTTCTCTCGGTTTATTTTCTTTAGTGAATATTTTCAACAAGTTCTTTAGCATTGGGTGTGTCCCACAAGTATGCAGATTTACAAAACATACCAAATAGCAAAATATGCCGAAGACTTTGCAACATGACAATGCGATAGCATAAAGGAATGCGCGTATGTACTTTTAATGTAACTGTTGAAAGATTCATGGAAACCTATGAAAAAAAAACATCCATAGTTGACGAGCGATGATGTTGGTTGGAAATCACATGCATGTATTCTATTTTAAAGTGGTGTCAAAATGTGAATTTTCCTGATCAAAAAGCAAAATCAATATAAAATGTCTTTTTCTGGCTTTCAATTATCCTTGAAACATGCAAAAATGATAACATCACTAATCGCTCTTATTCACATGGATGAAGTAAAAGATTTGCTCATTTTGTGCATTTATTAATTGAATTAACACATTGCTTCAGTGAACAAGAAATATTCTCAGTTAGTTTGAAAGTGAGGAAAATTGCATTTAATTGTATATTCCGTGAATGCAATTCACCAGAAAAAAAACTCTCTCAATTTGCGGATGAGTGAATTGACTCTATTATTTTAAAAGATTTTTAAATGCAGCCTTTTACTTTTTATTAACTTTGAAATATTATGTTTTTCTAAAAAACACACCTAAAATGCTCGATTTCATAAATTCCTTATTATACGCTCCTAATTGGTCCAGCAATGGGATTGACATGATACGTTGAAGTTTTTCTTGCAAACGTTTGCACGGTTTGCACATAGTTTCAAAGTCGAGGAATTCGCGTAATATTTTTTTACTCCATCAACATTTTCCTATAAATCGATTTACAACGAAATAAAACTTTAGTAGAAGTTATAGAAAATTATTTTAAGATAACAAAAGTCAATAACCATACCGATTTACTACCGGTTTAAATTTAAAGCATATAGATTTATAAAAAGTTTGAGAGCAAATTCCCTGAAGTATTAATTGAACTATTGAACCCTTAAAAAACTGTTAAAAGGATAGATTCTAAATTACTAGACATGACGAAAATATACAAAAAAATCAAATAAACTTAAAAAAAATGATTTATGGAGGAGTAAGGGATTGGAGTAATTTTATTAATGCCCTACACACGAATTTATTGAAAAGGTCTTCTGGAGACCCCAAGTCTCTATGATGTACTGTTATGCCTAGTCCGTGAAAAAGATGACTAAACAAAAGTATGTATTTTCAAAAAGCGGATTCTTGAAATTCTTAAAAAATAAAAAAAGAATTTCTAGCTATGAACATTTTATTAAAAAATCAAAGGGTTATTTTAGGTGTAATTCCTTCATAATCCCATCTATTTATACAGTATTCAATTTTAGCCCCAGGGACTGTTCAGGAGCACCAATTTAGTAATGAAAAAAGTCTTAAATACACGTGGAGGTTTATTCCTTGCTATTTTATACAGTACCCTTCCTTTATACAGTAACAACATTTTAAGTAGGAGCAGTGACTCTAAATCTATTATGCGATGAAATTTACATTTATTATGTAGATATAGTAAAGAGAGGTAATCCGGATACTTTTCATAGAGTGCGACTTTAATGCTTGTTTTTGGACTGATGAAATATTTTTTCCCCATTCCAAATCAATAGAATTATTCTTTGTTTAATTTAGAATCATAATAGAAATAGAATTTTAGCAATAATATTGATGAAAATTAATAAAATTACGATAATATTAATATATGCGCAAGAATGTTACTGCGACGCTTTTATGTAACTCCGTTGAATTCGATCAAACTCGGATGCTCATTTTAAGGAAAAGTTTAATGCATAAAAATGAAAAGATATTATTTCAAAAACATTTTTTAGAGTTTTATTCCATCAATTCATTTCAATAATTTATTATTTAATTATATATAATATATTTTTATTTATTTTAAGATTGCACTCAATTCTTTGATTTTTCCTCGGTTTTCTTGGCTGACTTCCTTCCACGTTTTTTCTTTTCAGCTTCAATTGGCATTTGAGCCTTTTCCTTTACCATGTGTTTCTCCTTTAGTTTTATCTCCTTTTCTTCTGCCCTTATATTTTTGTTCCTCTCTCTGGTCAACTTCCGTTCAGCAATTTCTTTCTTTTTTTGTAAATCCTGCCTCAATTTTTCCTCCTGTTCCGCGATAATTTCCTCGGAAGATACAATATACTGGTGTTTCACATTGCTGGCTTTGACCCTCTTCTTCTGACGACGTTTTGGAATTTCTCCTGGCCAGAAATAGCATTTTTTTAGTGTGTCGAAGATCGGTTGAGTCTCAGAAGTTGCAGAGAGTTGGTTTCCAGGGATGACTGGATCATTTGAAGGATTATTGTCGGTGGCCTGATCGTGCTGGTTATTGATAATGGACTCCTCTGAATGTTGGAAAACAATTTTCGGGAAATAAAGACCAGCATAGAAAAGTGGCCCATCCATCCAGCCACTCTGTGGTGACGTTCCCATTTTCCATCCTTCTGCGTTGTGAATAGCAATTTTTGGAGTAATGTCAGTTTTATGAACAGCCATTGGAGGAGCAAGTTCGCCAGTAGCTGACACCCTGAGGAGTACTGTGATACATTGCTTCGGTCCTGAATTTTTAAGAGATGGAACTACACGTGAACCTCTCCTGGACAGGACATTTCCATCTTCCGGTGTCAAAAAGAAGGCACTTTCGTCGCAATTAAAAACACGGTCTGGTGAAATGCTCAGAAGGTTGTGTTCTGTGAAATATTTAAGACAATTCTGAAACCATTCCGTGAGGTCTTCAGCAGTAACAGTAGCTCTTTCCAATGAGAAGGATTTTGGCTTGCGCATGCTGAGCTCTGGATGACGCTTAAGAAAATTCCTGAACTAAACGTCTCCGGGTCTTCCAGCTGTAAAATGGTTTGGAATTTTGTAGACCTCACAGATGAGTTTAACGCTGTCCAGAACTTGTTCCTTCCCGATGGGATGCCAGCCATCCGCACATCCCAGGATCCATTTGACAAGTTCTTTTTCCTGTTCTTTTGAAAGAATTGTTGGCCTGCCATTGGGGCACTCCTCTGGGTATTTGCCGGTCAATTTGTTGTGCAGTGTTGTTCTTGGGACATTAAATGTTTTGGATGCATATGCTATGGTAGAACCATCTCGTACACACTGCAAGGCATTCCTAATACCTTCCTTAGAGTAGGGCTTGTCCTTATAGGTCTTTTCTTTTGTTCCCTTTGGCATCTGAAACAGAAAAAGAGTCCTGAACAATGCAAATTCTGAACCAAATGTAAACATTCACAAAAATCACTTATTTCTGTATGAATTATTAATATATTATCAATAAACTCTTACTCACCTTGTAGATCAATAACTACACTAACTTTTATTAATAATTTTGATTGCAAATAATGTTTTATTATATAGAAAAAACACTAAACTTTTTCCAGCGACGAGCTGTCAACAGCAAAATTTTCTCAGAAATTAAATTTTTAGTACACAACCCAGCTGACCCGAGCTTAAAAAATATTTCTTTTACCCACTTATTAAACCGATAAAAATATAATTTTTGGTTTTTCTTAAAGTAGAATAGTTATAATATGATACTTCAGTAATTAATTACAGAAATAAAAATATAAATTATATTTTAAGTGGATGTATCAGAGTTAAATCGGTCGCGGCATCCGAGTTTTGCAATCGTCGGAGTTACATGGCCTTACTATATATGTTTTATCCTTATATCGAAAGATAAAGACACAATAGAATGATTTAAGCTCAAAAACTTTAATTCAAAATTTTTAGTTTTCATATGTAAATTTTTTTTTTATATAAATACTACATATCACTCACGCATGACTTAAGTAGAGATCGGGGAAAATTTGATAGAAAATAAAGAAATTAGTTTAAAAAAAACTCACAATTTAAAGGTTACCTAGCACTTAATCCTTTAAGGACGATTGGAACACTGGTGTTCCAAAAAAATTTTCTACGGTCTTCTAAAGTTATGTTTACATCTAAAAAGTCATGAAAAGTACTCCCTCTATCCCAAAAAAGTCGTACATTCATTCATATAAAATGTACTAGTAAACGTACGACTTTTTTCGGGACGGAGTAATTCTTTCTAACCCTCAATTTTTAACCCTCTCGTTCTTAAAGAGTTAACGCCTATTTAATGATGAATTGAAAGCTAATCCTTAAATAGGTAAATTTTTGGGAAATGCAAACGTGGAAAATTGTTCTGTTAAAAGCCTTGTAGGGGAGACTGAGACAGAATTAGCCACGCATGGTAATAGACAGTAGGATGTTATAGCTTGCTGTAGAAGGAATATTGAAGAAACCATATTCGAAGAAAACACATCCTTTCCTATTCATTGAAATATTTATCAGCCTGTTGCAAACATTTTTCTTACAAATTATATGCAATGAAAAATTTCATTTGCTGTCTAATTCTTCCCTGGTCTCCCCTAAGAGTTTTAAGGGATCTTGGAATGATCGTGAAGATCATGTGATACGCTCAGAGCAAAAACCGGCTATTTTAATAGGAAATGGTTGTTCTAGATTGCTATTACTTACAATAACTCATATATTATAGGAGTGGTATTATTAGTAAAATTTCAACATTATTTTTTTATAATTTTGTTTTTCAAATCGTCCATAGATTTTTATAAAAAAGTTTTGTGTGCTACTTCTGAATTCTGAATCACTTTTTCTGCATTTCTTCTGCTTGTACCTTCTACAGAATTGGTATATAAAATCCTCATAATCCAAATGAATTTATTAAAAATCTAAGATTTTTTTAAATAAATTTTATAGTTCTTCAACCCCCTTAGCAAAATCAAATAGAATTGTTGCCGATAAAATAACATTATTGTTAATCTTATTAGCACATAATTTTATCCCTGTCACCATGAGAAATAAAAATCTGCTAAAGTTTACCACTCTGGAAATAATACAACATGTTATCGTAGAAAATACAATGATGAACACATTAAACTAAGAATTTAATTAAGGAAAAAGATTAATTTGAAATAACTAATTAACTTTTAAAGTGATGAAAGAGATGAATATTTTAATTCCACGTCTTTTACCGGGTTCATTACCACTTGAAGATCATATCGTGAAGCAATTGTTTTTTTCATCTTTTTCACCATGCTTCAGGTTTTAAGTACAGATTGTAGACATTTTCACGGAGAAAATGTAAATAATAATAGTATTGTGATCTCAATATTTTGCACTCTTTTTTATGAACGGCAGTAATTTTATCTATTACTCAGTACGGGAGCAAAAGTTTTACACAGAGAGATACAGGACAGTTATGTTAATTTCAACGGAAATGTGTACAATAATTCACATTTGCAACGGTGTGTGCTGGTCCTTAAAATTCATTAAGTAAAGCTAAAAATTTTTAATTAGGTGTGATTACTACATAATCACAACTATTTTCAATGTTTGACTCCGTACCACTGTTTTCAAAGCTAAGGGCATTGATAGACATGATGATTAGTCGAGAGACGGCTTAGCGTAATTATATTCGAAACTATGGTTATACTACTTTTCCATCATTTTCCACTAAAAGCCATCTCTCGGCTTAAGTCGTAAGAGTGTCAAGGACCTAAGATTTAGCCATATAACTTAACTTATATAATTCTTTAACAGGTAATACTATTAGAAAAAAAAGATTTAAGATTGCATAATAAAGGATAATGTTTTATTATATTTTGAAAATTAACTAAAATTGTTTGCTATTTAGAATTTCAGGACGATCGAGAACTGTATTAAATTTCCAATCCGAAACCAGTATAATACTCCAATAACAAGTCAGTCCCACAAATTTTAATGTGGGCAGAGTTTAATAAATAATTTGAAAGAATTCTAAAATTTTCATAAATGTTTTTTAATGTGTAAATCCTTAATAGTTTTTGGTTAGACAAGGCTAATAGGCTTTAGACATTCTAAGAGACCTACGAAACTTTTTAAATAATAAAGAGAAGAAATAAAATGAAATATTTTATGTAGGCGAAAGTACTCTCCCTTAGAACGTTCATGCCTTCGAATAATGTGAATTTATTTTACTTTTCCTAAGAGACTTTCACATAAATATCAATAATAACAATTATTATTATTATTATTTTTATTATTAATATCAATACTCTTTTAGGAAAACTAAAAGAAAATTCACATTATTCGAAGGCATGAACGTTCGAAAGGAGAGTACTTTCCCCTACATGTGTATAAGTCGTTTTTACAATCATTTCATACATAAGTCATATATTTTCTGAATGGCAAATGTCAAGCAAGAGACTATGCCCAGCCTGATATAGCCGTTTGGCATTTAATATAATAAATAAGATGTCTTTAAACAACTTTAGGGGCGTGGTCTATATTTTATTAGGCTGGATTCTAAGGCGAAATGAAATATTAAATTGAAAAAGTAGATAGATCGTTTAGATTTAGACGGGGTTATACGTAAAACAAAAAAAAAACATTTTTATTTCATTGAAAATATAAAAATAATAATTTTATATAGGGGAGGGTAGGGTAATTTCACGCATGCATTGCTTTTAAAAATAAAGATTTTAAGGACCAAAAATAATTATTTAGGAATTACTCTGTACATTTTCAGACAGCCAATACACAAGAGAAACTTAACCTATTTAGTTTGACATTCATTTGGCAAATACATTGTGAAAAAAGGTCAGCTACGTAAACTGCTATATTCTAAAAGAGGGAGTGACTTAATTTTTTTAAAGTACCTCACCTACGAAATACAGCAAAATAAAAAAAAATAGAAAAAATAATGTATTGCATAGGGAAAACTGGGGCTCCGCCAAACACGGGGTAGCACCAAACACTGCAATTTTTTAATAGGATATTCGACTTCACAAGACAAGAATTATAAAAGTTTTAGGCATTGTAGGGATGCTTGTCCACTGAAGAAATGCTCGAGGTAGTCCAAATAGTTTAGAAAAAAAAATTAGTGTTTGGTGCTACCCCATATTTGGTGGTGCCCCAGTTTCCCCTAGTTATGCCAAAAATTATCCTCCTTGGACATTGGGACCTTATTTTTAAATCTTTTTATTCTGAGAAATCCAACGAAACCTACAACTTTTCAATAAGTTCATTAACTTTATATAAAATTTTAACTGTCTATACATAAATTGTGCATTATGAATAATATTTTGCATTGCGTTTAGAAAGGCGTAATACGGGTTTCAGACCTAAGACTTAGCCATATGGCTTAACAGCTCTAATTTCTTACAAGTCAAGATTTTTTGAAAAAAATTAACTTAAGATTGGGTTATTAAAGGCAAGTGTCCTATATTAGAATATAATAAGCAATAAAATTGGTTGCTATTTTGGGTTTTGGAACCTTTAGAAATCTGGACTAAGGGCTTTGACAGACCTGAGGATTAGCCGAGAGACGGCTTAGCGTAATTATTATTAGAAATAATGGTCAGACTACATTTCCATCATTTTCCACTAAATCGTCTCTCAGCTTAAGTCTGTGTCTAGGGCATAAGCCTCTAGTCTTATGAGAACCGCTTAAGATGTCTCGGATTAAAGAGAAGTGGCGTCCTGTACGTGGTAATTGGAATTGTTCATGGGTGAAATAGAATGTACTTGTACACTATACTGCACATATACTGCAAAAGCATACGAAAATTAAAATTCAACTCCCTATCAGAAGAACCCCTCCTATCCCTATACAAGAAAAAGAAGAAATTTGCTATGGCTTCCGTAACACTTTTTTTTTATTTATTTGTAGTTCAATAAGAAAATTTTCGCCAATATGTTCTATAACACATCTTGTTGAACTCAATAACACATAAGTATAATTATTTATTTAGAGCCGATTTTTTTTGGAATCTCTATGTAAAATAAATTCTTTTACTTTTGTTTAACAATCCATCAAGTGACACGCCTAAATATAACCCAGAAAATAATGGTCTTGTCAGATTTGAATGACTGAGTAAATACAATTACCAAAATTAATAAAATGTGCTTATTAATTGACTGGTTGTTGCAACGTAAGCTTGTTTTGTAAGTCAATTTCATTTATGACATTTGCAAATTTTTATGAAAGAAAATACCAACTATAATAATAATGTAATTATATTTATTTGTATTTAATTAATTGTGCGACTATATGATGAAATCTCATTAAAATGTAGTAGATTGGATAATTGGTCAACAATGATCAGGAAAATAGCTACAAAAGTGGACAAGTACCGGAGTACTTACTAAAAGTTGAGGATTTCGCTGTATTCCAAGACGAGCTTTGGTGTACTTTTTCATAAGAACTCTCCACACTACATATGCCATTTCTTCTGTGTTTTCTTTTCAACTCTTCACCCACTCATATGTAATATAACTCTCCAACGTCCACCAACAGCTAAGATGACTTCAAGGTTCCTTCTGTCAGTTCAAATAATCCAACGTTTGCACAAGTAATTTATACACCATCATCATTGTTAAAGCACACACAAGGAAAATGCAAATTCACGGGATTCTCTTTAAAAACACCATTTAATATATTTCCTAAATAAGTTGAGTCAATTTCCAAGCACAAAGAGGATTAACTGAGAACTAAAATGCATTGCACTGGAAAATAGGGCAATAAAACCGATATGCAGAGGACTTCGATAGGTGTGGTGGATGAAGGATTTAAATTTAAAAAAAAAATGTGAAAATGAACACTCTTGTGATAGAGACACACAACAATAGTTGCCGCGACTCACGATAAACTGAATGGATGGGTATCATCGAAAAATGCCTCAACCGTCAACGTTGCGCGCAGTAAACTCCATACACTCCGGCAGCAAAGAAGCGGGAAAAATTCACTTGGTGTTGATGCCTCATTCATAATCGCACTCTATAGCAAATAATATTGTGTGTAATTTTTATGCTATGCTATTGTATGCACAAGAGAGTTTGATATCTTCCACTGTTGGTTTTGTTTTTTTCAACTCGTAAAGGCATCTTTCTCAAGAAATGAAATTCATTTATTAAAAACTATCGAGTTTTTTCCGTTTGTTGGTTATTAATAATCTTATTAAAAAAAGGAAACTAACATCTAATATCAGTGGATTGTAGATAAGAACATTTATATATTACTATTTATGTTTTCTTCTAATTTTCAATAATCATTAAGGAATAGACAAATTCGTTGCATTAAGAAATCCATTCATTAGAAATTCTATTATTTAAAGATCTATTGAAGCAGAAAATATAAATTGGCGTAGGGTAAAATTTTAAACTCATAAATTATTATTAATAATTATTTAGTATTTATGCAATTGGTTCTGTACTTTAACCCTGTATATTATTTATTATTAAATAATATATTTATTATTAAATGTACTTTAACCCTGTAAGGCCGGCAAGAAAAACCAACCCCTTGGAAAATATAAATAGACGTATTTGTTGATTTTTTTTTACTTGTATAAGATATTGGAACCTCTATAATCCGTGAAATATGAGACATTTTCCCGAAAACACAAAAGAATGATAATTCCCATTCTTGTGAAGAATATCACATAGGGGAGACTGGGGCACATGTAACCATTTTCGATAGATGCGAATTTGAGGTGATTTTCCAAGGACACCGTAATTTTTTGGAAAATCTTTCTTAGCTCATGTTTTACCCTTGTGTATAGGCAATACATCGAAGGTAATGCGGATGCTGGAAAACAATTGAGTTTTCCATAAAAATAAAATTTGTGTCACCGTGCATTTTTCTCTTTTCACAAAATACCTGGGGTAGAAGTAAAGTAAAGTTTCTGGGGAGGATGCAAACACCCTTTTTTCCACCCTTGAAATTAACTTTGCACCACTTTAGATTATTTTAATTACTTAAGAGATATATAAAGACTGCATATTTTTCAAAAAATCACGATACTTTTTACAAAGAATAATTAAAATAGCAAAAAAACTAAAAGTATGCATATCAAAGACATTTTTCAATGGAGTTTCCCCATATTTTGACATCATGTGACTTTTTATTGAACACAGCACCACCAATTTTTTTCGTAATCTATGAATTATAGATATTTCGCATGAAGGTAAATTTCCCGCTCTTTTTCCTACTCATTTTGTGAAATTGAAATTGCCTGTTTACATCTACCCCAAATGCTGTTTTCTGACCAATTATTAATTCTTTTGAAATAATGTGAATCTCAATTTCTCTAGTAAATGCATAAATATAATCCTAAAAGATGTAGGAAAGAACTGGTATTGCCACATTTCGATTATTTTACACAGTTTTTAATTTCCAGTTGGAAATCCAAATGACCAAAATAATCGAAATATCAACATTTTCGGGAAAAATGATTTTTATTTTTAAAGTATTAGGATTTTATTGACCAATTCATCTGTGGACATACATCCCCATGGTATCTATGAATGCTTATGGGTTTTATCCTCTGGAGTCTTAAAATTAATGAAAATAATCACAGTGTTTACAACTACCCCAGTTCACTACTGCCCCAGTTCCCCCTATAATTATTATACTTTCTAGTTCCAAGAAGTCTTTCAAAACAAAACAAAAAATGAAAAATATAAAAAAAATAATTCATTCATAAATGCGATTATTTGAAATTTCCCCACTTTTGAACTTAAATATTAAATTATATAGCAAACAGCTGGAGATTTGCGAAAAAATATCCTAAATTCTTGTAATTTTCCACTTAATGATTATGTGCAAATTTTAGAAAGAAGTCACTTTATGAATTCAGAAAAAAAACACATTTTATCTGTAGGATGCCGGTATTCCAATCATCCTTAAAGATTAGGAAAGTTGTGCGACCTTTAAATTGGTTAATACAAAATTTTGCTTTTTTCGGAATTTCAAATTTCACCTCATTAGGGGAAAGTACCCATGCTTTGCACGGTCCCAAGCTTTATATTGACTAATTTTTTTTTAATTTTAAAATAATTGTGACCCATTGAACCCATATTTTAAAATCTAAGAGAAAATATCATTTTTTTTTAAATATATTGCGAAGTCACATTTATTCAGAAACACAGGAAAAATTTAGTCATTATAAAGTTTTGGATTGTGTAAAGGATGGGCACTTTCCCCTAGCCGTGTCACCGCTATTTGCATTTTTTGGTGACCCTTTTTGGTTCTAGATAAGGTTCTAAATCGAAATTTACCCTCTAGCAAACAAAGAGAGATAGTAAACAATTTCTAAATTCTGGGACAAATAGAACTTAAACTTTTAAGATAAATATTTACCATAAAAAGCATTTATTTTTTTTCAAAATTGAATACCCAAGAAACAAAATAGCTGCCTTATAAAACCAAGTATTAAACAAGTCTTTTAGTGCACTTTTAAAAGACTTAAAGTCGGAATTTTCTGTTGAAGTTCCTAAAAGCTCTTAATATCCTTAAGAGTGCGCCACTTATAGTAATCTCTGGAACCAAGACCGTTATAAGCAAATAAAAAGATTTTTGGTTCTATAATGCCTTACTTAGGGAATTCTACAAGACTATATTAAGAAAAAATAGCTTCTTGGGTAGTCATCAGTGACAATTCATTGTCCCTCTAATTCTGTTAAGATTTCAGTTAAACGTTTAGTGTAAAAATCAATTATTGAGTTAGAGGATAATAATACCTAATAGTTATATAGAGTATAGACCTTTCTGCAAGAGAATTTAAGTTCACTGGGTGTTATTCGAGCATCTTTAACTCCAGAAAATATTTGATAACCTAAAGAGAATTCAAACCCGGAACACTTGCAGATAGAGCAAACACACTACCATCCGACCAATTGACTGGTCAAATCACGTTAAGAGCCTTTATTACAAGCTAAAAATTTACAGTATTTATGGATTTAAAAGATCCCATGATCAAATTTTAAAATTAAAGTACACTATTTTATTTCAGCTTACTGTTTTTTTTTTAATTAAATATGATAGCCTAAAAATTTATCACATTAATATACAAAATTACTTCAAAATCTTTGCTGCTTAAAGCTTCAAAACTAAATATCAAGAAGTTGCATTTATGCAATTAAGTTAAATTTTTAATATAATTTTTTAATGATTGTTGCAATTCAGGTTTTGGCTAAAGGCTTTATTAAAGACTAATTTAAAGATTTGAAATCTAATGATTTTGGACGATTTTTTTTCAGTGATTTATGGATCTGTGAAAAACTCGTCTTGTGCTTTTCTTCCATTTTTAGATATGTTTTATAGATTACCCAGACGGTTTTTTCTTCCTTATGGCCTCTACGTTAATATAAATTTCTTCAAAAAATGCATTTTTAAGGAAAATTTCCCCTATGCTTGTAGGCAAAAACGCCAGAACTTTTTAAAAAGCCATTTTTTGACGAAAATTGCTTCTAGTGTACATTGTACATGTGTAGGCACCATTATAGGAAAATACTGTTGAATTACTCCTTATACCGGTTTTTCAATGTCAAAGGTTAAAAAGGCTTTAGAGAACATATTTCTCGACCGAGTGGTAAAATGCTTGTGCTCGTTGGAAAGGTATTGGAATTCTTGACAAGCCTTAATCGATTCCAATCAGGTTTAAACCCGTTCATAACCGACAACTAATTTTAATCCTAATTTCAATCATATTCCTCCTAAGGTGTATTCTGGACAATGTTTGCAATGATTTATAAATCGATTCAAATCGGTTGAGAACCGGTAAATTGAATAATTCGAAAATATTTTTGACGTATAGAATAGAGTATCGAACACTGAGAGAAATCCGAAAAAGTTAAAATAACATTCTGGAAATGTTTATTTTACCCTGCAATATTGATCCGAAATCGGTGTAAATATTATGCTTCTTAGGTGTATTAGGGGTTAAAGTTACCCTTTTTCATGTTAATTTTACCCTTAGAAAGGTGTCAAATTAACATTTAAAAAAGTTGATATATTTTTACATATAAAAAGGGTTAAAGTTATGAGGAAAAAAAGCCCGATACACTTTGTCACTCCTTTTCAGTATAGAATTTTATTAAAGGAATTGATTAGATAAATTATCCTAAAAGAAGTTTCACAGTAATTGAGTTACAAGGGACATATTAAAAATTTTAAAGTTGTTTTTTTTATTTTTTTTTTTGGCTGATCTTGATAATTTTGTGAACCTCGGAATTTTTTGTGAATATTGTGACATAATCTGTAATATAGGTATTATACAAAGTGTACACTCAGAAAAAGGCAGTTCTAACTTTGTATGGGACTTGCTAAAATACAGCTCTTGTCTGTAAGAATATTTTAAGACCCGAATCAACCTAAACATGTCGTGCTTAGAATCAAGAGCTGTTTTCTAAAACAGATCAACTAAGAGCTGCCGTGTCTTGAGAGAGAGAGAGAGAGAGTACCGTCTCTCTAGAAAATTTTCAGTGGCTTCCAGTGCTGTCAAATGACAGACAAAACAATTCACAGTGCAATTAATTCGCAAAGTTGTGATTGTTTTCGAGAGTTTTCTCAATGAAATTATAGTTAAAATTGTGGGCAGAAGTCTCTACAGGTAGTGAAGTGTCTTTTGGTTTAATAAATTACAGTGCCGACAAGAAATAAGTGGAAAATAGGTGAAATACGTTCGAAAAACGAAAAACATTTTTTTCTGGAAAATAAAACATTGTGTCTAATAAGCTTTGCTCGAGTCTCTGGAGTGTTGTGGAAATATGATTTTTTATTTTGAAAATTTATATAGTGAAATATTTGAAAGAATTTTGCGAGGTGGTCTTGTGAAAAAAAAATGTCACGATATTCAGAGGCATCTCACTCATCGATAGTCGGATGGAAAAATATCTTCCCAAATGTGAGTCTCGAGTTGGATAAAACTTGATCAATTTCGCTTGGATTTCAGTAGAAAATGAGGGAATGTGACAAGTTACAGTTTAAAAAGTATATGTAATGGTGGTTCATTAAAAAAAATGTGAATTTAATTTTCTCTTTTTAATTGTGAGCGTACGTCGATTTTGTCGCGATATAACAGAGAAAATTTGATACTAGAATCAAAACTCATTTAGCTTTGCTTTAAGAACTACTCAGTACTTGAAATTATATTTTTTCCACGCATGTAAATTCAAAGACTGTACGTTCTTGAGGCAAAGCGTATTCTAAAATAAATGCTTTTCTTTAAGTAAAATAGTCTTTAACCCAAGACACAAATGCCCGTTCTTATTTCAAGAGCTAAATCAAGACCCGTTTCCACAGAGCTGTTTTCTGAGTGTAGACGAGAAAAATATGCATACATCATATCCGACACTACTTTCTAAATTTTCCTGAAAATCTGCATATCAATTTCGACTTAATATCCGCCAGATATGAAACGTCGAAAACCTATAGCTAAGAATTAGATATTTTTAATGTTTATACTAAATATTAACTAATATAAGATAAGATTCCTTTGACTCATAATCAGTCTTTATTTAGAATTTAGATATTTAACGATTTATTAAATATTATTAAAAAGATGCTAAAACTAATTTTAAAAAAAACGTATTAATTTGTTCATCGTGTTTAACACTAGAAAAACCATTTCATAGGAAAAATGTTCAAAAGACATAGAAGAAAGACACAACATTAAAAGCATGCTGTAAAAGCCTCGTCACAATAGAAAGGAAAATCATGAGAAAAACTTTTAAAATACCGCTGAGAGAAATATTCGGAGCAAGACATCAGCTAACTGAAAGTTTTGAGTGAAATTTGATACAAAAATTTCTAAGGTAAAACATAGATCAATATTATTTATGCGAATTTAACTTGTAATATAAATCCTCATATTTCTTTTGCTCTGCAACAGATCAATTAATCAAAATTTTAATGTCAAATTTCATTGGATTACTGATTCATAATAAGCTCATTTTAATTTCGATCGTCTATTGATCTCTTTGCCATAGCATGTGAAGCTTTTTAGTCAAAAACCTAAGAGGAATTTTGAAATTGAAAAAGAATCATTATAAAATTACCATGAGCATTATAATAAAAATAGTTTGGCGTGACTGAAATTTCTATCAAGATATTTTTGCAGTTTTTATCGTCTATCCTCTTTTCATGTCTCAGCTTCGTGATCACAGTGGAAATCACAGAAAAATTGTTTATGTTATGGTTTTGAAGTCCAGAATGAGTTAAAAAGGGTGCAACATTAAAAAATACTAAAATGTTTATTTACACACATTAGCGAACAGCCCAGAAAGAGAAATTTGCCTATGAAATATTTTCGCTGAAATCCAAAGAACAGGGACAGAGGCAGCGAGGAATATACAATTTTTTTTTCAAATTGCAAAAAAAATGTTTTTCCGCAGAACTATAAAAATATATAATGATATATGTATGTACACACTACACACGTATTGTGTATATTAAATGTATATGACACATATTTGTCTTATGAGAAAAAATTAGTGTCTTCTAAATGAATTAGTTTTTCAGTGTTTTTTGGATCAGAAAAGGATCATTTTATGTATTTTCACATCATTGTATAACGCGTTTAGTTATCACCTTGTGGAGGAAAAGACGTTTTCCCCCCGAAGACATTCAGCCGCACCTTTTCTTCGAAACAATTTCTTGAAAATGGAATCATTTAGTTCCACAAAAAATGTAACGAGACAATGTCTACAAGTACATCCACCCTCAACAGACACTCCTTGTTTTAATTCCAAGGAAATAATTCAGTAAATGGGGTGTCGATTGCGAGATAAGCTTAGTGTTTTATTATGTCGTATTTTATGTTGAAGGTGTGTTGCTCTGCAGTAACTGTTTGTTATACGAAGAGAGGTTTGAAATTGAAAAGACAATGAAAAAAATTGCCTAAAGTTATGTGATTTTTCAAGTATTAGATAAAGGTTAAGGCAAAGCTATATAGAGTTATTCAAATAAGAGTTTCGTTATTAATTCACCGAAAATTATTCACAATGTTTCTTCTCTTATTTTATTTCTAATTTTTCAAATATATTTTAATGTAACAACTAATTCAAATAAGAATTTTAACTGAACAAATATATAAAAAGGAGAATGATTTTGAGAGTAAAGTTATGATTTATGATGAAATTAAATAAGTATAACAGTATTAATACTTATTGATTAAAAGGACTGAAGTGAATTTTTTGCACTTAAATAAAAGAAAACATTCCCGCTTACTAATTTATTTTATGACTTCAATTTTGGTTAATATATTAGCAAATTTAGTGAGTAAAAAATTTAAATTAACCAGTAAATAATTAAAAATGATCAATAAAAAATAAAAATGGTTTGTGTAATAATTTTCCCTTTGCCTTGAATGCATGTGAGCGCAGAACATTTAAGGTAAGAGAAGTATATATCGGCCATTGTACCTTGTATCGGCCAGCTTGCAGAAGATATCGGCCACCAAGATAAAAATGAATATTTAAAAATTACTAACTACGTTTTACTAATTATCTAATACAAAATATATTACGTTTGTTCATATATGATCTTCTGAATTGAGTTTTTCGTCGACTTTTTAACAAAATATAATTATTCATCTAATTAATTGAAACACTGTGTCAGAGTCTTAATCAAAAAGTAGCCATTTCTCAAATTCTTATGATTTTATACTAGAATTTCAGTGACACAAAATAAGGAATTATACCTTATTTAAATTATTTACGAAAATGTCTGAATAAAAAAATACTACTTAATTATTCTACTTTTAGTATCAGAACACTTTTTAATTGTCTCGCTACGCATAATTAGAATTAATTTGTTAATTGAGAGGAAGTACGTTTTGTTCCAAGTACAGAGCCCACCGGCCATTTTTCATCGCATTTCGATGTCATTTTCGCGAGCAGTTGAGGTTATGTCGGTAATGTTTTTGTTGTGAAAAAGGATTTCCTCAGTGTGAATTTCGCATTTTATCAATGTTAAACATCTTGAAGGAGGTCTTTTAGAAACTGCAATATCAGAGAAAAGATTGAAAAATGTGCTGGATGTCATGACGGCACGAGAATATTCTTGAATATGACTGCAAAGTATGGAGTGTCCAGAATGATCCTGAATGATAAACTTTCCGGAAGGCATTCAAAAGGGAAATCACTGGTAAGCTTGTACTACGTAAGCTTGTGAACCGGAGGATCGTGAATCAAGCCGAAACTGGATTTCTTATCCTTAAGTCCGAGCTCCAGGATTGGATCAAAAATGTGGTGAAAATGAGAAGATGCAGACAACCTTCACCAAAAATCTCCCTGGAAAGTGCTAAAAAGTGGTCTTGATGGTTAGGTTCTGGTAAAGGGTGGATGTCAGAGAGTGTTGCTTCGAGTACAACGTAATCAATTAGAAAAATATTCAAATTTATGATATTTTTTTTGGGTTTTATTTTCCGGTCGATGCCTGCTACACTCCTGGCCGATATCTTCCTCATCTGCTTTTATATGGCCGATGCAATATGCGCAGTGCATGATTGCAATTTTACCATTTTTTTAACTAATTTCTCTAAATAGTAAGAAATCAAATGTTGATATATAGATAAATGTAATACTGGAGTTACAATTGGCACATTTTAGAATGTCAAAAACTGGTTTAGATAATTTATTTTAAGCGAATTATGGAGTATTTTTCTTAACTGGCCGATACATACTTCCCTTACCTTAGATTGGATTTCAGCTCAGAATATCAAAATCTTGGCGTAGTCTCCTCACTTCGTTCTCCTGACCATATTGAAAATATTTGGGGAATTTTGTTCGTCATATTTACACAGATAATTGACAATAAACTAATGTTTTGTAGTTAAAATCTGCAATTTTGGATACGTGGAAGACAGGTTCATCAAAAAGCTAGTAGATAGTAAGCCAAAACGCATTCTTCAAACAAATCAGGAAAATGGGGGAATCATTATTATTTAAGATTTGCATAAAAATTACTTACCCTAATAATATTACAGAAGAATTTATTGATCTTATCTTGGTTGTATTATCAAAAACGTATAAAATTTATACTTTCTCAAATTCAATTTAAGAAAGATGATGTGCTGCTAAAAAAATTATCAACAATGGATTTAAATCAAAGTCTTTTATAAAAATAAGTAAGTGAAAGATGTATATAGAATAGAGATAAATTTTGAGTATTGAAAAGTGACCCTAAAAAATGCGATACGACCAAAAATGATCAAAACCAGCATTTCCTCAATTTAAATTTGAGAAAAACGTTGTAGTGTAATAACCTATTGTAATAACAATAACCTATTCAATTCAAAGTATTTTGCAGAAAAAATATAAATAAAAAGAATACAGAAAAAATTAGTTCAGAAAAGTGATTTTATGGTACACAGTCTTTTTATTAATCCTAGATTTTAGAAATTATAAATAGCAACTTTTGGCCCCGGGAGAGTCCTATACGTTAGAAAACCAGTATGCTTAGTTAATTAAACTAATGCACTACCATTGTTTAATGGATGGATTATCAGTAAAGTCATTTTAGACGAATTTTCGAGAAGTAAGCCTCCCTATATAACAAAAAGATCAAATTCTAAATATTAAGTGATTTAAAGACACAAATCGCACATTTGGACGCTTATTAGCAACAATTAATGTGAAATCATACTAAAATTTTAATGTGCAAGTGTGATAACACAGTCATGGTGTCTAGGTCTACACACTAGAAGCAATTTTCGTCAAAAATTGCCTTTTAAAAAAAAATTCTGACGTTTTGGCCTACAAGGATAGGGGAAATTTTCTTTAAAAAATGTATTTTTTAAAGAAATTTCTCCTAGTGTGTAGAGGCCATTAGAGGTTATAAAGACAAACATTTCGTCTATACATCCTATCAACCTTCCCAATAATAATTATTCAAAGGTTTAATTATTCAAAGGTTCATGAGGGAAAGTGGAGCACCTTTGAATTGCGGCAGCTTTGAAATTAGGATTTTTTATCCGATTTTAAAATGTAATTGAGCCTTATCATAATGTAATATAGCTTCGCAAGTGGTTTGTTGAGCTAAATCAACATAATCAGGTCCAGTTTCATTTAAAAATGGGAGAAAAATGCCTAATTTTAGAGCTGCTCCAATTCAAAAATGCCCCACTTCCCCCTAGAAAGAGTGTAAATGAAAAAAAAATCAGTTATAGGAGCACAGAAAGGATATTATGGGTTCAAGAACTTAACAAAATGTTTTGCACTTTGTAACCCTTACTTTTTATTGCATAATTTGGTCCATGACACGAAATTTATTTTACAAGAAATAAGTCATTGTATTACTTACCAATTTTTTTATCCATTGTATAACGTGAAGATTTTTTAGTCTTATAATTTCTCTGTATATCCTGATAATGCACTGAATCCTCACAAGATTAAGAATATAGAATATGTTAAAAATTAAATCCATTAACTTCATCACTAGTCACTGCTCTCCTCTTAAACTCTAAAACATTCACAAACTACAAATACACTCTTCAAGAAACTTGCACAAAATATTTGGTATAAATTCACAAATTAACACTATTTCAAAAGCCGAGTTAAAACATTTGTTCAACAAAAATTACAAAATTATAACGAGATATCTTAGATTTACGTTAGCTCTTCGCCAATGCCAGGTGAGAAATGACCCGTTATGGTGATATACGGAGCAATGCACGCACTTTTGGTCAGTGATTCGTCCCTCTTCAAAACACGCCATTCAGGACGGCCAAGACAAAGCCCCAGAAACGACATCGAATTCTAATTGAATATAATTCATTGGGAAAGACGCGGTCTGCATATTAAATTACTTTCATAGAAATTGTTGACGATATTAACATGGGGAGTGAGCGCGTGCAATTTTAAGGTGTGATCTTTTTATTGGTAAGTTGTACCCAGTACTTTCAATGATTGTGGGTTGTTTCTTGTTGCAGGCCAAAAAATTTGTCACTAGCAAATTTAAAGACATTTTGATTACTCTTTAATTTACTTTATAATAAGAGTGATATTAAATTCAAGAATAAGAAAACTTTTTACTTTATAACACTTCACATAAAATTTCTGTAAAACCTACAAAGGCCTATACAAACCCAGTGAGTTTTGTCCTGACTAATTTTTCAATACTTTAAAGTGTGTCTCCACTAAAATGTTTGTTTTAGAAAATCGGGACCTTTCAAAATTAGCTATTAGAATAAGCGTTGTAAAGTCAGAGAGCGCGGAATGTCGAACAAACCAATTCGGAAGTGCAAATTATGATATTGAACTAATAATGTAGTAATTATGCAATTTTCGAGTTTACTTTGAAAATTATTCCATTACCTCTTTCTGTTAAGATGTAAGAGAATTGTCGAACTTAAAAATTTGTGTGTTCGAAACCTGGCTCGTTGGAAAGATCTTGGAATTCCTGACCAGGCTGAACCGATTCCAATCTGTTATGAACTGGTAATGAACAGTTTCATAATCGGTAACTAACTTTTATCCAAGGCAACCTCATTTAAAAAAGTGTACAAAATTTAGGAAAAAAAAGAAAAGAAAAGAAAAAAAAAAGAAAGAAAGAAGAGCAAAGGAAAAAATGAGAAATGGTTTAAAAAGTAGTATTTGAATTTAAAATAACTAAACAAAATTTCACAAGCCTAATCAATTCGTACTTGTTTAAGTATTTCTTTTATGTTGAAATTCACTGGTATAAGAGTTTAAACACTTATCTTCTAAATTCTAAGAAGAAATTTCTGGATGATATTGGTGTCTGAGGACAAAATGTCCACCTTGGTAACATCTAAAACATATCCAAAAATGAAAAGTATCGATAGTTTGGTTCTTGAGATATTCCCAAAAGAGTGGTTTCGGAAAAATCCAAGAAATAGAGGAGCGCAAGGAAAATCGCAATCAATGACGAAGAGCTAAAATCCCAGTTTTTGGTCCTTATGCACAAAATACAGAAAACTTTAAGATTGGAAAAGGACACGCTTGTAAACGAAGTATAACTCAAAAGAAATTTTTATAAAATAAATAAAAAACCAGCTAAAAAATAAAGATTTTTTTATAATAAGAAAAAAGAAAAAAAGGAAAAAAAGAAAAAAGTAAAAAAAAAAGAAAAAAAAGAAAGAAAAAAAGATGTGTACAAATTTCTTGAAGTGATGTACCCTTGCTTTTATCCTACACGGTGAACAATTTCGGCACATATTTGTTCCAAAAATTAGCTCGTCCACGGACACCATAATTTTTGGCACGATCTAGTTTATTTTGCGAGACTTAAAAAGATAATCAATATTAGTAACAAATTTGTTCCAAAACGTAGCTCGTCCACGGACACTGGAAATTTTTGGAATAAATTTGTACCTTCTAAGAGAAACAAAAAGGTACCCAATATTAGTAACGAATTTATTCCAAATAATAGCTCGTCTAGTATAAAATCGAATCCCTCCTCTCACACTCAATCATACGTCACCAATGAAACAAGGAAGACGCCAAAACTGTGGCAATTTTCGTGCTACATAGTTTCACTTTTTTGATTCGAAATTCCCTTAAGTCTTAAAACACTCTTAAGTTGCTTTTCATTTGATGTTCCCTATGAACTTTCGCCATAGAAATCCATCTCGACTGAAGTATAGGCCTTAACTGTAAGACGAAATCACTTACACGAATTTATTACCGACAATGGGAACAGAAAGATTTCCCATATGAGTAACAATTTCTTTCCAAAAATTACTTCGTCCACGGACACCTAAAATGTTTGTAATAAATACGTTACAAATGTAGGAATAATATTGTAATAAAGAAAATCGTCAGTTAAATCAGCATTTATCGTAACTTCATTTTTGCGATTTTACATATTTGGAATCAGCGTAATTTTGTTTATTAAACGCACTTGTTAAAAAGAAACTTTTATAATCCCAATAAAAATTATTTTAAACAAAAATTATCGTAAGTGCCCTTAATTAAGAAAAATTTATCAGAATTTGTCGTAACTTCCATTTTTGGGGAAGTTACGACAAATTTCCATACAAAATTTTCTCTAATCAGCATTTGCCGTAACTTCTTTTGCTTGTTTGTGTGGCTTGTAATTTGCAACAAAATTGCAATATTTCTCAATAAAACGTTTACAAACTCTTCCAAATATCGAAAGACAGTGCGAATAGTGTAACATGAAATCATTCTAATTCAATATTTGCAAGAAAAAAGTGAGAAAAAATCCCTGCGCATCTGTCATTAATTCAAAACAAAACAAGCGACGTGGCGCACAAAATTTATTCATTAAAATTTATGAAATAAATGCTTTTAGGGACAGAAATAATAGTATTATTGACTAATTTAGTCAAATAAAGGCGCTTATTATCACTAGAATAATTCAAATTGATATAATGCATTTTAGAAAATTGTCATAACTTCCAGAATCTCCATACATTGGAAGTTACGGCTTTATAAACGATGGAAGTTACGATTAAATATTATTGTGTTTCTTCTAACATATTTCTCAATATTGAAGCTTTTAAATAATTTTATAAAGATTTTCTCGAGTTAACTTACAGTTTATTAGTGTCACTTTTATTATTTTGACTCAAAAGTATCGCATTCGGGGCTCATTTTTAAGAAAAATAATGCTGAACTGAAAATTTCGTCTCCTGAAAAGTTGTCAAAAGGAAGTTACGACAAATGCTGATTTAACTGACGAAATGTACCAATTTGTTCCTGACAGTGGGAACAAGACAGCCGAGTGCAACAAATTCTATTCCAACTTTCAGGAACAAATTTGTATAAAACGAAATCAACTTAAATTTGTAGACATTCCACCGCATCAAAACGGTTCCAAAAGAAAACTCTAACAAAATTGTAACTATATTTCGTAACAAAACTGTAAAGAAAACTTTTTGGAACAAAAAACATCTTCTAGGTACAAATTGATTCCAAAAAAAAAAAAATTGTTTAAAGGAAAACGTGTTCCAATATTTTGGTCAGTGTCCAAAAGTTTTAACCGTGTAGAATCAATTCTATTACTTTTAGAATTATTTTGACGGACCTTTTGAGAGATTTATTTATCGATTCAAATCAGTTGAGAACCGGTAAACCGGAGGATAGAAGTCACAAATTCGAGCACTTCGAAAGCCTGGGATAGTGTACCAGTTCTTTTAATTTAAATTTCTTTTGATAGCACATCCTTTCCGCAACTTCAGTTCAGTGTTTTTCGTAAAGGATTATAAAAGATGATCGAACAATTTCGAAATTATTTTTGATTTCTAGCTTGTGTCTGATACTGTGAACTGCATTTAAAAATACCCTACTTCAAATAGGTCTTAAGAGATAATTTTCAAATATTTGAAATATCATGAGACAATATTCAGAAAATCCATACACACATTTCCAAAATGCGACTTTCGTATAACAAAATCAAAGTTAAAAAGCAGAAGAATTTGCAGTAATGTATTTTGTGTGAGCTGAATAAAAAATCTGAAGAAAGTCACACCAGTTAAACGCATTTCCTATACTGTACTAGTGCACTGTGAGAGAAACCCGGAGACAGTGTAAGAGCATTAGATCTATTTCTTCTCAATGCCACGGATTTTATAATTCCATATCCCATTAATATTAAGACGTTGTAGGGTGTGTTTTTGAAGTTCTTTATTTTATTTTGCACATTTCTTGTACAACAATGTTAGAACAATTTTTTTCACATAAATGAACCTTGTCACGTGGTTTATTTTCATAATTAAAGTTAGCTTTCTTTCTTCTTCATCCATGATGGTAAGTAAGTCTTCATTGCATCGCCAATTTGTCGATATACCATCAGGGCCAAGATAGGGATGACGAGACGGGCATCTTTGAAGAAGTACACCCAACAGGCTGCCACAAAGAGTGCAAGATCTGTTATATAAGCGAAAGTAGACTTAACCTTGATATCTGCATCTTCCTGAGTAATTTCTACAGGAGTCTGAGAACGTGGTGGAGAAGGTGGAGTTGGTTCTCTGGGTTTTGGTATATCCGGTGGCTTCAGTGTTAGTGGCCGTCGATTTAGCGAAGCAGGAGATTTAGATTCACTGCGGTTTCTCGTCTTGGAAGCAGCCCTTTTTTCTACAGCTGACTTCTCAGTCCGCCTTGGAGCACCAGTTTGAGATGAAGTGGAGGTATCACGAGATCTTGGTACCTTTCTATCTGCGGAAGGTTTTGGTGCTGGGGATCTCCCTCTCGGAATCACGTCCTGATTTTGTTGTTTGATGTCAGTTTGTACAATTTCCGGGCGTTTTCTAGTTGCCGAACTGCTGCGTGATCGATTCTTTGGTTGGTTAACAGTTTTGGGTTTTTCATGTACTGCTACCTCGATCTGCTTTGGAGGTGTCTTCTCCTCGTCATCTTGTTCCGCGGCCTTTTTTAATTCTTCTGCACTGAGATATATGGGAACAGGAGTCCTTCGTCCACTTCCCAATTCTCGTACTATATCGCTATAATGATCAATCACAACTTTCTCTTCTTCCAAGGATTCTTGTCTTTCTTCCAGTTTCTTCTTTTTCGACAATTCACTTGCCGTAAGGGGTTTTTCTGCAACTTTCTCGGAAGGTTTGTCAGCTTCATCTTCCTGCAATTTACTGTTGCTCCCCTTTGACAGAGGCTTCAGATCAAAAATCTTTGACAAGCTCTTTCTCTCACCTTTCTCCGGAACCTTGTTTTTCTTTGCAACATCTTCCTCCTTGGCTGAGGAGTCTCCTTCTACCGAAGTTCGCCTCTTCAGGATGGGCTTCGGAATAAAGTCCGGACTCGGCAGATTGAAAGGCTTCGACAGTACCTCAGCTGCTTGATCAGGAGCTGGTTGACTATAGGGGGTTTGAACTCGGATTTGCTGACCACTTGGATGATAAGTTTCCAATTCTTCATCACCTGTAAATTTTCCTGCATGCTCACGAACTTTTCTCTTAAACTTCTCAGTCTCTGACTCATCTGATGACGCTGTACTATCTGTGTAATCGTCTGTGTATTCAAGATCACCCCGATCTTTAGTTAGTTCAATAGATTCATCCGATTTTCTAGGACTCTTGCGCTTTTCTTTTTTAACCGATATCTCCCTCTCAACGCTACCCGTTTCCATGTCCTTGAGCTTGAGATTTCCTGGATGGACAATTGGAATTTCTCCTGAAAGTCTTCGTCTTAGAGAACTTTTTCTTTCACCACGATCATGTTCATTGAATGAATCTCTTCGTGTGAGACTAGGGACTTTACGCAAAGTTGGTGCTGCTTGACCTTGCTTCTTCACCTTTTCCGCTTCCTCTTCAGCTTCCACGGCATGATAAAATCTAGCCATTGCTCTCTCATAGAGCAATTCAGTAGAACTAACAGACCGTCTTAGCATAGGCTGAGGAGGTATTTCTGCAGAAAGTTCCGGTGCTGATAGTGATAGCGGTGGTGGCGGAATAACTTCATCAATTTCAAAGTCAAACGACTGTTGCTCTGCAAAAAATAAATAAATAAAATAATTGTTATGTTTGTCCTAATCTTTGGAAAATTGTCTAAAATCAAATTTGATTTACTTGAGACACTCTTTGACCCATCTTTCTCATCATAGATAAGAAGGACGAATTCGCCGCTACTATGAATTCCATCATTGTTATCCCGTGGAGCATCAAGGCTCTTCCATGGTTTTTGCATGTCATTTTCTGGGCTTGCATTGGTAACAGAAGGTACTTCCTTGGTTTTCTCTTCTGCGACCTTTTCTGGGGATGGTTCCTGAATTATTGTCTTCACCGTACTAGTTATAATGTCTTTTGGCGCCATTTGAACATGAACGTTACTTTTTTCAACAGAAACTGTCTGCTTTGGAGTTTCTGGTGATCTTTCTCTTGAAATCTTTTCCCGTATATCCCTTGCAATTGAAGGTGAGCTCTCTCGAGATTTCGGTCTTCTATCAGCATCAGATGGTAATAGGTTTAGTTGGATTTCTGGTGGACTTTCATTCGGTCTTGATGGTGATTTTTCTTTTTGCTTCATTGGAGATTTCTCCCTCTTCTCTGCTGCTAGGACAATGGGATCAGGAGTACCATAGGAAATATCTCTAGCTATAGTTTCCGAATCAAAAACCTGAGGTATTAGTTGAATGTTGACAGTTGGTCGTTGAATTTTAAGTCGTGCAACATGCGTCTGTTCGCTCTTGTCCACCGTTCTGGTCAATTGATTTATATTGCTATCTAGGGACTGACTGGCTGGGGTAGGTGATGAAGTCGTATGCTTTCGTCTTGGTACAATCGTCGGTCGTTGATCGTCGATAAATACACTAGTATCACTTGAGCTATTTGGTTTGGTGATGCCCCTTTTTGGATCTGGAATAAATAGTATGTCTGACTCTTCACTTGGCTCTGACATCCCATATGGATTTTCTGCCTTGACACGAAATTTATATTCACTACCCTCAATCAAGTCATTGAGGGTGGTGGACAGTTGACGGGTTGTTGCAGCCTTAAGCCAAACATTCCATCCTACACGATAGTACTCTACCACATAATTGCCAATCTTGCAGCCACCATCATCTTCGGGACTGTTCCATGTGAGAGAAACAGACTTCCCGATGGACATTGAAATTGTGACCTTTCCTGGACAACTAGGGCGTGAGGTAACTGTAAGAAGAAAAGACGCATTGTCTTCTCCGAGTGTATTTTTAGCTCTGATATTGTATTCTCCACGATCAGAACGTTGAGCATGAGTGATCTTCAGGGAAGAGTTTCTATCAGTTGTTGTGATTTCGTGACGATCATCGGACTTCAGTGCTTCGCCATTCAATAGCCAAGTAACACTGGGTGGTGGTCGACCAGCCACACCAACCTTTAGGCGAATAACTTCATCAGCCTCAATCAAGAGACCATCCTCATATTGCCGGGGTAATCGAATTTTTGGTGGTGCTTCCACCTTCAAACGACATCGAGTTACCACGTGTCCAGCACGATTGGTAGCAGTACATTTAATTTCACCTATAATTTAGTATTCAAATAAAGTAACTTAAACAAATAAAAGGCAATCTAAATCTTTTTACCTTCATCTGTTAGTGCAGCCTGATGAATTACCAAAAGGCTTGTGTCGTTCTCTGTGAGGATCTTTGTACGACGACTGCTGAAGATTTCAAAACCATCCTTGAACCAATTGATTTCCGGTTGAGGTGTTCCAATTACTCGCACGTGAAATTCCACCCGGTCATTTTCAATTGTTGTTGCGCAGTCCTCGAGTTCCTGTACAAAACGTGGTACACTGATAGCAGTGCGCTGAAGGGTAACAGTGAGCCCATCTGAGAGTTCACTGGGTGGTGAAAGACCAACAATATTTTCGGCAGCAACACGAAATTGATAGCGCCAGCCTGGTTCCAGGCCACTCAGCGTGAGCTCAGTATATGGTACGAGACCCGGAGTAGCACGGACCCAGTGAGGTGAACCGGTACGACGATGCTCCACGAGGTAGCCGAGAATTGGGGCACCACCGTCCGTAAGGGGCTTCTCCCAGCGAATGGTGACAACATCGGGAGCTGTCTCGGCATCACCAGGTACAAGAGTTGGCTTGCCTGGTGCCACAGGAGGTTCTGTAATGATAAATGTTTTTAAAATGTGCCATTGTCCTAAGTTTAATATGATTTGAATCAGTATTTCCTTAATAAAACTATAGGGGAAAGTGCTCTCCCTTCGAACGTTCATGCCTTCGAATAATGTGAATTTTTTTTATTTTTCGTAAGAGATTTACGAAATTATCAACAATTGATTATAAGCCAACTAATATTTAATAGAAATATGTAAATCTCTTAGAAAGACTAAAAGAAAATTCCCACTATTCGAAGGCATGAACGTTCGAAGGGTGAGTACTTTCCCCTATGCCTTTATGGGGTTCATTTGCAAATTACTACAAGAGTTAATGAGGAAATGAATATATCGGAGCCTAGAGAGTCCATATAAAATACCTCAGAAACTCATGGGGAACTCCTAGAGCACATAAAGGACTTTAGTAACTCACGAAAAACCTGAAGAATTTACGTGGTAGGGGAAAGTACGCTCCCTTCGAACGTTCATGCCTTCGAATAATGTGAATTTCTTTTATTTATTCCGAGAGATAACACATAATTATCACGTAATTATTTATTTATTCCGAGAGATAACTTTATTTTCTTTTATTTATTCCGAGAGATAACACATAATTATCACGTAATTATTTATAATAGATCATAAGCTAACTAATATTTAATAGAAATGTGTAAGTGGCTTACAAAAATTAAAAGAAAATTTACATTATTCGAAGGCATGAACGTTCGAAAGGAGAGTACTTTCCCCTACCAGAACATACATACGCAGTAAAAAAAATTAACACTATTATTGTGTGTAATCTTTCACACCACTATTATAGTGTTAAATTTAGAAAAAAATTTAGTTTAAAATTGTTTAATTTAAAGTTGTTGAATTTAAAGTTGTTGAATTTGGAGTTGTTAAATTTAAAAATTGTTGAATTTTTGTGTGTAAACTCAAAAATTATTGAATTTTCATTTCATTTATTTTAGTTTTGTTTTGCCTTTTTGGACATTTGTAATGTTTTTTCCTGTACTTGGCATCCTCCCTTATGCGAGATAATTACATCTGATGCTTGGATCTTCACGATATACTTATTATGCATATAAATATTTGATGTTCTATATGACTTTTACCCAATGAAAAGCATCTCGACTGAAGTATAAGTCTTAATTGGAAATTCAACAATTTTTACACAACTTTTGTTTAAAAATTCAACAACTTTTGTCTGAAAATTCAACAACTTTTGTTTAAAAATTCAACAACTTTGGTTGAAATACACAAAGCTTCACACTATAATAGTGTGAAATATTATGATCAAACTATAATAGTGTTAATTTTTGATCATGTGACAAAAAATACCATAAAGTTGTGTATTTTTCCATATTATAATAATGTGAAAAACTATAATCATACTATAATAGTGGCAATTTTTTGAATTTTTCAACAGTTTTAAATTACAAAATATTGTTGAAAATTTTTTATGAGTATAATAGTGAGAAATTTTACACAGATCGTAATTAAATAATTTATTTATCCGATTTCACACTATTATAGTGTTAAAATTTTACACATTTTGAAATTAAACAACGTTGTTTAAAATTTTTCAACTATAATAGTGGTAATTTTCAATCACGTGACAATAAATTACCAAATTATTGTGCATTTTTTAAATATTTTTAAATTAAACAACTAAAATGGTCAATTTTGCACTATTATATTAGTAAAATTTTACACATTTTTTTACTGTGTAGATCTTATTAGAACACCAGGAAGTCAAAAAATTTTGATTGATAAGAATCATAATTTAAATGAAATAAAATTTTACTTAGAAAGCTAGTAAAAAAAGACCAGTCTATAAAATAATTATCTAAATTTTATGCTTAATTAATAAGCCTTAATCCCCTGTATTTTTTTCGCACCTCGGACACTTTGACTTAATTTGTACTCCGATTCTTTTTGTATATTGCTGAATGCGTTGAAATCTAAACTGTGATACATCTTTCACCACATTACTTTCACACTTGTTCTTTATAGACCATTTCAGATTATATCGAAAATTCTCAAGAATCGAATTAAACTAAATTAGAAGCAATGATTTTTTTCATTATTGTTCCAATGATTTTTAAAGTATGAATCCACTGTCATCAAATTTGATGCAGACAAGGAAGAACAACAAAAAGAACAATTTCATCAGTGCAAATAGTTAAATATCTTGGGAAAAGTAAGAAATAATACATACATTTTGCTCAACTACAATTTCACTGTCTGTGGCTAAAAATATCCCATCCGAAGTGCTTGACGCAGAGGAACACTGGGTTTGCTTCATACTGAATATCTTATATGAATTTTTCACCCAAAAGCAATATGAAACACATTTAGAGTTAAATTTGCAAATTGAAATAAATATTCAGCCTCAAAACTTACACAGATACCATTTCTAATATAGGTTTTGATAGGGTAATATTACGATATCACATTCAGATGTAAAGGAATTCCACAATCCGACACTGGTAAGATTTTCTCATTTCACTTTTCTCACAATTTTCTCGAGCACCTACCTGCAGTTTTCCAGTGAACATTTTTTCGTGGACGATCCCGTAGCTGATGTTTACCCGATGTATTGCCCATTTTGGTGCCCCAGGTGACAATGGTCCAGCTTACATTTAAAAGCAGGAAGCGATAGAAGACACCCTTACAATCACTTCACGTTTAGTACTATTGAAAAATTTTCAAGAGTTCCGAGGAGGAGATCTCAAAACACTGTCAACGACGTCAATTTCCGTCTCGCACAGACTCACTGTTTGATCCACATAATCTCATTTTAGAACTTAAAACACTTAAGAAACTTTCCCATCGGGTGGTGCTCCTCGGCAATCGTAAAATTCAAACGAATGTCGAATATTTATTCAAGCAATGGTGTACTCTTGCGACGGCGCAAACCGGAAACATATAAACGATTTTAAAGCATTAACATCTATATCGTAACATGACGTCCAAAAGCACAGAGTATACTGTAAATTGAGACTTATTAATTTCACTTCTTGAACTAAATAATAAAAGGGTAAAAATAAGCAATTTTTAGAATATCCATTGATTCTAGACTAAACGAATTATGGCCTTCGTTTTAAACATCTCGAAAACGGATAGATATAAGATCGTTTTTAGATATAGATTTCAAATATTTTTGTAGATCTCAGATGAAACTCAATGATAAACCTAGATAAGCTTGTGTTAGCTGAGATTCTTCACAGGCAACCTGGACATGCGTGAAAATTTCGTTGAGTTGAATTTGAGGGGTAATAGCTCTGGCACACCTTATAGATCAGAAAAATTTCATAAAGTCATAAAGTTCGCACTCTTCTTCTGCTTCTGAACATCGCACCAAATTTAATTTAGTTCAGTCCAATTTCCAGACCGAAAGAGTGGGATAGACTTAAGCAATTTTTTAGAGAAAGAAAGAGACGCGATATTTGATTTCACAAAATTAAACCGAGTTAAAAACTGTGCCAAAGGCATAAAGAATCGAGTCGAGCAAATTAATCTCTGCGGCAGAAAGAGATAAAATTAACGTATAAATGAACAGTCGATTTCGACTCAATAGTGCTAAAACTTTTTCAAAATTCACCTAATATATTTCATTTTGTTTAGTTTAGGAGTTTGCGTAATTTAGTACTCCCTCCGTCCCAAAAAAAGTCGTACGTTTGGGGAAAAATTAGGGATTAAGGAATTGTTTTACGGAATGTTTTTGTTAATAGTAAATATCTTACGTATGAACTATTCTCCATCTTCAGTAGTAATATTGAGGTCCACCTACCACGGTAAGATAAGGAACTGGTGTCTTGAAGATTTATTTTTTTTCACTTTTTTTCGAAGAGCTCCGGTCAATATGTAACTTTTGAAAATTCTACTGCAATTAACATTTTTAACTAGAATTTCATTTAAAAATTTAGTGTACCAAAGAAGGGATTTATAGTTCTTTTCGTTATGCCATAACAATGGGTCTAAATTTTCAAAAAGGGCAATAAAATCAATCTTGCTCTTTTTTTGTACGTTCTGTGATATGGGTGCTGAATGGTTGGAGATAAAGATTTGATGTCTTTGGACGACCCCCACCCCCCGTAGGTCAACTTTTGGATTTTCAATATGTTCCCAGTTTCCCCCCGCCCCTCCTCTTCCTCAGAAAAAAATCGCACTATGTGTTTTTGAGCAATCCCAAAAAACAATATGGTTTTTGGAGGGATAGGGAGGGGGGAGGGTAAATGAGGGGTAGGGTAATGATCCTAAGGTCGACTTGCGGGGGCGCCGCCGAAGGTGTCAAGCTTCTATCTCCAACCTTTTGGTACTTAAATCTTACTAAAAATATTCAAAAGAAAGATGTTTTTAAGATATTGTTTTCTTATCTTACAATCGTAGGTGGACCTCCATATTACCACTGAAGATGGAGGATAGTATATATATAAGATATTTCCAATACACAGCATTTCTACTTTACACCGTCTCTTCCTAGAGATATTCTTCCAAACGTACGACTTTTTTGGGGACAAGAATTTTTCTCAAACGTACGACTTTTTTTGGGACGGAGGGAATATAACCTAATCTGAGCTGCATACAAATTTTCAAACAAAATACTTTCAAATGTATAGAGCGTACGACTTATTCGACACATGTCAACCCGGTCGACGGCCGTATCCCACTAATCCCAGAATCTCAGTGGATTAGTTGGTAGAGTAGTATGAAATAGTCCAGTGAATGAATGAAAAGTAATGTCCAATGCATTTCCAATAAATCGTCTAAACAAAAGAGGCTGGTACAGGAATGAGATCAGCATTAAAGACATGTGTAGATAATCCACATTCACTGCAACTAATCCAACCAAGGTTGGTCTGCTGCAGTATAGAAACGGCACTGTGTTTCCCATTATTGGCACACAGAAGCCGAGATATCGTCGGTTGCGTCTACCTCTGTCGTATCTGCATATCTTTTATGTCAGCATTTCACGCAAGAGGGGACGTCTGTTTTGTAGCTCGCACCAAATGCAGCTACAAAACAAATGCAGATACGACAAAGGTAGACGCAACCGACGATATATAGCTGGAAAACCGCCTTGGGGTACAGATAGCGTGGCGGAATGGGGAGTGCAAAATAGTCTTAACCCCTTAAGGACATGAGGGTCAAAAATTAGGGGTCAGAAAAAATCACTTTTTCTGGCTTGTAAGAGTAAAACCGAACTTTAAAAGGCCATAGGAAAAATTTCACTTTTGGGTCACCGGTGACCCAATCGTCCTTGAAGGGTTAAATAAGTGACCTGAAGGGGAATCCTGTAACGATATGACAATGTCATATGACAAATCTTTGTTATAAAATTCGGGAGCAGGACTACATAAAAGCTAAGTTTGCATCGAATGGCCATTGCAAGGAGGTCTATGAAGCTTTTACTACCTGATATAAGTCGGATTTATGATTAGTTCTTCCGGAATTGCCGTATAAAAAAAATAAATTTGTTATATGACATTGTCATACTGTTTCGAAATTCTCCTACTGGATGCAGCGGAACCGATAAAGGTTTCCTACACTCAAAAAAATTTGTGAGTGAATTCGCTTACATTTGGGATGCGCCAAAAGGACTTCCACTTGGTGTGGTAAATTTGTATACAAATCGTAAGCGTTTTTAGCAACATTCTGTAGATTCATTTGGCATCGTTTTGTTAATAAATTTGCTATCAAAATGCACACAAAAATATGAATTTATGGCTTACAATATGTTAGTGATTTTGTACTCAAAGTGTACAAAAATTTAGCATTACTTTGAACCAATATTTATATACACTTAGGAAATAAAATTCAATTTTTCATTATAATCGTTTTATTCACTAAATTAAATTTAAATTTACAATTACCTTAGTAACAATAAATATTTGAACCTAAATAACAACAAAAAGTTCCATGGTTGCCTTTGCGTAGGCAATTTTGTCGTCTTTGTTGGGTTGAGGCCGCTAAAGAAGAAGATGGTTAGCAATTATTTAAATTGCCATCTTTCTTTCTCGTGAACTTGTTTTTCTCAAAAGCTCAGCACCGTTGATTAGAACAATTCTTTGAACTCCAAAGTACTTGTAAAGCTCCAAAAAAATAAATTTGTTCCTAAAAAGTAAAAAAATAAGAATTACTAATGTTAAAGAATAAAGAAGAGGTCAATTTTGGTAAAGTACAATTAAATCTAACAAGTATTATCTGACTTGTAAAAGGAGATTTTTTTAAATTCCGTAACTGGTTCTTTCGATTTTTTGTCTAAATCATTTAAAAAGACTGAATTAGTTCAGCAATAAAATCAACTTAGTTAATATTAAATTCACAAACTTTGAGAGCAATAATATTATTTTAAGCATTCGCAAAAGAAAAAACAGGATCTCATTTTTACTCTGCATCATTTTGGAGGCCAATTGTTTTAATTAGTCTGTAATAAATTGGGCAATTGTTTAGCAAAAAAATGGTCAGCAAAAAAACAATTTTTAAATTTCAAATTATACAATTTTAGTTCATGTGATAAGTAAAATATTGGCCTCAATTATAAGACAAAAAAACAAAATACTTAGTTTCAGGATTTTGGTATTCCAAAATCAAAAACTTATGGCTTGGGCACACCTTTTAAATCAGGGAAATTTCAAGAAGTCGAAATTCGAATCTCTTTCTTTCTTACACACTTTGCAAAAGTCTATCTCATTCTTATGTACTCTTCTTCTTTTTTTAAACATCACAACAAATTGAATTTAGCTTAATCGAATTTGGAGTGCGAAAAAAATGAAATAGATATATGGAAAACGCGTGAGAAAGACATGTGAATTTTGATTTCGTGAAATCTTTCTGATCTGAAAGGTGTGCCTTGGCCATTAGGAGCAATATGTCAAATCTATCAAATGTTAATGAAATGTCAAGATATAAACCATATGTCAAACTTCCTGTCTCCCTAAAATAATTCCAAACTTCTCAGAAATGTTTAGAATTATCAAGGTACTAACAGTTTTTTTTTTAATTAAAATCTTGAACTTGGAAATATTTGACAGTGTGAAATTTTGAACTTGATCTTGGTCCCAAAATGAAAACCATTGTTGCGGAAATTGATAATAAAAAAGATGTCTTTGAATAAAAGAGATGACTTTGTAATTTTTGATCAATTTTAGGTTTATCACTGAGCAAAATGTAATATTTTACCGATGAAAACTGTTTTTGACTTAAAGTTAAATATATTTTTGCAAAGATTTGGATATTTAACTGATCAAAAAATTTTAATACCTTCGCAATAAGAGTAGGCATCACATTTGGATTTTCCACGAGAATGTTTTCACTGGCAGCGGTTCCAGACGCATCTTCCTCGTGACATATGTTTGATATAATACGGAGTTTTGACTTCTTGAAATGCTGCCGGCAAGATTCTAACTCCCTCTGAATCTAAAATTTTTCGAATCCATCCTCTTCGGTTAGTTGACTGCGTACTGCAAATTATAAGAACAATAAATAAATAAAATCAAGAATAAAAAAAGCGAAAGTAAATTTAAACTTGATAATACAGAACTTAAAGAACTTAAAGAATTTAGGTGAGATTCTTAAAATTTTCTGTCCCCCGATCAGCACCAATTTTTGCTAAAATGTGTTTCACTACTACGAATATATGGGTGGCCAAAAGTAAATTATAAAATAAGAAAGATAACTTGCAGTTTTCGTCAAAAGTTATACATCGGTTGAAAATTGCAATTTATTGTATCAAATCAATCAATCTATTCAGCAAAATTATAGAGCGCATTCTGATATACATATCAGTAAAATGATCACATATCATTTTACTGCCAGTGCATTCAAATCCATTTTGGATTCGATACAAAATTTTAACTATTTTTCTTAAAATTACTGCATTACGTCCTTCCAACTTTAACTTTATATATAATATTTAGTCACATTCCAAGTTGACTCACGTTAAGAATCTCACCTGCAATAAGCTAATCTAGGTTTATCACTATTTTTTTTTCAGAGAAATAACTGCTTTGGAAAACAAAAATATTAATAACGGAGAAGATAGTAATAATTTTTTTTTTATTTCTATCAAATTTGAGATGCCATTGTCTATAAAATACTCTTCCTCAATCCAATTTTGTTGTGAAAATTTCATTGAAAGTTTAGGAACTTCTAACGTGAAACATCATGCACCAAAAAGAGCTTTTTCACTTATCTAAGTTGAATATTTTGCTTTTAAATTACTCACCACTATTTTCCAAGTCCTCGTAGCTTAATATGCCACTAAATTTTACATTTATAAAACACTTTTCACTGAGAAATTGCACTTGAATTACTTTTACTGCGCCATTTGCTTTTGCACTGGGGCACAGCCTTCTAGAATATTCCAGTAATGTGAGAAAAATTCTCTCGCACGCGAGAGCCCAAACTGTTTCTCTCTCTCACTTCACTCCTTTCCTGCTGTTTCTCGCGCAGCTTAGCTTTCAGCTCTCACTGAATTTCTCTCACTCTCCCGTTTAGCAGCAAAAAAGTAGCGATTTAGCTTACAAGATTTTCAGGCATTACCAAACGTGAGAATTTTTGTTACACCAAGTGGAAGCTTAAAAGCTAACACGTTCCTGGGCGTCACACTTTTTTTGCAGTGTATAGACAAATCAGACAAATCTAATCTAATCCCGCCAATCCTAATCCTCTATTCCTTTGACACGTTTGACATGCTTAACCCCTACCATCCGGGTACTGAAAAGTTACTTTGGGGTTCTTATTATTACATTACTGTCCTCAGTCTCCAGTTAATTAGTATCAGTCGCCATAAATGGTTCACTCTCATGAAAAGAAAAATAAGTGGTGTGTCTTCAGTTCTCAAAAATCCCTTTATACATTTTTAAGAATATTTAGGTGACACCATTAGGGCTTACAAGAATATATTCTTAATTTTTCGCTTGCAAAATTCTCTGAAGCATGGAAGGAAACTCCACGCATATTTAGGACTTTCTCGGAACTAAGTCGGTGCTCCTGGACAGTCCCCGGGGGCTGACTAATCCGATTAATCCTTCCACCACGATGAATCCCAAAATGAATTTGGGATAAACTAGAATATTACTAAAATTTTGAATAACCTGACCATTACTGAAGTTCTCGCAAAAAAAGTTTAAGCCGTAATAAACTAGATAGTTAGGCCTGAACATATACTCATACTTTGTGTCTTGTCTCCCAGAAGATTTGGAGTAACTATAGACAAAAATTTATAATCCATATTTTGATACTTTAATTTTTTCATTCTCTTTTCTGTTACCTGGTGATCTAAAGCAAAATTTCCTATGGCCATGTAAATTTATGTTTTCCACTAAAAATCTATTTTTTTTTCTCAAACTTAAAGGACCGTAGACTACATCAAGTTTATCACTACATCTTTATTCTTTCCCTAAAAAGTACATTAACAATATTTGAAATATAAGTGCTTCAGCCTTTTACTTATCTTTAATTAATGTAATTAATATTAAAAGTTTGATAACTTTATTAAAGAAAAAACATTATTATACAAAGTCTTAATAGCCGGATAGTAAAACACTTCACCCAGCATATAAGATATTAGCACAGACCTATCGGAGAGTTAAACATTGTAGAATACCCAGCCCGGTTTTAGAATATATTATACTGTGGATATAATATCCTTATAGCCGGAGAGTAAATGTTTCTAGCCGGATAATAAATTCTAATAGCTAAATAGTTAGTTTTACTCGCTTGAATATTAATTGCTATTGAAATTACTATACTCCTTTAAATTTTATTATCTTTAAGTTTCCTTTTGCTACATTTATATAACGAACTTTCTTTAGAAATCGAGAGGTTTAACATTAGATTTTTTGTCGATTCATCTATTTTGTTTAATAAGCATAATTTTATTATATTATTCTTATCTAGTCTAGGCAAACACGGAAGGTCGATTTATACTTTGACAGAGTAAAAATAAAGAAACTATGTTCAAGTGTAATTTCAGTAGAAAATTATAAATGATTTTATTGCTAAAAAGCACTGTATGCTTCTGAATAAATGTGTCTTCGCAATATATTTTAAAAACCGGACATTTCCCTTAGTTTTTAAAATCTAAGGTGCGATGAGTCATATTTATTGAAAAAGAAAACATGAGAAAAATTTAGTCAGTATGAAGCTTGGGCCCGCACAAAGCATGGACAACACTTTCCTCTAAAAGCAATATTTACGCTTTAGAAAAATGCATCTTAACAATAATTTTTGTGGTCTAAAATTATCTGTGAGTAGCCTCTAGACTTTCCACGTGAGTATATATAGTCATCTTTGTTATGCCGCATGCTTCTAAGGGTACTATCACTACATTTAAGTTGAATCTCTCTCGTTCTCTGTGAACATGAAGCTTTGAAGTGAGAATTATTCCAATTGACTGTGAAACCGGTATGGAGAGTGCCTGGAAAAGCGACCTCACTATTGGAGAAGTGTGTATGGAGAATGTACATTCTGCAGCTTGGAACATGTTACTCTTGTGAGTAGGGCTTCAGTCAGTTCTTGGACGTAGCCCAGAGTGGAAGTTTACTGGGCTGGAGTGTAGTGCGTGAAAGAGCTGCGAACCAGTTTTCCATAAATTGAATGAATTGACGTCAAGAGCGGGAACAGAATCCACGGTGCAGATGAACTATCATCGACCTCAAGACGTGTCGTGTGACTACTGCTGAAGGAGGTCTGTTGAAGTGAAAGAAGACGATGGGAGCAACAGGTTCAGAAAGAACATCATGGATAATTGAACCATCCATCGGCATGTGGGCACAAGCGCATACATAATGGGTTGTACATATATATGTATATACATATTGAACAATTACACATAGTTTGCGCCTGTGAGAATTTCACTTGGAATTTTCTTTTTCTACACAACAATATCATAGAGAGGAAAAAATAATTAAATGTGTTGTTTTTTTTTTCGGTGGAATAGAAGTCAAGATAAATCAAGTGCATACAGTGATTCCTTAAATTCCATCAATGTGTTTCTTTCATTTTTCTTTCACATCTACTCAATACCTTGTGCAAATAACTCTGATACACAAAAAAAGAGATATATAAATAAGTGAGAAAGAACGGTTTTATATAGGTACTATACGCAGTCCGTCATTCGATCGCATCAGTGTTTCACTTTGACCTCAATGGACATTTGAGAAATTTCAGCATTTTCACCAGTGGAAGCTGTATTTCCAGCACCATACAGATCTGGGTGCAGCAGCCCAGGCAAATAAGGCAGCAAAATATGAAGTAAGAAAAATGGAAAATAACACAGCACTGTCCACCAATGATACTTTATAACTGTAAAGACTGCCACATCTGGTTGATGGCCCCATCAGTCTGATCTCCAGCGACACCACCATAGAGAGAATAAAACTATGAGGAAGAGAAGAGATCTTTAAGATGAACTCACTATCGCAACTTTGGTTATAGATTGAAAGTCGCCACATCGTCCAATTGACCATTTAGGCAAAGTGATACTGCAATAAGAAAGTTATAAACACAAGACATGGAGGAGGATGTTCTCAATGCTTTGAAAACACGTTCCGCATTCTTGCCAGGTGGGCGTGACAGGGACAACAATTTGCTCCTAGTGATTTCGGTGCCATCTGAATTGCATCCATGGACTAAGCCATATCTCGAAATATCCATCAAGTACATTCTATCGTCATTAAGGTAATTTTTATTCTAATTAAAAATTTAAGTTTTTTTATAAATTGGACCCAATTAAAGAGTCTAAATCGAAGACTGATAAAACCTAAACTGATAAATTAGTTAAACTTTTTTTCCTACATCTTTTCCTTCTCTTTTTTTTGAAAAGAGTTGTACCGATTTTTTTGCTCAAATTCCACGGTATAACTCAGCTGCGAACAAGTAGGGGAGACTGGGGCAAATTTGTCAAAACGAAAATTTCAATACTCACAATTTTCTAAAATAAAAGAGACTGAGGCTTGAAATTTTTATTATAGATAGCCTTCATGAACCTTCTTAAACTTACAAAGGAGAATGGTCAAATCCGGTCCCGGAATCGCCACGAACGGGACCTATGTCATTGGATAGACATTAGTATAGGTAACAACTTTTGTTCTGGGACCAATGTTCTAAACCATGGAGGAACAGTTCTAGAGCATAAAAACTATTTTTTACAATGATGAAGAATGATCAAAAGTATATGGGCGCTGGTTCATCTTCATACAAAGATTAGAGTAGACGCATTTTGAAGATATTGATATAAGGTTGAGAAAAATGCCGGGACCCAGGACGATAAATGCTGGGAGTCCTTGTAAAAAAGGCCTTTATCCTTCCGAAAAATTGTTATTTTGACAACGAATTATACAAGAACTGCTTAACTGATCTTGATGAAATTCGGTATAGGGTCAGTGTATGTTTTAAGCTTTTTATTTATGCATACCACCCCCTCCCTCCACCCTCCGTTCTGGTAGCCCTCATACAAAATGGGGACACTTTACCTTATAACTCCTTTCTAAGAGGATGTAGAAAGCTGATATTCAACAAGGGAACAATACTTATGGAAGACACTTCAACCATGCATGTTAACCCCCTCCTCCACCACCCTTCTAGTAATCCTATACAAAATGGGAGCATTTTGATCTCCTTTCTGAGAAGAAGTAGTTGGTTTGTAAAAAAATGAAAAAAATAAATAACCAATTAACGTTAACAATAATTTTCTAGATTTTATATGCATTTATAGACATCTAGTCGAATTACAACTTTCTGCTTCCTCTTAGAAAGGAGTTATAAGGTAAAATAATCTTATTTTGTATGGGGGCTACCAGAAGGGGTGATGGACGAAGGGTTTGGTCTGTATGGTTAAAAAGTCTTCTATAAGCCTTGTTCCCATGCTGTATTTCAACTTCCTATCTTTTCTCAGAAAGGAGTTACAAGGTAAAATGCTCTCATTTTGTATGAGGGCAACCAGAAAGGGGGACACAGGAGGGAGATATTATATATGGTTTAAAAGTATTCCCTAAGCTTTGTTCCCATGTCGAATTTCAGCTTCCTACATCCTCTTAGAAAGGAGTTATAAGGTAAAGTGCCCCCATTTTGTATGGGGGCTATCAGAATGGAGGGTGGGGGGAGGGGATGGTATGCATGGATAAAAACTTTAAGTCATACAGTGCCCCTATACCGAATTTCATCAAGATCACTTTAGCCGTTCTTGCGTAATTCGTTGTCAAAACAGCGATTTATCGAAAGAATAAAGGCATTTTTACAAGGACTCCCAGCGTTTATGGTCCTGGGTCCCGGCAATTTTTCAATCTTATATCAGTACCTACAAAATGCGCCTACTCTCGTTTGTGGCGATTCCGGGACCAGCGCCCAGCGTTTTGACCATTCTCCTTTTCAAGGGATTCGAGGAAGGATTATGTAAAATAAAAAATAATTAAATTTTGAGCCGTATTTTTGGAATATTTGGCTTACAGAAAATATCAATACTGATCAGCTCAATTTAAACACATTTCTCGTTAAGATAGAGAAAATTTATCTTCGACAAAGCTATAGAGGAATAAATTTCCTATAAAAATATGTCTATTTGATATTTTTAACGTTAGCGAGAGTAAAACGTCACAAATTATCCGAAGATTGACAAAATTTGCCCCAGCAATTTTGAGAATCTCCACAAAATCGACTTTTAGAAAATGATTCGGAAATCACATTTCTTTCCAGATAGAAGGAAATAGTCTTCTGCAATGTTGTAGAGCAGTAAATTTCCTATAAAAATATGCTCATTATAATACGTTTAAGTTTTCTCAGAGCTCGTGAAAGAATTAAATGTGCGTTATGACAAGTTTTGCCCCAGTCTCCCTTATTTATTACTTATTAATCGTATCGAGACATTTTATATGATATTACAATGTAATCATTACAATATATCCCGTGTTGGAAGAATCTGCTGATCGTAGATCGCCCAGGAACACCTTCCCCGTAGTGAATGCTTTTTCCGTGATCCTGAAGTTTTTTTGGGCAGAGACGGTGTATTTTATTACGTTTTATCGGTTTTATCACATGTGAAAATGTCTTTTTACTAGACATTCAGTTGCTTGCACCGGGCGAGGCTCAAACTCACAGCTGTGAGAATCTAGTCAGAGATCTCACCGCCCAAGAGCTAAACGGTCTTGCCTTGGCTATTGCGCCACTAGCACTAAGATACCCGCAAACAGGTTAAAAGACACAATTAAGAATTACAATTAGTAGGGGAAAGTGGGGTAACTTTAAATTGGGATACCCAGGGGCATGACATTTCCTGTTTCTCATATGTTTCTAGCGTGCTGAAAAAAACTTTTGAGTTTATTATCTGTTTTCTGTTATTGTAGAATGAATTAGCAAATAATACAAATACAAAATACAAACCAAATTAATATAGAATAGGTAACCGAAAACCCCAAATTGGCAACCTACGTAGTTTTAGAGATATCTCGTGAAATGTGTACGAAAACAGGAAAAAAATTAAACTGAAATTGGTCGCATTTTTCAGAGCTTATGTCACCCTCCCGGGGATACCTATATTTATTAAATTCAATTAAATACCTCATATTTTTAAATTGAACTGAGCCTTCTACGGGCTTAAGACCTAAGACTTATCCAAATCGTTTAACTTATCTAACTCCTTATCAATCAAGATTTTTGCTCCAATTTTGACATATCATTGGATATTAAGAGAAAGTGATTCATTAAATTCTGAAAAATCAATAAAATTGGTTGCTATTTAGGATTTTGAGACCTTTGGGAACTAGGTCTAACCTTCAGTCTGACGACCGCTTTAACATAATGTAATTTAGCTTTCACAGCTGGTTTGTGAAGCTAATGTATATCATCTCACAATCCCATTTCATTTAAAAATAGAAGAAAACAATTCTATTTTAAAGGTGTCTCAATTCAAGGGTATCCCATTTCCGCTTAAACTAAAAATTATTACGCAGCCGTTTTTTAGGGCACAGAATCAAAATATCGAGTTTAATAATTCACATTTATCCCTAATGGGATCGCAAGCTTAGGACTTCTAGGTCAGCTTTCAAAGAGTATTTTATTTTCGGTTTTTCAGATTTTTGAAGAACCTTTTCGAAATCGATCCCGAGTCGTTCCAAAATTGTTTCATCCATATTAAACAAGATCTATCTCGAGGTCAACGAGTTTCACATTCTGATCTCTAATTTCTGTATTGTTTTGAATTTTTCAAATAAAAAAAGAGGGAAAAACTTGAAATATCCATTCTATAGGGTAAAATTAGGTAATTTGGAACCATTCATAAATTTGGGACATTTGAGACTTTCTTAAGGCGATTAAGAAGAAAAGAAACAGATTTCTTCCTTTTGAATCTCCAAAACTGTGAGAAAATCTTAAATATCCCAAATTGTAAATGGTTGTAAATTACCTCATTTTACCCTAGCTTAGTTTTTGAGATTTTTGTTGATTTTAAAGAATTAAAATAATCTAGGACATTGAAATTAAGGATCTTTATAGCTAGTTGAACAGATACGGATGAACTCTAAAGATTTAAAACTCATCGATTTTCCTCTTTTTTATTTTTTCTTTATAAAGGTTTCTATTTGTCAAACTTCTTGATAGCTTTAAAAATATTAATATCTCCACTTTATTAATTTTTTCGTAAATAAAAAAATGACACACTCGGTCCATTTGGATCCAGTTCGCCTTTTCTGTCACTAATAAACCAACTGAGCGACTTTTCTTCCTTAATTAAGTTTCTGGAAAACAACTTTAAAAGTATATTTCTCGTTGAAAGATATAGAAAAATAGTTTACGACAACGTTGTGGCGGAGTTTATTTCCCATACAAGATATTAAATGGATATTTCTCCACTTTCAAAAATTGCTCAAATAAAGGCTTTCAGATAAGTTTTAAATTGGTAAATCTCCAAATAGAATGCGCCGATTAGAAGTCTCTTAATCTTCTAAAAAAGTAAAATATCTGTTTTGCCTTATTTTGCCGCAGGTTTCCCTAAATGAAGTAGTTAATTTAAATAATTAAGTATGATTAATTAAGCCGATTAATTAAGACGACTCATTGACAAATATTAATCTTAAAACATTTTGTGAATGTCTTTAATCTCTCAATCAGAGAACGTGATGCGCCTAAAATACTCTATGGAAATAAAATATAAAAACACATGTGGATAATAAATACATAACTCACAAAGAATAAGATTTATAAATCTAATTTTGGAACAATTTTTGATGGTGTGGTTAATTTTCTTGATCTTCATGGGTTAATTTACCTCACCGATACTTTCGCTAATGTTTTAAAGACAACAGTTTTTCTCAGGATTTTTTAAATGAGTTTTAGAATCTTACGTAAATTGAATATTTTGAATATTCACAAAAATGTTTCTTCCTTGTAAATATTTCAGTGATGAAACCAAAAATTGTGGCTTTACGGTAATCGTGGATGCACAAAAGTGTTCATGGCGCTTGGCAAAGATGCATATGAGAGCCACGTCTCTTCTTGGTGCTAATTTGGCGACTCTCATTGTGATACGACCTGATGCATTTTGGGATACCCAACGTGTTGAAAATTGTGCTAAAACTAACAAGACTGGAGAGGTAAGAACTTCACGCCTATATACGTGAAAAAAAACATCTTTAAAGTGTTTGTATTTGATAGTTAAAAGTATGGCATGGTTCTCAACATTTTTAAATTGATAAATTGAAGTTACACAGTCTGTTCCGAGGAATTATTCATGCTTTTTTTATAGCTTCTCAATTTGTTTACTTTTATTTTCAATAGCTTAACTATCACTAATTTATAGCCAGCAATATTCCTTCAGAATTCCTATTCAAATACATATTTCATGTTTGCAAATCTTTTTATTAATTCTACATCTATTAGGAGCTTTAGAACAAGTTTGGTGTAACGGTCTGGAATCTTCTGATTAAAGCACGCAAGATGAGTTCATTAGACTTGAGACGCACCTTAGATTTTATTTTATACTCCTTATCTAAATGCAAACAAGTTTTTAGCGCAGACTATTTTGAAAAGAGTATTTATTCCATTTCAGCCGATAATTATCTCGAAATCGCGCCTTGGTAAGTATTTCGACATGACTGAGCTGCCAGATGGATTGGGTGGTACACTTGCCTACAGTCACGAACAATGGCTCCACAATCGTATGGTGAGTTCTATATATCACGAAAAGAACACACTTGAAAATTTACTTTCATCGTCACCCAAGTCATTTTCATTTTTTATTTCTATTTTGTTTTGTTTTTTTTTTTCTTTTTTTTCAAACATGACAATTAATTCATGTTCAATTCTCGTTCTTTTTTTTCAGCGTGTCGAAGAATTCAAAAAGGCTTATGAGAGAACTGTAAATGACCTAGAAAATTTGCACATTACATTGTTGGATAGCAAATCATTGCGAGCAAATGAGACTGAACAAGCCTTAAAAACTTGTGCCACACTCAATGGGGACGCTCAGAGATTGGTGCACACTGTCATTGAGACTGGTAAGATTATTCAAAAATTTATTATTCATTTGTAAAGCACACACCTCAAGGAATTTTTGATATACGATTGTCGCAATGCCTGAGAAAGTGGGAGACAGTCCAATCATTTATTATTGAATTTGCATTTAGTAATAGAAAGACAATAATTTTAAAATATGACATAAGAAGAACAGATTAAGGGGTTACATGGGTCTCTCAGGTCAAAAAATAGGCCTTTTTCTGATAATAATTTATTGTGTCGAAAATATTTTAGAAATTCTAAGTTTTGGGATATAAAAAAGTAACTTTAAAACAAAATTTAAAAAAAATTGAAAAATTCTAAAAATTCGACCGTTGGTAGATGATTTACCGAACCATTCCTCAAAAAACAGACGTTGCGGTATGCAGGATTTCTCCCAGCATGTTCATAAGAAATAAAAAAAGAAATATACTCTGTTAGAGGATTAGTTGGACCTCTGGATGAACGAAGGATTTTTAAAAAAAAACTAAATTTGGATTTTTGGCAAACATTTTTGTAAAAAAGTACCAATTTTACCTTATTTCTCAACACATTTTTTATTGTAAAAATGGTTATGATTAGGGGAAGTGCAAATCCTTCGTTCAAACAGTAGATAATACTTCTCAAAATAAGTATACAAAATTCCAGAAAGATCGGTTTAGTAGACTCTGAGTAATCTTGACTACCGCATTGTAAAACGGTGTATTGAGAAAAACGCGTTTAAAGTTTAACCCTTTAGGGACGAGAAGGTCATAAATCGGGGGTAAGAAAAATCACTTTTTCTGACTTTTTAGAAAAAAAAACATAAACTTTAGAAGATCGTAGGAAAAATTTCATTTTTGGGTCACCGGTGACCCGATCGTCCTTAAAGGGTTAAAGTTTTACAACAATATCCGCACGCGGGCGGAATGTAACTAAAACTACTCTACCTTCGAGAGTTTTACTTCGATTGACTTGATATTTTCAGACATATTTTTCAAATGTTATACTATAAAATAAAAAAAATTAAAAAAAAAGATTTATTTAACCTGAGAGACCCATGTTACCCCTTAAAAAATAGAAAAAAATATTCTAATTTCTCAATGTTACATTTGCATTCGGAAATCCCAGAAAATCTAAACACGGGATAGGTAAAAGTGAGTTGTTTTAATAGAAAAATGAATAAGGGACAGCCGGTATGTTTGAGACGCTTTTAATGTTTCGACTTTGAGGACATTATTTCCAAAACTCGAAAAATTAGCTTGAAATTTTGTATAAGGCACTGGAATAGACTTTATTAAAACAACCTTGATTAGTGTTTTTGTCACATTTAGATAAATCATTAAAAAATAATCTTCAGCGTCTGAAACATGGAGGCTTTCCTCTATATAGCCCTTTTTACTCCGAGTATAATGTACAAAATGAATGATTATATATTATATAAGCACAGAAGAAAAGTAATCTGTAACAATATTAATATAAAATAGTTTTCATTATTATGAGGCATGAGTAGTGAAACTTTAAATTGTGATCTCTAATTCCAAGTGAATAAATGAGAAAATGGTCAACGAGTGAGAAATTAGCCAACGTATTTTTCAATTTAAAAAAGTAAATTTTGAAAATTGTTACACTTAATTTTCTGATATCCGGATGAGTCGGATTAAAAATTACATTAAAATTTACATAACAGATAAAAGAGGATTTTTTAAAGTTGATGGATGAGTATTTGACAGCTGTCATCCGGATATCGGAAAGATTACTGTACAGTAAACTGTCACTCAATCGGCTCTTTTTCGAAACAGTTTGTTGACAATTTTCACGTTTGGGCGAATTTGTTTATTGAAAGCAAATATCTTCAAATTTTCTTTTCTCTTCTCAGATTTATCACGATTTTATTTATTTTGAGAGTTTTTTTTATTAAATTTAAAAATCAAATAAAAAAAAAAGATTTTTTTGAACTGACAGACCTACGTAACCCCTTAGAAAAATAGAAAAAAAATATTCTAATTTCTCAATGTTACATTTGCATTCGGAAATCCCAGAAAATCTAAAGACGGGAGAGGAATTAAATTTAAATTTAATTTAATTTAAATATTTTGTAAAATTTATAATGTTTATGAATATGTAAATTCAGCAAAAAATCGTTGGATTTCAAACAAGGAATTTCTCAATAGTCTCAACTATTTGAATGATATTCTGCCTCATATGCCCAATTGTGAAAGTGTCTGCCGCACTTTGTACGTCTTATTACAAAATTCCTGTACCGGTCAGGAGTAAACCAACAGTGTAATAAGTAAAAAAAAAACTAGTCAATAAAGAGTTGAAATTCCATCGCACAAATGTTAGGAATTATTTTCTTAGTGACTCCGGCACATGGCATATCTTCTAGATATAGATGAAGAAATTTTTTTTAAGGTCAAAATTAACATCCCTTTCTTTCTTAAAAGTTTTGTATATGTCCATCCTACTCTTTCGCACTCTTCTTCTTCCTCTTTTAAACATCAAACAAAATTAAATTTAAGTTCTGTCCAATTTTGAGATCGAGGGTGAGATACAGGGGATAGACTTTGCAAATCTTTTGAAAAAGAAAGTGACATGAATTTTCATTTCACGAAATTTTACAGATCTGAAAGGTATGCCAGGGGCATAAGGATTGTTTTTCACTTGTTTTTTTATATTAGAATTTGATTTTTTTATTGAAGAATTTAATTTTGTGCCAATGAAGCTTCATCACTTTTCTGAGCGAATTTTCTGCTATGTTATTTGAAGTTTTACTAACCTAATTTAATTCCACATTCTGACCAAATATTACTTTACTATTCAGGTTATTTGGATTTTAAGGGCAGAATCACATTGACAGTAAAATGCTCACCGTCACCGTCAAAGCCCTCACCGTATTTCGTTGATTTACGCATTTTCATTGCAATTCTTACGCAAATTTTCCATTACGATATTACCTTGCCTCATACTCGGTGGCACTAGGTGAAAATAATATAAGAAAATTGAATAAATAAAGCGAAAATGCGATAAACGGTGAGCAAAAAAAACTGTAGGATTTTTTTTGCTACAGTTTTTCGGACAGTTTTTTGCTCACCGTTTATCGCATTTTCGTTTTATTTCTTCAATTTTCTTATATTATTTTCACCTAGTGCCACCGAGTATGAGATAATCTAACACGGTAATTAAGAATTTGCGTAAAAATTACAATGAAAATGCGTAAATCAACGAAATACGGTGAGGGCTTTGACGGTGACGGTGAGCATTTTACTGTCAATGTGATTCTGCCCTAATACTCAAAATTTTATTTATAGTCGATGATAAAATTAATTATTTACAACAGATATTCAAGAATAATATTTTAAAATTTTAATTATTTAATTGCGAGAGATTACAGTTCCTTTTAAGTTAATGATCGTCGTTTTTATCAACCAATCTTGCATCGGTATTTCCGCTTGATTTTTGTCTTTGAAATGTTTCCGTTTATTAGTTCATATTATTAGAACAAAAACAAAATTTTGGTAAAAGAAAGTGATTTATAAACTTTAAGATTTTTCTTGAAATATCAAATAATTCTGATTCTTTAACAGATATTTATATAATATTATAATTATTTTCACAATTAATATAAAAATGTAAAGAAAGCATGCCAAATATTAAGTGAATTATGCGTAAGATTTTTAATGTCTCATTCTTCTTTGAATGTGCACTCAATTTCACATTTATCAAATAAAAATTTAAATAACAATGAAACATAATCACACCTATTATACAAGTTTTTTATTTATAATGACAGTTCAAATGTGTATTTAAACATATATAAGTTTCTTTTATTTTCCTTTTTATGTTGAGAAAATGATAATTGAATTGTACTGGCAAAAAGACAACAATAAATCTTTAAGTATAATAATTTACATTTAACAATAAGATTTTTTTTCTCTAATCTTACCGATGGAAAAAAATCCAGCCGGTCATAATTAATGAAATATGATCTTTTTATATGTAATTAACACAATGCCTCAAGATATAGAAAATGCATGAGTGCGTGAACTACATTTCCTGTTCTTGGAAATGTAAATAAAAGTGTGCTGTGTATAATAATGGTGGAAATTATAAAATTATGTATCAATTGAATATTATGTAGAGTAGAGAGGAAAAATTTATCTTGTGGCTTCCTGCCCATAAACATCAATTGAAATGATTATTTACGTTTGTACTTCTATTCAACAGGAAAAACATTAATCACGGACTTAGGAAAGATCACTTGGAATCCCAATTCAGACTTTGTAAAATCTCCTGATCTTGTGGATGCTCTTGAATCAATTAAGAAGATGCTGAATGAAGTTGAGAAGCGTCAAACGGAAGTGGCTAATGCATGGATAGAGCTAGAAAAAAGTATTGAAGTGGCCCGAGAACTTGCATCTCTGGAAGAAGGTGTAGCTTTTGTCACCAATTGGATACTCACAACGGCAGAATCTATGCTCAATGCTCAGAAAAAAATTGGCTATGATGTACAAACTTCTGAAGAATTGAGAAAGAAGCATGAACATTTGGAAATGCAGTGTTGGGATACTTATGGACTTTATGCGGAACTATTGCACAAAATCAACACATTTTCTGTGCCAAAAGATACATTTGTGCATAAAGATTTAATGTCAAAGAAAGACTTTATGGATTTTGTTTGCCGTAGTTTTGCTACACGTCTCGAACGACGGAGAAATACATTAATCACGTCATTGAGATTCTTCAGGCTGGTGTCTGAATATTTCGATAGGACCAGTGAAGTCTTTGAAACATTAATCATGAGAAATCGCGTGGATGACTTCGAAATGGCACCAGTTAATCTCCAGAAGTTGAAAGACAGTCAGCATAATTTAGGTAATTATATCAATTTTAAATTAGCTTATTTTATAGCAAGATTCGGCATAATTTGAAAGTATTTTACGATCTTTTTATTGCTCGAGCTCTGTAGACAGAGTATGATACGTTTTCTCTATTTTGTGTTACATTTATGACTTTTTTGTCCCCTATATGTATTTAAGGAAAGTATTTTTAGCCAAATTTTGTGAATTAGTTTTGAAGAAAACAAAATTTTCTCCTTTTGTTTGTCGGTTTGACTGTCTTCTTTGTCAGAAGCCAAAGGGGTTCAGATATTGAATTAAGATCTTTGGAGGACACCACCAAAAGGCGACAAGATTTTTTTAATAAAAGCATTTCAATTACTTATAACCCCTTTTTCATCTTCAAGACAAAAACAATCTTTTTCTTTATTAAGAGCCAATGTTAGGGCCCAAATAGACTCAGGCTGATCCTCGAGAATATTTAGCATACAAAATCTGGGAGTAAAGGATCCGCTAAAAGAATTTGATACAAAGGAGTTCTAATTGATGATCCTAAGCCCACGATATATGACAGTTTGGGATAGATCTTTACTTCTGAATTTTACAGGTTAAATATTCTTGAGGATCAGCCTGAGTCTATTTAGGTCTTTAGGGAGAAGTAAGGCACTTAACTCTTTCGTCTCTTTTGGGACTCTGGGTACCTATGGAAAAAAGAATTTTTTAGACTATTTAGAATCGATAAAATCCGATTCTTGTGGGTGATTAATTACAAACTATAAGGATGTCCAAATCTAGGATATTTTTTGCAGGATCCTAAATAATTCCTGAGCTAAGATATTTTTGGTCAAAAATCGTGAATTTTCGATTTTCTGCTTCCTTGGAGATATTGTGACTTTTTTGATATTTCTAACCGAATTTTTCGTTTTTTATCATATTCTTAAAAGGAACTGGACTTTACCATGAATTCCACAAACCAATTGTCAAACTAAATTACATTAAAATAAGCCTGAACTCATTTTAAAAATAGGACAATGAAGTCCAAATTTAAAAGTACAGTAGACTCTCTCTCAATCGGCTTTTTTTCAATCGGGCGAAAAATTTTGTTGACAATTTTTACGTTCAATTAGGGGAATGTAGGCATGGTTCGCACAGAGTGAACCTCCAAACGATGCGAATTTTCTTCTTGTTTGCAAAGAGCTGACCTACCATTTCTCATCTCGTTTCATGAGCTTAATAATGATCTATCTTATGGCTAAAAAATGACAAATTAGAATTTTGCTAACAAAGAGAAAATTTGCGTTGTTTGGAGGTTCCCTCTATGCGAACCATACCAACATTCCCCTATGAAGATAATTCACTCAAATTCGCTGAAGTTCTCCCTATTTTATCGTGATTATTTATAATTGAGCTCTTTTTGTGGAATTTACAAAGGCTTTGACGCCCAAATCTATCGATAAACCGGATGACATTTTGCCCCAAATACCCAATTGAGAGAGAGTCTACTGAACCCGAATTCAAAGGTGCCCTAATTCTCCCTGTTACGGTCAAACTGACATTATTTTGCAAGTAATTACAACCTCTTTTTTGAAAGTTTAACCATCAAAACCTGCTTTATGAAGAGTCGAAAATTTGACTTATGAGATGATCTCTCAAAGGTCTTAATTGATCTCTATTGTGAACAAAAAGTCCTACAATAACGCTAATAAATGAGAATAGATTGCTTAACGTATACCATTTAGCAATATTTGTAAAACTTTTATGAAATATTATATTTTTTTGAAATATGCCTTTTTAAGACTATAACTCGGAAGACAAGTATTCCAATTATTATGATTGGTTGGTATGATTTACAAAAAAAAAATAAACCATTTAGTTATGTGGCCGAAAAGTGGGTCACCGACCGGCCAAAAGTGGTTAAACTGCCCTTTATAACACATATTCCATGCTGATCAAGTTCTACCACTTGTTTGAAATTAAGACATAAATGTTACTGTATTCTTTTCAGAGACCGTCGAGAAGGAACTCATCAGAGAAGGTGAAAAGCTAAGCGATATGCTTGCAATGCCAGTAAAAGATGCTCTGGGATGTGACATAGGTTTTGACTACAGTGAAGACATTGTCAATATTAGAGATATTCTCGATGCAAGTATTGCTCGGAGAAATATCTTTATCGACAGTGTGGAATTGCAAAAACTCACTCTTGAGCAAGTGACATACATTCATTCATACGAAGAAGACGCCAAGGTGGCAATTAAGTGGATGGAAGATTTGTACAACGTTATGATTAAGTTGCATTCTCACGTGGGCAGCAGTATGTGTGAGATTCAGACACAAAAGGAGGAACTGCAGACCTTTCAGGAGACAGCTAAGGTGTGTCTTTATCTGAAAATTTGCAAATCTTCTTGCAACTCAGAAATTTGTTGTACATTGTATTTCACAGGGAATTTTCAGCTATGGATGTCAACTGTTAGAGGCATCACTCACGCTTCGACAATCTTGCAAATTGGACATATCGTGCAATTCAGATATGTTGATGCAATTGCAACGCGCTTGGAGTAACCTGCAATCTGTAAGTCAGGAGCAGATGACACGATTGAGAGTTTCCGCGGTGTTTCACCGCAGTGTCGAGGATCACTGTCAGAAGTTGCAAGAGCTCCGGGCAGCTGTTGAGACAACATGTGATATTGATGATGCTGAGAGACGTCGGGGGCGTCTGCGAAAGTACCTGGCATGCCGAGAGCGTCTTCTTGTAGAGGTTGGTCGCATGGTTCGTCTTGGAAGATTGCTCAAGACACGCCTGAAAGAAGCATTCGTCTTGGATGACACTGTGGATGGGTGAGTTTAATTTTCAGGACCATTTACTGCTAAATGCCTTAAAATAGAAACAGTCGGCACAACTTTTACTATAACGGATTTTATGCATAATGCATATCCATATGGATCAATTTCTTAACTGACGAACTTTTTGGGAAAATTTCTTTTCTACCTAGGATGATATAAAGGACAATATGATCTACATGATCTTTAAAAATCTCTGAAATAGCTTATTATTTAGGTCTAAAAATCTGCCAATTTTAAATAGACTGAACCTTTAATCTGTGGACCTCTTTACTTTACGTTCTATTATATTTACACAGAAAAATATTTCGTAAAATTGTTTGTGAATTTCTACTGGACACTTATGAAATCCTCTCAAATCCTTGGCTTTTTTTAGAGAGGATAATGAAAAAAGTATGACACATTGGCTACACCTGCCCCGGCCTGGGTAGATTTAGCCACTTTCGGGGTGCTATTTGCCACCAGTTTTCCAGACGAAATTTTAAAACTGGAAATACCAAGTGTTATTTCACTTGATCCACTGAAGCCCACTGGTACTAAATATGTAACTTAAACCTAATGAAAAAGACTTTAGCCGACTTTTTTATGACATTTTTGTAATTGCGGCAAAATTGATGAAAATATCCTGAAAAAATCTATTTCACAAATTTTTCATCCGAATGGCAATATTGCTTGGAATATCAATAGTACTCTTTCATCTAACAATTATCCATGTATTAGTGAAAAATCATTGATAGTTTTATCCGGCCACGGAAGAGTGGCTACAACTGCCCCGAGGGCTGTTTTAGTGTTTTTCATCTTATATAAAAAATTGGATAATTATTATCCAAGTGAAAAATATTTTTTAATTAGGTTTATGAAACCAGAAACGAGGTAAAACTATGAAATCTTGACTACAAACTCAGAAAACCAAATGCTGGTCCAAAAACTGAAACATCAAAACTGCAGTTTTATACCCATTTTATAAAAATGCTTCTAAATTGTAGGATAACAGGATCAGACTTATAAATATTTCTGGGAATATGGGGATGTGTTCCTTTTCATTAAAAAATACTTTGCTCAAGGTACATTTTAAGGGAACCGAGAAAAATCCACTGTCTACTTCTGCCCCTGGCTAATTGTACCCCGGTCTCCCCTACTGTTAAAAAGGTTTCGAAACGCTTTACGATCCACATGAATATGATCTAATCAAAATATTTTTTTAAGCATCAAAATCCAATTTATTTCCCAAATCCAGTTTTTAAGTCATTTTTGTAAATTCTTTGAGCAAATTCTAAATAATCTTATCTAGAAGGAATGTGCAAAATTTCAGTGAACAGTGTATTAGTGAACAACTTGAAACTTTCAGAAAATATTTTTGGCATATTGTTGACGTGTTGTTAATTTTAATTAAATTAATTTAATTTTTTTTAAATTGCAAGATCCACGTAATCCCTTAAAAATTAATAAAAATACATTTTAATAGTTTCATTTACTTAAGTACTCAATGGGTCAAATCCTAAAGTACTCACTCAATGCTAGTGTCGCAGATTCAAATCCCTTTTAAACATCACAAGATTTCTTCAATGTTAAACATATTCAAATTGCATCCAGTGAGCTCCACTGCACCTGATTCCACGGGGGATGTGATTGACAACCCTATCTCTGTTTAAGAAAGAATAATAATACATGTTTAGAAAAACCGACTTACGGGAAGACCTATTTTCATAATTAATATTATTAAAACTTCATGATTTTATCTAAAGTTTAACACTATTAATGTGTTTGTTGCTTTTTATGTTTGAAAATTGCTTTACAACCAACGAGCATTATGATGATTGCGAACTTTTACTGTCTCATAAAATAAATCATTAAAGATTTAATGTTACTATTTGAAATCAGTGAAAAAGAGTTTATATATTTCCATCATTCCTTAACATAGCATAAATCTAAATATTTTAATTTTGATTAATTGCATCGTAGATCGAAATTACTTTGAAATTTGCATTTCAATTTCACAACTTTATTCAAAGAAATGTACAGTATATAAATCTCAAAATATCTCATTGAGAAGATCTAAAGTATTACCGCTATCTTTTAAGACAAAAGTACAAATAAATCTGAGCGTATCCGCCTTGAGAGTGAAAATTGTCCCACACTAAAATAACCAGAATAAAAACAATTTTCGTGGGAAGATCTTTTGGCATCAATCGGTCGGACACAGTGTCAGTAAAGTCCAGTGTGATGTCGTGATTTGTACCTGCCACACGGGCTTTCGGTGCCGGTCCCCCTCGTGGTTTGTGAAATTGTAAAAGAAGCACTTGTGATGTCTTAAAAAAATAATTTTGGTGGATCTCAATGGATTTTATGTGCGGCTTTAATATCCGCTTTCTCTCAGAAATCAGCGTTAGATTTGCCTTTCTGTCTGGCTAACAGCCGGGATTTTTATGCCTCTGATATTCTAATTTTGCTTTATTTCATTTTAAATATTGCCTAGTCGCACAATAAGCTCGCAGAAACTGTGAAAAGATATTGATCATATGTTTTGTTTTTGTGCCAGAAACAAAGTTAAATAGCCAAACGTTTAAAACTTCCAAATGCTTTTTGCACAATACGATCTTCTTTAGTTTATATACGTGATTGCTCTACCCCATTTCACTGACATGTTTTCCTGACATTTGTGCCGATTGTGTATTTGTTCGAGATAAATAGATTTGGGATCGAGAGTGAAAAGAAAGAAAGATTATCGTGACATTTTTCTCAGGGTGTCGTCATCAGGAGAAAATAACCGTGTTGTAATGGCCACCGACAATGTGATCGCCTGCGAGGCGATCTCAGAGAAACTCAACACTGTCGCCAGCGTGGCTGAAGCACTGGACAATGTTTTGCGTGACACTCAACATGGCTTGGAGGTCATCGAGACCACGACATCGGAGAAGAAGTGCGAAAATGGAACAGATGTAAGACTTTTATTGCTTTAAGTGTCTCTTAATTGATTAGATGGATATCCGCGGGAGAATAATTAAAGTGGTAGCCTTTCCGTATTGAATTGCCGAATTATAGAATTGACATTTCTTAGAGTACAATAGGGTAATTCTGAACAGAATATAATTCTGAATTTTGAAATTCCTCACTTTTTCAGGTAGACAAAGAGAAAAATAAGAAGACTAAGAAAAAGTTTAAAACCTGCATTCAAGAATATTTCTTCGGGGTCATTCGAGGTCTTTTTCTTTTGCCGAGCTGAAATAGTGCGAAAATCATAAAATTTAGAATTAAATCCTGTTCAGAATTAGGTATCCTATTCTATCCTATTATAGAAAATCTTTTGCATTAATTATCAAATTTTTGGTACAATGCCATGAAAAGCATTTTTTGACTATATTTTTTGTTATTTGTTTGACTGATCAATATAGGGATGGGTGGGGCAATTTCACACATATATGACTTTCGAAAATACAAATTTTTAGGTTAATAAGTTAATAATATTGGAAATCTGCCCTATAAGGGAAAAAGACCCGTCTTTGAATATTTTAATTTTCCTCTCATTTTCCATTGCAAACACTCTAGTAGATTAATCGAAGTTAAAACAACATATTTATTAGTCTATAGTTAAGAATAGTATTTATGTTTTGGGAAATGAGAGAAAAATTGAAAAATGCAAAGGCTGACGCATTCAAAGACAAGCCAATTTCCCTTATGATATTAAATACCCAGTACCAAAAAATCCAGAAAACTATTTGAACTTAATTATCTTGAATTTTGTTCCGTAACAGCTGAATGTTGAAACGAAGAATAACTTCAGTTGAACCTCAGATTAGCCTTAATCTAGAGTTAAAATTAAGCTAGGTTTAAATATTTTTTCGTATGCAGAAACGAGGTATAGTGCTTTGGCGTAAGCTGTTTTTGTCATACGGCAACCCCATATTTTGGCATTTCTGGCATGCCAGAAAATGTCAATTCGTCAATGTTTTCGTTCGATTTAGCAAGATTCCACGGCTTTTTCTCGTTATTTGGTAATCTTGAACCACCAGACTTGCTAAAAATTCTCTAAAATAAAATAGGAATCAATATTGTGGAAGTGAAAGAATGTGCATGTTTTTTGGGTGCAAAAAAAGCGCGATTCCCGCGACTCCTACTTCAGTGGCGACTCATTGAAGTTGCATATGGACGATGTTTCTTTTTATTTCAGGCAAAATTGGCTTTTTAAGAAGCTGTAAATAGAGTGAAGGTCTTATTTCTTTTCATTAAATCCACTAAAGTGCAGATTACATCAATTTGGTATCATTTAACAGTATTTTCAGGAAGAATTTACGGATAGATGTGGACAGGCTTATTCCATCTTTAAGCCAAAAATTATACCTCCGAAATCGGGGGTCTAATTTTTGGCTTAAACGTTAATCCACTGTTTAAATTTATTCTATTTCTCGTTCAAACATTAGAAAACAGTGGATCATCCTCGAATTATCTCTATACTTCGATTCAACATTCAGCTATAAATGTTTAGGAAATACGTCTTTAAAAAACTTTAGAGAGGTACTACCTTCTCCTATTGAAATTATTTTACTTTCTTATCCAATTCAATTTTTGAAGAAAAAAAAATTGTACAAAGTATTCAGTATTAATGCGACTTTCAAAAGCTATAAGTGCCTTAAACTACCCCATGCTCTCCTATTTCAGTATAAAAATGTTATTTTCTTGGTTAATTTATTGTGATTTAAAAAAAAATTCTATGTCAAATTTTATGAAGCGATTACGTGGGCTAAAAATCCTGAAAAACAGCATGTTTTCTCTATTTTTTTCAGCATGATAAATTTTTATTTTAATTCAAGTTTTTAAGCGTAAAAAAGTACTATATTTTAACTATATTTTCTGAAATCTTGGAATTCATATTTCCCTTAAAATTTCAGACGTTGGAGCTTAATTTTCAGAAATCTTTTTGAAAAAACTCACTTTGCGGTGGACAAGATTTCTCAGAGTATATATTCATCGAAAACCAAAAAAACAAATATTTCCTGTTAACTGATGAGTTAAACCACGGATTACTATTATATATTCCTGGATAGTAGGTAGACATTTTTGTGTTCCATAGTAGTGCAAAAAAAAGTGAATAAAAGTACGAATAAAGACGTCGTACCCTTGTTTCTTGATATTATCGAGACTGAAGATCACTTAAGTCCTACATTTTCATTCCTCAGGATCAAATCTCATCATTCCTGGGTGCACTTTTATTTGGTTTGTTTGCACTACTATGAGACACAAAAATCTCTACCTACTATCCAGGAATATATAATCAGTGGTTAAACTCGTACTTAAACGATACATTTTTTAAATTGAAAATTCGGCTTCTTTGAGAATATTATACAAAAATACAATTTTCAGAGTATTTTAAACCAGAGATGTAATGCCCAGCGCACAATAACTTTTATTTTGCAAACACGTTTTCTACATTTAAATGGGAATGAATGAAATATAGATCTAGTCATCTCGCTCACTCTCACAGGAAATTTTGAAAATATGTTTACAAACAAAAGTTATTGTGCGTTGGGCATAATTCACGAGCGTAACCAGATAAGTTTTATACTGGTTAATATATTTTATAAAAATAATATTGTGTGACTGCTTAAAAGAATGAAAAGTGTTTCTTATTAATATAAAATAGAGCTTTATATGAGATAATTTGTTTTTGTCATGGATAAATTTCCGATTAACCAAGCAATCGACGAACGAAATAGACAGGAACCAGTAACTAATTGTAACTGGTTATTTTCAAGAATTTGGCCCCAGTTTTCGTTTTGCAAAATGAGATATGATCAAGGCACAAAATTCAACCGCTTAAGTACGAGTTTAACTCATCAGCTAATAAGAAATATTTAGTTTCTTGACGTCAGCTGAATATACTCGGAGAAATTTGTTCACTGAAAAGTATGTTTTTTAATTCAGAAACCGTCTTCTAAAATCCGATCCCAACGACTGATTTTTAAAAAAAATTTGAAATGAAAATTCCACCATAGTTGAAATTATTATACCTTTCTATGCTTAAGAGTTCGAAATAAATATTTTTTTTATTATATGGAAAAAAGACGAAAAGAAAATATGCTGTTTTTCTATTGCTCCTAATCCACGTACCCCCTTTAAAAATCATAATTTTTCTGAGTTTAGATTTTTTATGAAATATTTGTTGTGTTGCTGGTCTTGAATTTTTAAGAATCGATCTGCGTTGATCTCTAGGCTATAAATAGCGTCGGTTGTTAATCTTAAGGCTTAATTTTTCGATTTCTCATTTAATAATTCTCGCAATGCACTGAAAAAATTATTATTATTATTTGATAATATTTTTGAAAAGAAACTCAATGTTAAGCCGCGTATCGTATCCCTAAAGAAACTAACTGAAAAATTACTTCTTAATTAAAAAGAACATTGAAAAATTCTTTATCAATAAAGATATTTGAAAACCTGTTTAAAATTTTCAACCAAATATGATAAAACATAATTTGACATTGAAAATTCTCAAATCTATTTTCAGGACTGGAATTCAAGCTTGAAATCATCGAAATCTTCCACCGAAGATGAGTCTTTTATAACTGCTTCAGATTGCACCTGGACACCCCAGTCGCGATCTTCATCTTATCATACAGCCTCAGAATGCCGAGCATCACCGTGGTGGGATTCTGAAAAGAATTCCCTGGACATAGCCGATGTGTCTGACATCGAAGCTGAGATTCCTTCAAATAAACATCACGTTCATTCATCAAATTCAGCATCTTTTGATGAATCTGAACACAGTTTCCTATCCCATCATTCACCACTCTTTGTGCAGAGTGATTCAGATGATGCCAGAAAGAGACCTCTGCACAATCGTGCACGGGATTCTCCAGATCCCGGAGTTCTTCTTGAAGATGACAAAGAAACTACGGGCAGAGAAAGTGAATCCGAAGTGATTGAGAAGGTGAGAAGTGAGGCTAATCCGAGTGCTCATGATTTTCTGACATGGAATGGCTACTGCCAGAGCTTCATAACAAAACAAACCATCAAGGGATGCTTATGATGGGATCTCATGAATACATTCAAATGATCATATCAACGAAATTGCTTTTCTACATCACAATCTACCCCTCCTCATCAGACTTTCCTTGCTCAAGAAATGCTTCAAGTATTTTCTTCATCGTCCAGATACATACATAATTTATTAATACTATATACTTTCTTGTTTAATTTATAATAATTTAGTTATTTCTTTAAAAAAAATATAAATTGTTTTTAATTCATTTTATCAAATTCAATTACCAAAGTGGATTACAATGATTGACGAAGAAGAAAAATATCTCTTTGGTATTATTTTTTTTTAGTGTTTGACTTATCTGATAATTATTATTGTTTTCTTTCTATTATTATTTTTTTTGTTTGAAATAAATTATTAGCAATAAAATTCATTAGGCATAACACTGATTACTCTGAAGTTTATTAAATGGTATTCCTATGGTCTTTCGCTTATGTCATGTTCATATGTGTATGAATGAAATTTCTATTTTGATGCACTATTCAATTAATTGCCCAGTTAATTAATTATATTTCTTTTTCCTCTAAAAATTTGTGGCTTTTGGCATTGCTCCAATTAACTTTACTTCTTAGTCCCGTCTAGTCAATTATTTTGAATAATCTACCGAGGAGGAAGAGGTGGAAAAAGTTTATTATCACTATTGCAGTTTTTATTGTTTTAAGATATTTTTGTAATGGGAATCAATGGGATATGACAAATAGGGGAAGTCTTTCAGACTTCACACAACTCTGACTTCGAACACTTCATATATTTCTCATATTCCTTTAATGAATCTGACCTAATAGCAATATATTTTAAAAGCTAGTTGTAACTGAAAAAATTGGGTAGGATTCATTGAAGGATAATGGAAAAAATATGAATTGTTCGAAGTCAGATTATGTGCAAAAACTGAAAGCCTTCCCTTAATGCTTTCAACATACATATCCAATAATTTAAAGAAACGATGCCGTAGGGCGGATTCTCCACTCCCCGCTTTTATAAACCATTTAATAAATTTTTAAATCGCTCTTAACACTGTTTGAAACTTTCTTAATCCAAAATACTAATTTCATTTTTGGTTAATTTATTTATTTATAAGATATTAGGTTAACCTCCTATGTAGGAACCGTCTACAAATGAATTTCGATCCCTGAAGAAGTATATTTTTATTAAGTTTATTAGCCAAATTGCAGTTAAAAGTCATAAATTTATTACTTTAGTTTATTTTTTTATTTATTAATAGAAGGAACTGAGATTTGCAACCTTGAAAAATAATTTTCGTTTCATTATTAATATAAAATATAAGATCAAAATATAACAACTGGCTATGAAAAGAACTAAATTTCAGTTGTAAAATATATTATATATATTTCACAGTATTCATTCAACTGAAGATGAAATTTCTGAATTTTAAATATTTGATTACGAATTAAGGGAGAATCGAATGGTTTTAAATACCAAAGTATGGATCATGCCCCAATTCCTTGGAAAATTCTAGTTTTTTGCTTAGGAATTAGCGAGTCAAAATATTTGAATTTATCTTAATATTTATTTATGTTGTTCTGTGAGGAAATTTCAAGCCCCATATTGGTTCTATCCAAAGTAAAACGGTGTAACTTGATCGAATTATATCAAAGATTAGATCTTAACTAATTTTCGTTGATAGAGTTTTTCTGTCCCGTTTCTGTGTTAAAATATTTTAAAAGAACTAAAACAGTGAGAATTCCAGGCAAGTTTACACAATTTTAAAGTGCGTGTAACTCTTAATACTTATTGGATTGTAAGTTGAATTTTGGTAATAAAAATTTGCATAAGCCAATTTTTCAACACTATTGCTAAGTCGGTGTGGCAGAGAACGAAATTAAATATTGGGAATATTTTTTTTAGGCACTCAATGGGTCAAGTGGTAGAGCACTCGCTCTATGATGTAAATGTCCCGGGTTCGAATCCCCTTTTAGTCACCAGGAGTTTCTCTGGTGTTAAAGATGTTCGGATTGCATCCAGTGAGCTCCACTGTAATTGATTACACGGGGCATGGAACTGACAAACCCATCCCTGTATAAGGAAAAAATAATAATGGATGTTCCGTACTCCCCTTGCGGGAAGGCCTAAGGGGCTTGACAGATCTGAGGATTAGCCGAGAGACGGCTTAGAGTAATTGTATTAGAAATAATGTTCAAACTACATTTCCATCATTTTCCACTAAGTCGTCTCTCGGCTTAAGTCGTAAGTGTGTCTAGGTATCTGTATGGAACGTTGTACCACCATTATTATTATTTTTTTTTGGTTTATAGGACCTGTACCAAATTTCAGCCTAGTCAGATGTGAGCACCAAAGTACTAAGTTCAAAATGTTAATATTTTTAATACAAATTGGAATTTTTTGTAACTTCATCTTCAGTTGGGAACCTTGTTGATTGTTTATGATTTTTATTTTTTCTAAAATCATTCATAATGAAAATACAGTCATTGCTTTGGGTAATATTTCAGCCATCCTAATTCTTGTAGTACCTTATACCCTTCCGGAAGCATTCTAAGGTCTTTTCCGCTTAACTTCGTTTGTAGGGGCATTTTTTTTGTTCTTTCTTTGCATTATACGACTTCTAGAGAATCAAAAACCAAAAACTCATGAAATCTTGAGAAACAAAGGCAGTGACCGAAATTGCAAACAGGTCGAAATTTGATACGGTTTCCCTACTATACAAAGAAGAATACAAGAATGATTTTTGACTTTTCCTTGCTCCTCAGGTATGGAAATTACTAGGAATGAGCCTATCACGAAGATCGTACGTAGGGTCGAAGGAACACTTCTTCGGTTGGAAATACTTGTTTTCAATTTCGTCAAAATATCTCAATTTATTAAATGTATTTAATTAAATGCAAGTAACATGACGCTTTTTTTTATTAATCTACCTTTTTCTATAAGGATGAGTGCATAAATTCAGTTTCACATTTTGTACATAATTTGGTGCCAATAGGTCAGGACACAAGTTCTTAAATTGTCAATAGGTGTTCCTTTGACCCTATTTGTACCCCCCCCGCCCCCCTTTGTTGTGTTATAATTTATTTTTCTTAAGATGGAGCTAAATGATCCAAAGGTCATATCCGTATCAACGTTTCTTTTTTTTTTTGTAAACCCACTCCGATTGGCCGAAGATCATCTGTAAAGAATCCTTTCTTACCGCGCAAAAGAGGTCCGCTAAGGGAATACGACGAGATACTACCTTGAATTTGTATCTTGAACATTTCTTCATTTAAAACTGCAACTTGCACGATATAAGAAACCATCTGTAAATTGCTTGACGTAAAATATGTTCCACAGACGGAGATTACTGTTTAATCACATCATGCATTTTCTACATTAATCTTCACGGTAGACATTAAGATTGCAAGCTGTTAAAACGCCCGTCGAAGGAAGGTTTCTTCAGTTCGCAATTTTGTGTTTTTGGCTCGGTATTGAGCTAGTAAACTTCATACATCTACAAATCTTAGCGCATTCGCCGGCTTTTTCGATAAAACCAACCAACAACATGAAACACATGATCATATTTTTCTGAAGATGTGTACGTGAGAAGCTGCCGTGGCTGGCAAGTGAACAAGTCGCCAGCAACTTCTTAAGTTTCTCGATCTGCCAGTTCAGTTCTTGAAGTGATCGCGAGTGCTGTGGTCGGTCTTTAGGGTGTGTAGCTCGATTCGTGTTTGCCTGCAAATCAATATAAATTCCTGTGCTGTGTGTTTTTTCATCTTCTCTCTTGGTTGAAAAGCAAGAAAAAAAAGTTTTGCACATTTATCTTCTCTGTTCCAAGACCACATTCAACTTAACTCTCGGGGATGTTTATCTAACTATTTTTGGCTAAAAATATCACTTTTTTTGGATACAGGATTTCATTCAAGAGTGTTCTTCAATAGCAAATATGTTTATCGATATTTTCTCAGAATGATAGTTTCAAGTATTTTCAATTTGTATGGAATTTATGTGATCAATGCCTAATTGAGGAATGTTCGCTGTGTGATTATCCATCGAGATATCGCAATTGTGTGTAGTTTTTCATCTTTGGATCAATTTGGCTCAATAAAAAAAAACGGGCAATGGATTCGGACGCTGCAGCCTCTCTCGAGGCTTTTGGATACCACTCAACACTGCCTGGAACAACGACCATCAGCACTATTGTCCTCCACAGTGGACCAGTGAAACTCGTCGTGGCTCTGCTTCAAGTAAGAAATTGCCCCATGTGTGTAATTTGTCGCAGAAATAATTAAAGTGTATGGTAAATGTCAGTGAAAGTTTAAAAGGTCATAATGATTGTGGTGGACGCATGAAAGGCAATCAGAGAAGTGCTCAATTCTTTCACTTGTCCCGATTATCGCTCATGATAGTCGTATACACTTATTTGCTCTTATGGAGTCTTGAGAAAATATGTAAGATGTATGATACTAAAAAGCATTGACTTTCTGTAATCGCAACACAAGACTTTTTTTAGCTTTTGAGAAACCATAAAATTTATGAGTAAGACCATCTGTTTCAGATGGGGGTGTAGCCAACATCGCTAATTTATTTTACAACTTAGAATTTTCTCTATCAAAAATTTATATGAGCTAAAATTTTGACAGGTATAAATTATACTTGTTAAGTTAAATAAAAATAAAAATTCTGGAAGATGTAAAGTTTTGAAAGTTTAACTTGCATCAGTAAAATCGTTATTTCAAACTCCCAAAAAATCAATGGAATATGTTTGGTTTTAAAAGAAAACCCAAGCAATTACAAAAATAGGAATAATTTCAACAATTAGAATCTCATCTCATTGCATAAAGAATAATCTAAATAAAAAAATATAGAGTCGGATTTTCAAAAATCTTAGACGTCTTAGAATATTTCTTGCCATTTAGCTTTTAAGTTCGTACGTCTAGAAAAGTCTCTAAATTAATTTCAGTCTCTTTGATTTGGAAAAATAATTTCATTTTTATTCTATATTCATTTATTTGGAACTTTGAAGTTCTTAATTAACTTTTTAGCCAATTTTTACTAATACAATTTGATTTTTCATTAATCCAAATTCAAAAAATATTGCGGATGGGATTAAATCATTTTAAGTTGAAATCCAAACCGCAATAGAAACTGTTTTATAAATTTTTATTGTAAATTTTATTGCAATAATGCATTACGAAAGCAGAACGTTTTTAATTGATATTGTATTTAACTTAGAGTACTTTCATTTGTTATAAATTAGCAATATTCATTAGGGTATTTACAATCTTATAACTCTTCAGGTTTAAATAAAAATCTACGAGAAATACATGTTTCAAGCAAATCGTTGAAAAATATTTGAATTACTTCATGCTCTAAAAGTGATTTCCATTTTTTAATGGTTTTAAGTAAAAATGGATGCTAAATTTTAGTGCTCAAAATAACCATAATTAAGAGTTTGAATAGTCTTGAGAAAGAGATATGGAACGCGATCTTACATATTATATATGTACTGGTTAATCGTGAATACTTATAGAGTAATGATTTGAAGATTGTGAGATTGGACAAGTTGAACAACAATTTTTCCTGAAAAAAAGGGTGGCACAAAGTTGCACAACTTTCGTTTGCAGCTTTGTGCCACATAGGGTAAAATGAGGTAATTTGGAACCAATTATAATTTGGGACATTTGAGACTTTCTGGTTATTTCAGACTAGCAAAGACAAAACAAAGACCACGAAATAGAAGAAAAAGACGATTAAGAAGAACAGGAACAGCTTTTCTTCCTTTTGATACTTTAAAACTGTGAAAAAATCTCAAATGTCCCAAATTGTAAATAGTTCCAAATTACCTCATTTTACCCTACAAGGAATTTTCCTCCTTGTCCAAAGATACGCGGATTTTTTTCTATTGTGGGGCTATATTCTTGTGACGTGTTGATATCTTGGATAAAAATCTCATTCAAATATCTCAACTAATTTGGAAAATATTCAAGAAAAACTTGAAAAAGTGGTACAAAGTTTTATGATTTGACGGTAAATCATCTCTCGTGCTATTGATGCTTTTGTTAGGCAGATAGTATTTTATTTTGTTTTTCTTTTTATTATTTAATTGAACTTTGTAAATTCATATTTCCTTCTGATATTCCCCGATAAAAAATAATGAAAAATTCGATAAATCTCAAATTAGGTACTGAGATTATTGTAATTAAGAAAATGCGTATTGAAAGTTGAAGGTTAAAAATGACACTTTGTATATTTTAAAATAATCTCATCGGAATATTTATTATTTAAAAGGATCTTTAGACTATTTTTTAAGGATTTCTAAAACTCAACTTATTTTCTTCAAGCCTTAAAAAAACAAAAACGTAACACTTCTTTGAGTTTCCTATAATTTTAAGATTCATTACACAAACTTTTTGAATAATTTAACTCTTTTGCGTCACACTTTTATTCAGCAGATGAATTCATGTAAAACTGAGTTTTTTCTAATGCTTTATGATCAAATATAATAGTTCTGATAGGAAACAAATTTTCCATTGCGTGAATACTCGGAAAAACCCCGGGTCATATATGACCCTATTGTCCTTAAGGGAAGTGTACATACCATTTTCAAAATCTATATCACGGGCTTTTTAAGAGTTTTTTTTGCTTGAAATTACTAATTTGGCCAAAACCATGGCAAACTGGATTGTCTTGATGAACACTGTACTCCTGCTGTTCAAGGAATCTTCCTGGTAATCCCTTGAACAGTCACTGTCACAATATTTTGAGTGGTATTTGGCAAAAATAAACTTATCTACATATTTATTCACACACAATACAATTGCACAATATGAGACGCTTGCAGAATACTCTAAAATATTACAAAATATGTTGTAATTCATCAGATATTAAATGAAATGTCCAGGAGCAAGATGTCCCACCTGCATTTCACAAAGAAAATCAATGTCCCAACTACATTTCGCTATAGGTTTGGGACGAAAACACTGTTGCCCTTGCCGACAATAGGGTCATATATGACCCGGAAAATTCTACGCGCTTTTCTGGAAAATTGAGAGTAGTTTATTATATCAAAATATGCAATATACAATCTTTGGATATTCTATTTTGTGTTTCTAAAGAACTTTTTGCTGAAAAAAAAATAATATAAAAAATTTTGAAAAGAAAAGTCATTTCACAAAGTTCGAAATTCGTGATTTTTGATCTCAAATATTTTCTTTTCCTGAATATCTGGAGTCTTGAGAAAATTAGCTTAGAATCTTACATCCTTCTATTATAATGTCGTGCACAAACCGATAGATTCCAATTAATGTAAATAGTCAAAAAAAAATTGTTTTTTCCCCGGGTCATATATAACCCTAATGACGCGAAAGAGTTAATGCTGTCAATACTCAAAATTTGGCAGTGAGCTGAAAAGTTACGGGTCAGTAGGTTGGGGAAACAGTGCAACAGTAAACACGGGGTAGTTGCAAATACTGCAAATTTTCTAAAGTAGATATTATCAGAGGAGGAGAAATATATGAATTCATAGATATTATAGGGATCCTTGTCCACTGCAAAAATGGTTGACATAAGTCCGGGTAGGGCTAGGTATATAATATCAGTGTTTCATGCTCCTCCTTGCTTACTGCCCCAGTCTCCCTTATGTAATTTTAAGACGAAATATTTAGTTTAAGTCTTAAAGATAAGGTTAAAAATTTAATTTGGAATAAAGCTCCATTGTCTTAGCTCAAGCTCATTAATTTGATATTGTACATTCGAATTTAAATTAATTATTTTTTTTTACTTCTGACTGTTTTAAAGAGCTTTTGCATTTCAAAGAGAAACAAACCTTATATAGAATATGATTATTCTCAGAATCGATTGAGAAATATTCTTTTATTGATTAATGGTTTCCCAAAAATTTATATAATAAATAATCCATTCGATTTAACGTTTAACTGCTTTAATTTTTTTTCTGCATTTGTAGCCATAAAATCAAACTCGAACAGCCCCACTGGCTCCTACACAGTTTTCGGTAAAATTTAGACATATTGGAGGATTTTAATCCAGCACGCAAATCATATTTAAAATTTTACCCTAAAACAAGATTATGAAATGAGCAATTTATCCGTGAAAATAAAAATCTAAAAAAGGCGAAAACAAAATATTGTGAAAAAACGTCCTGTATGCTTGGTCTCGTGAATAAATAAACACGTAAATTTTGGTGAAAAAAAATCAGTGTGATAAGTTATGCGGTATAATGTGGAGATCACCTTAGAAATATTTAACACATTCCTGCTTGAGCTTTCAATGGCTTAGCGGCGTGACATCACATATGCGACTCGCCAGGGTCATTTAGCACATCTTCGTATACAGGTTGTGTGTGTCACATATGTCCCCCTAATAAAAGATATAGCAATTATGTATTATTCAATTCTGGCATTAATGTTTATGCCAAACATTCATAAAGTCAAGTACACTATGCATAGAGTGTATTATGCAAATTTTTTACTATATTTCTCTACAGTTCAGGGTGTGAGAACAAACTCATTAAAATATTTCACGACCAGGAATTCAATATTTAATCGTTCAATATTCACTCAATCAATGGGCCACTTTCTGGAGTGTGTATATATATATTCTTTTTTGGCCTTACGCAATAACCGCTCTGGCATTTTGTGCTATATGCCCATTCAGTCTGATGAAAAGATCAGCTTGAAGAAACATACATATAAGTGAAGTTTAATGGTCTTTCTCAACAGAATTAGGAACAGCAACATATTTCTCTTATTTTTTCTCCCTCTTCATGTACCTCCCAGCTATATTGCTCAGGGTTCTGGATAGGAAGATCAACAGAGAAAAACTCGCACATATGCTAAATGGAAAGTAAATTCACAGTTCATGAGTACAAACATTCATGACGTAGTCTTAAAATTCTAATTTTAAATTGGGACTCATGCACATAAACATTCTGCTCAGCACATTCGGCACTTTTCTATACTCTTTTTTTTTTTACTTTTCCTTTTTGTGATTATATATATCGGGTAAAATGGAACGAGCATAGAATCACAAACTCCATTCCTTCATGTATTACTCAACGCATCTTTTCATGGAGTTCAGTAGATAGTCCTCTGGCAAATTTTTATGTTAGTGTTGAGTTCTAAAATTAAATTCGTGGAGTAAGAAGATGTTTCAAATATCAAACATGAAGATCGCAACAATTTTGAAAATTAGTCGATGGGGTAGAAGAGCTATTTGCATAGTAATGTGTACGTATGCTACTTGTACATTATGTATGGATGTTATACTCTCAAGACAAGAATCACTACAGGCCGTTTATGCCCTCAAACAATCTTCAGACAACTTTGCTAAATTTAATTGCATTTATTTAAATGTTTTAAAGGCATAGCAGGAAGTAGATGGATGAAATATACCTTTCTTGATTTTTTTCATTTTATTTCCTAACGATGTTTTGCTGATTAATATCCTGAAATATTTTAAAGAAGTAAATTGTGAAAACAAGAAAAGATTATTTTTCTATTGACTTCCTTTAACACATCCTATTTATGCCAATATACTTTAAATTTACAATTTTTTTTAATATACTAATATTTATGCAATTTTCACTCAATGGCTTCAAATTCTTCAAATACTCAAGCTGATCCTCGAGAATAATTATCCCGTAAAATTTGAAAGTATAAAGGAAATTTATATGAAAAGAACCTTTTATCTCTACACAGAAGAAATATTTTGTAAAAATGTTCGTAAATGTTTGTGAATTCCTATGGGGAAGTTACGAAATGCTTGTGAATCGTATAACCCACAAACATGTTCGTAAAAGTATGTACTTTTTTCACAAACATTGTTTGTAACATGATCACTTGACGAGCATCTTTTGTACTTTTACAAACATTTGTTCGAAAATGCTCGTAAAATTTTGTCATTTTTTCGTAAATGTTTGTTTTCCTGTCGAGCATTTTACGAACATTTACGAACAAATGACAAAATTTTACGAATATTTTTTTGTGTGTTTAAAAACATTTACGTACGAGCAAATGTTTGTAAAAAAAAACAAAAAATGCTCGTCAAGTGATTATATTGCGAACAATGTTTGTGGAAAAATTACAAACTTTTACGAACTTGTTTGTTGGATTATACGCTTTTCGAGCATTTCGTAAGTCCCTCGTAGGAATATTTGTGAATAGTTTTATGAAATATTTTTTCTGGGTTATAAAAATTGCTTCACTGTATTCAGTATCAATGGGTTAAGTTTTACATTGGCATTGATAGTTTCAGCTGATTCTCTACGGTTAAATTTTACAGAATAAATATTTTTGAGGATCAGCCTTAATCTATTTAGACTTAATAGTCTATTTTAACTTAATCAAACTCTTTTCAAAAAATATTTTACTTTATCTACAAAAAGTATTAAATAGTTAAAATCCAATCATATTAACTAGCTTCGCGTCATTCTTGAACTTTTTTTGTTCATAAAAAATGTTGAATTTTTTTAAATAAAATTTTAAGTCATAGAAAATATTCTTTTAGACAACTAATGCGATATTTAAATGCAATAGTGATTTTGACCTTCCGGCTAACACATTAAGTACTTATTAAGTAGATAAATACTTGTTCACTCAATGATTCACTTAGGAGTTATAAAACATTCAACTACTTAAAAGATATATACAAAAAAAAAGAAAAACATCAGCGTTTTCTGGTACATAGCCCTAACACTGTAAGTACTTAAGTAAGGGCCTTGACAGACCTGAGGATTAGCCGAGAGACGGCTTAGCGTAATTACATTCGAAATAATGGTTAGACTACATTTCGATCATTTTCCACTAAGTCGTCTCTCTGCTTAAGTCGTAAGTGTGTCTAGGGCATAAGGGTTTTGTAAAAGTCCTGAATGAAGTAATTTGTATATCCACTACGTACTTAATTAAGGACTTTTGACTAAGTCTTTTTTAAATACCCTAATGTTTATAAAACATTATATCTTTAGTGTATCTATTTCTTTTATTTCTAAAAAAAAGGAAAAAAAAACACTTTTGCCTAATTGGCAAGGTGTACACGTTTCTACCAGTTCTGTTAGGTTGTGCGGCATTACACTTTTTTGCTGTATGCAACTGTCTCCGGATGGAAATGTTGTTATTTTTTTTATCTTTCGGCAGAAGTATTTCAAATGCATTCTGGTATAAAAAAAAAGTCGAAAAGACAATAGATTAAAGAAATACAATATAGATAAACTCTCGGAATATGAGTTTCTGGGACTCAAGGGTATAGATATGTACCCCAAGCTTTCGGATTTCTCTGGTAGGACTACAGAGAAATAGTGAGAGGATTCATCAAAATTTGGCGATTTAACGTGCAGCAGTTCATTTTCAGCAGTGGAAAAAGTTTGTTTAAAATATTTTATTATTCAAATTCATTCTAAAATCATTTATCATTAAAAACTCAATATCTAAGTTAAATAATTTTGAGTATGAATAACAATCCATACCACTATCCTGCTTAATCTTATGGGGTAAAAGCTATCTTGAGACGCTACTTTAGGCTAAGTAATGTGGCTTTCTCCAATCTTCTTTAATACCAAAGTTTTTTGATATTTCATGGAAAATTAATCATATTGAGGTATTTTTTTATAAATACGTTTAATAATATGTGCGTAAATGACCATATTGCGCATTTCAGACTAAACTTGCACTATATATCGCAACGTGTGCGAATTTTGATTTGAAGACTCAAGTGAAAGAAGTTAAATGCAGCGAGAACAGCTAAAGCAAAAGCACTGATGAGCATTTTCTTCAAGTAAATTAATTATGTGGCGAGCCAAAGTGTAGATTAGAGAAGCGATGCAAAATTTATATTTAACCGTTGATGCAAGTAATAATATTCAATTTTCTCTCTCGCATACACTGCAAAATGAACAAGAAGTAAAGTGTTATAGGGAAAAATGCATTTGCCATAGCATTCACGTAAATGGCATTAAATCGAGGAAAGATAGAAATAAATCTATTGATGCCTCTTTTAACCACGCAAGTAGGAAGTAATAACAATAAATTGTGTTGTCTTCATAGAGAGAAATTACTGTCGAATACTGATCCTTTGTAACAACAAACACCATGTTGGTGACACAAGGACTATATTTAACATAAAATAAAATTTTCATTTTAGCACATTTAATGATCTTTCTCTGTTTAAGTGTCTTGAATATGCAAATAAATAATATTTAAATTTAAACATATTTCTTCATATTTGTTTTTCAATTTACATTTGTCAATTTTACTTTTCTTCTTTGCGTGTTGCAAATTCAAAGATGCGATTTCACACAGTTTATCTTGATCTACTGAGGAATTCGATGATCTTAAGATTAACAGTATACCTCTGCCGATTGATATATTGAGTGGCTGAAATGGTCATAAAATTGAATCAAATTGCATTTCAACTTATTTTAATTTATTGCGGTTTGTAATGGTCATTTGCTGCCATATAAAATAATACGCTCTAGAAATATAGACTAAAATATTTTCTCCTCATATTACATTCTTCTACTGTGCAGAATTGTTTGTAAAAGTCTTCCAATGTATTTTCACACATTTCACTAAAAATATCTACATATAATTATTCTATAGGTTAAAATAAAGGGGTTTATACACAAAGACAGAATACTAATCAGACTGCTCATAGGCAAGAAATATTCATGGACTTTATAAGGTCATTTTTTACCAATTCTTTTCAACGTGAGCCTGTGATTTTATACATACATATATGTATACGAAAAGCCGATATTATTTATAGTACCAGATATTACAAGTTTTTAAATAAAAATCGCCAGTCAAAAGATAACTTTAAAAACTGTGCTACCTCAAAGGATACATCAAATGGCAGAGATTAATGACTATTAAAGGACAATCGCATACGGTATATTATAAGCAAACTGGACGATTTTGGATAATTTATTTCCACGCAATTCAAATCAGAATTCCTGACTGGAAAGAAATTTTAATTACTTCAGTCCTTCAATGACATGAGAAATAAATAGCCTGTTAGAAGAAGAAATATATTTTATTGCTCTTTTCTCGCCTTGTAGAAATTTATGTAAAATTTGCACACCTAGATACGCACGGAAAGTTTGACATCGCATCGATTTTGATAACATTTTCCTTCATTCCCTTCTCTTATTTGTATTCTCAGTGAGAAATTACTTTCTTAGATATTTACACTATATAAATAAATGGTGTTCGTAATGGTTTAATGTAAAGTATTTTAAATTCAGTAACCGTTAAGAGGTGTATTTGATAACGCTCGCAGTTGTAAGCAATAAATACCAAAAATATATCATTCTCTTCAATATTTTTAGTGCATATTGCATATTCTTATGCTCAACGCACAATAATATTTGTTTTGTAAACATGTTTTTGACATTTCAGTAAGAGTGAGTGAGATCTAGATCTAGTCGTCTCGCTCACTCTCACAGGAAATTTTGAAAACATGTTTATAAACAAAAGTTATTGTGCACTGGTCATTATAATGCCCAACGTACAATAATTTTTATTTGTAAAAATGTTTTCGAAATTATTAATGAGTGTAAGATTGATGACTAGATGTAGATTTCATTCATTCTAATTCAAAAATATATACTTCCAAAATAAAAATCATTGTGCATTGGGCATAAAGCTAACGAATGGTATTTCGAAATGGCATTGAATAAATGAGCAGTAAAAAGTTAAAATTGATCAGTAACAAAAAAATTTGAAACAGTGATATTATCGTCCAAATTTTGGCAAAGGGCTTTTCACTCTATATGGAACAATTTTAAATGTTAAATATGTAAATTAGGCCCATTTTTGTAAAGATTTAAGTTTTTTACTGACCATAATTAGATATTTTACTGATCATTTTTAATATTTTACTGCCCATTTAGAATTTTTTACTGATCGTTTGTTTTTTGCCTTTCGAAATGCGTGTAAATTCGATTTAAGGCTCGAATTAAGGATTATAGTTATTTTAAGAATTGAGAGTATCTGATTTATAATTTTCTTTCATCTTAGTACTTCTAACGTTGATTTTGCAACATAAAATGTTCTAAAAGGTTGTATTATTTTATAAGACCTGTATTAGTTTTTTTTCCTTTGCGTCTTCTTTTTGCAATAAATTACTTGGAAATCGGGAAGAAATGGATTGACATTAATGATTGACATTAAATAAGAATTCAGCATTCATTTTAATTTGTAATAACAAAATCCTATTTAAATCATGGAATTTTGAAGTTTCGAGAAGACTATGGCCTCTACACACTAGAGAAATTTATGTTCATATTCAAGAGTGTCTCCTACACAAGCGTAAGGAATTTGCTTCAATATGGACATAAATTTCTCTAGTGTGTAGAGACCATAAGACAAAAATTTCATAAACATTTTAAATGTTATTTTCTTCCACCTTCCATTCAATTTAATAATTTATGGCTTCATATATTTAAATGTATGAAAGAAGTGCGTAAAGGCCAATAACTCTTGGAAATGTTGACAAATTGTCCAGACTCTCAAAAGTGCTCAAAATACAAAGAAATTATATCTGCATTTTTCAATTTTATACAATCCTGCATTACTATCAAATCATTATTTAGGAATAAGGGCGCTACTTTCGGACGTCTCAATCTTCGGACAACTTAATCCTTTTTTCTATGTTTTTAATAGATTTGACCCATTTGACCCAGAATATAATTTTATAATGGATCAGATTTATTAAAAAACATATTGAAAAGAATGAATTGTTCGAAGCTTGGGTTATCCGAAGGTAAGGCGCTTTTCCCTAGTTTTTTGTTAGGTTTTGATTTTACTAAAATTATTTAATGATAATGGCCGCTACACACTATGAAAAATTTCTTTAAAAAATGCCTTTTTAAAGAAAATTTCCCCTATCCTTGTAGACAGAAACGTCAAAATTTCTTAAAAAGGGCAATTTTTGACGAAAATCGCTTATAGTGTGTAGACACCATAAATGATCAGTATTGGATCATCAATTATTTAAAATGAGAGTCAATATATGATTATTATTAATGCCTCCGGTAGACCTTTTAGATCGGTAAAATTTCATAAAAAGAAAATTCGCGTCCTTTCTTTTTCAAAAGATTTGCATAAGTCTATTCTACTCTTTCGACTTCAAATTGGACTAAACGAAATTTAATTTGCTGTGATGTTCAAAAGAAGAAGAAGAGTGCAACAGATAAGGATAGATATATGCAGAACTTTTGAGAAGGAAAAGGATGTGATTTTTGATTTTAAAAATTTTTTTGATCTCAAAGGTGTGCCGGAGTCGTAAGTATAAAATCATTGTGGGACTTTAAGCTAGGTATTTATTTGCCCAAAAGAATATTCCATAATCTCTACAACAATTTTAGATGCTATTTTTATAAATTACAATCCCTTTTGTAAACATATAGATTTTTTAAAGATCTATATAAATATTTTTCTTTAAAGTATTTGAATTCATGTTTGTCTTTAATTCTTGAACCACACCTTTAAATCGTATTTTGTTAGACTTAATTTTAAACGTAAATATAATATACTGTACGTGTACTTTGCATAATTCTAAAATAAAATGAACTTTCATGGAGACCATTTACACCACCGCATTAGATTGAAATTGAATTGTCTTAAAATCTGTTGTTATTGGCTGTATTCCATTGAAATTGTTTTAATTCAGTATAAATAGCCTCAATAATGAGATCATTTACGCACCGTAGATTGAGATTGAGTAATTCCAAAAATCGATATTTTGACAATTCAATCTCAATCTGCGGTGATGTAAATATCCCCATGTATAGTAATTTAGATTAGCAGTTTTTTTTCTTATACGATTTTAGATGCAAGCGAAAAGCAACAATACGTCAACAATTTAATCTAATTAAAAATATTGCAAATTGACATCCAAATTCCCAACAAAATATTTGTAAAGCAAATTATCATAGTCTTATTGCTCAAATGAAAAGCAAAGAAGTTGATGTTTAGGTAAAGGGCTAACAGCAGTTTTCACCCATATGAATACGGTTTAAAGTAAATGTTCCACTTGAGAGAGCGTCATCTGAGTTGATGCAAATTGAACCTCTCCTTTTCCTTGCACTGCAACAATTTAATGAGAAAGCAAGCTTTTATACACGTAACACCAATCGTGATAAGTCGAATGCACCCATAAAATTTGAATACAATTACCAAATGACAAATTTCACTGTGCAAAATTAAAGAAGTATTAAAGAATAAACATTTCTTTTGAACTCAAGTAATGGACCTTCTTTCGGAATACCGTCTTGGTGTTCCAGTGAGTGAGTCTGCAAGATATTATTTCCCATGCACTAAGAAAAACCGAATCAAGAGCCAATTTTGTGCAAAACATTATGAGCTACAAATGCATTTAATTACCTTTCGTTGGGGAAGATAATTATTAATAACTGCATTTACCGTCTTTCCACTATGCAATTTGTTGTCGTACAACATGCACATTTATGTATTTTCTTTTATGTTGAGATTATCTCGAAAGAATATTGAAATAAATTATTAAAACGTGTATATAATATACATATTTCATTTGTGTTATATAGATTCAGATGTTTGCATTGCATTAATATACAACACTACATGACTCATTTATAGTTTTTTCTTTCATAATACTAAATGATTGACATAAAAATTAACTTTTGGTGCATAATGTTGAGAACAACTGAATTAATGTTGAAATGTGTTTTTTTCCAAAATTATATTGAAAACTAAATTTTAATATGACCTTGAGATAAGAGATTCGAAAGGAAGCAAGAATTAACAATACTGCTGGATTTTCTTTTTCAAATTTTTCACGACTTTATTACACGATAATTTTCATGAATTAATAATAAAATGATATAAGAAAGCAATACACTATTGCAATTTCTAATCTAAAAAAATGAAAATCTCAATTGGATGTCAAAATGTGTAAAAGACTTATAATACCAGCTTCAAACCTAATTGAGAAAACATTTTCTAAACATAGTTAAAAATTTTATTTTATTTAGCTTTTTTTGTCACATTAAAGAGCAATTTGTTTTCTATTTTCTGTTGTTTTTCACAAATTCCAAAAATTCAGCATTTCGGACCAGATTTTAGGATTTGCTTTTGAAAAACTTGCTTTATGGTAATCACAATTACTCGGAATAGATTAATCTGAAGCCGGAAAACCAAGTATTTTCTACTAGAAGAAGAATTAGACTTGTACTTGACAGAAGAATTTTTTGTTTTCTTAGTCACAACTTATTTTATAAGCAGTGACTAAATCGTGAAGATCGTTTTTTTTGCTAGAACTCTTACAAAAATTCAAATTCCATTTTTTTTTTCAAAAATCGTTAGTTCTAGTACCAGCCGTATTCAACTTATTACATTTTTTTCTTGATTTCATATCAACATACTCAGAATCTACTTTACCGCAAAGTAAAGTTTTCCAAAAAAGTTTTCCGAAAATTAGGTATCAATGGCAAATTTATATAATTAATAGTTAAGATGGTTAAGATAGTAGCAAATACAATGAGGAACATCTTTATTTGACCTTTGCCACAGCTTCCATAAAAATAAATTAAATATTTAATAACAATAATAAAATAATACTAACAATAAAATTGATTACCTTCAAAATTCTAAATCAAGTATACTTATTAAATTTTATTTTCTGCTGTTCATTTTTTACTGCCCAGTTCTACAGTACTTTTATTAAATAGTAGTTTGGATAATGAACATATTTTAACAAAACCAACAAGCAGTCTTATATCCAGCACAGATCTACAGCGTAATGTAATTATATTCAAAATTGTGATAAAGATTTTACCTACAACTTAAGCCGTAAGTCTGTCTAGGGAATTATGTGGTTAACATATCTATAACTAAAGTAAAAAAAACAACAGAGCTTGTTCATAGCCCAGTCAATTCCTGATGCACTATAGAAGGGGTTTTCATTTACTGGCACTGAACATGTCTTTTAAGGGTTTTAATAGAGATATTTTTATTGCAATGTGCGTGTATTCAATTAAAAAATTGAAAATAAAAATATTTGAAAATTTATATCTCAGTTGTAATTATATTTTTTTAATTGATATTATTTATGAGATGTAAGTCATTTCGTGATTTAACTTTTTCCGGACCGTAACATATCCAACAAATCAATTTAATTTAACAATATTTTAATTAAAAATAGCTTAGTTCTGGAATTAATCGAGCTCTTTCAAAAAATATCTATAGATTTGAAAGATCTTAGTATAATCATTAACAATTTTATATAAACCAATTTTTTCCCAAGAATAACTATATTTTCCTTCGGGTACTTAACGTTCCAGAAGATACGAAATAATTAAGTCCAAGTCAGTTTCAGGGATTCATGTTAATAATTCTTATCAATAACAAATAATCACACATGAATTGTGTAATAAATTTACAAGCAACTTAATTTTCAATTGAACTCTAGTATATTTCACTAACTACATATTGTGCAAAGTTAATTTTCCTACATTAAGGTTCCTATTACAATTTTTGTTACTATAAGAAAAAATTACCTGTTTCAATATGTACAAGTTCTTTATGAATGGTTAAGAGCTTCAGAACCAAGAGAAGGTTAAACCTGAGGGTTAAAGAGGTCATAGCACTACACCCGATTTGATTAAAAAAAAAATAAATAAATAAAGTCATAGGGGAAACTGAGGCACCACCAAACACGGGGTAGCACCAAACACTGATTTTTATTTCTAAACTATTTGGACTATCTCGACCATTTCTTCAGTGGATGCATCCCTATAATGCCTAAAAATTTGTATAAGTCTTGTTCTCTGAAGTCGAATAACCTATTAAAAAATTGCAGTGTTTGGTGCTACCCGTGCTACCTCGTGTTTGGTGGTGACCCAGTTTCCCCTATATTAAATAGGAATAGGTGTTTCACAATCTGTTGCAGTTACCTACTGCCTATTATGAGGTTAAAAGGTTAATTGATCAATCTTTGATAGAAGTCATGTGTCATGTGATTTACAATCGCGAGTTCAAAAAGTCGAAAAACATCTTATCTGCGGAGGGAATAATAGAGAAAAATTTCCCACGGTAATGAATCTCAAGAAATGCCTAAATGTTATGCAATGAATAAATCAATAAAAGGAATAGAAATACTGAGGCAGGTTGAGATTTTTGAGATTGAAATAGTTCAAATTGCTCAAGATTCACAATGTTAATGGTTGCAGTGCCTGAAATAAGTAAATTTTCAATATAAGAGCACGCCAAAAGAAATGGATCGAATTACTTGTGTTGAGTTCAACAATTGCGCCCACATGTTTTGAATCACAGCAATAGCCACACGAATAGTGATTGGCTTCCGGACGGAACTACCCAGAGATGCCACATGATCGTGTAAATATTCGAAAAACGATAGTTATGATGCTGTTGATAGCATCAGTGATGCAGCAATCGAGGATTGACCCGATTCGATTAACCATAAGAGAGCCACAATAATAGTCTGTCTGGTGGCGAAAGCAACTTTTTGACGCACAAGCACACATCACACATTTTGTTCAGTATTAAATTTTCTGCAAAGTATTTCATTTGATGGTTCCATGTGTTATTTCATTGCATGTGATCATGATATGGGTGAGATTGTGAGTTGAGCTCATAGCCCGATTGAGATCAATTCCAAAGAGAAGACGTGCAAGAAGCCAGTAACTTGTGCGTAAGATGATGCGCGAAATCGAGTCAGGAGGAATAAAAACGCCCAATAAATCACTAAAAATAATTTATTTTCACTTCTCTATTTTTCTGGCCATGCACTCCGGTGTCACATTACCAATTCCCATGATTCACAATAAATCAAAAAATATATTACCAAAAGACCATGTTTCTGGATTTTTAAGCGTGCATAGTTGGTTGAGAAATGAATCAATAAATTACTAATGCTTTCATTGTAATCAATTTAAACAAATATTAACAAAGCTGCGAAAAAGATAATTTATATATGAGAATAAAAATAAAAAAAACAATATGTATAAACAATACATAAACACGGAAATCCTATGGTTTTACAATGAATGATAAATTACATGCGTCTGTTGACCCACAAAGAATACTAACAATTATGACCATCGCACAATTGTAACCTAGTGTTTGTAAGACCGGCAGTCAGTGGCCAAAAATAACTAATGACCGTAATACCAAACCATATGTAACTTACACATATTATATGTTTCGTATTGATACAGAATGCCTAATAGCGAAAGTGTTATGTATTTATTCTTTTACTAAGGCATCTTTTCTTTGGATTTTAATTTACACTAATTTAATAAGTTTTTAAAAATTTACTAAATCAAATGTTGGGTCATATTTGATTCTTTGAAAATTATAACAAAAACAATCAATCTTTCGTTAAAATTAGTTAAATTAATATTTTCAGAACATTTAGATATATTATATGTATATATTCTATATTTCTATGCTTATAAAATTCTCATAACTTTGGCTCATCGAAGTGCTTCCGTTTCCACTTTTGAGAGCAATATTTTCAATAAATTCAGAAGCGGCACATAGGGTGGATTTCTCATAATAATGATAAACTGAGCTTTACTTAATTATAATTTTTATAGTTTTGATAAAACGATTCTTTACATTTAGCTAAATGTGTTCCAACTTCCAACACTGAGAGAAATCCGAAAAAGTCAAAATAACATTCTGGAAATGTTAATTTTACCCTGCATTATTGATCCGAAAACTGTGTAAATATTACCCTTTTTAGGTGTATTATGGTTTAAAGTTACCCTTCTTTCATGCTGATTTTACCCTTAAAAGATGTAAAATTAACATTAAAAAATTATGATATATTTTTACACCCAAAAAGTGTTAAAGTTATGACGAAAAAAAATTAATCTCAGCCTCTTTTTTTCTCAGTGATATAATACTTACGATACATTTAAGTAGTTTTTCGATAGGTTATCATTAAAAGTTATCAAATAGCGTTTTTGCAACAGATGAAGTTTTCACTATTTTACGACAATTTTGGCTACTTTCTCCTAACTTTGTTATTACTATCCGTCATTGCCTATCAATTACAAAAAACGAAGAATATTTACGAAGTATTTTCTTTTATTGTCCAATCTTTAAAGTGGCTTTTTAAATCTGATTCGTATTTTTCAGGAATATTTTCTTATTAGAAAATTTAAAATTTGATAATGCATTTTTGCTATAATGCTATAAATTTCATAAAGGCTAAGGTAATATTCAAGTTGCAAACTTTTTTAAAATTGTTTTCAAATTTTCTTTAAGTTTGTCACTAGGGTATTTAAAACTTCTTAATACTGAAAATTGTGACATAAGTTCGTAAACTAAATCCAATGCTAAACTAAATCCTATTTTAGAAATCAAAATATCTAATCATTGACTGATTTTTAATATTATATATGTCGTTTCTTTTTGAAAGCTTTCAGCTGTGATGCGTTAAATTTACTCCAAATGAAATCTCTTAATTTAATACCAGATGTAATGAGTGCCGATAATAAAGACATAAATAAAGTTAAGGCAGGTTCATATCATAAGATAATCTGCTGAATCTCAACTTTCTCTGCATCAAAATTCAATGACCAACATATTGCTCAGAATTATATTCAAGTATTCTTTTTTTTTAGTGATATGTTCTGTTACTTGTGTTATAATGAATCGAAAGGAAAACGAGCTGCGAGAACGTTTGAGCTAAATGTTGATATTTTTTTCATGAGTGACTGCACTCTTGAGAGTTCTAATTAAGTTCTTGCACGAGGCATCGTGCTTTACAACACTTTCGCGATGCCTCAGATGGAAAATGACATTCGATGATTCATATAAAATTATATACTTAATTACTCCCTCCGCTACATTTCCGACAAAAGTGATGGGGCAATTGAACTCTTTTGCTGCATTTAATTTATAATAACTTTGCAATCTTATATGGACCATCAAATTAAATTTTCACTTGAGGTGATGACCAAGGTTTGCGAATGTCAGAAAAATTCACAAAAGTGTATTTTTTGATACATATTCCGAATATTTGATGTCATGGTTATACGTTATCGTTTAGGGGAAACTGGGGCACCACCAAACACAGGGTAGCACCAAACACTGTAATTTTGTAATCAGATATTCGACTACTGATGACAAAACCTATAGAAATTTTTAGGCATTACAGAGGTGCTTATCCACTGAAGAAATGGTAGAGATAGTCCAAGTAGTTTAGAAATCAAAATTAGTGTTTGGTGCTACCCCGTGTTTGGTGGTGCCCCAGTTTCCCCTATATGTTCTACTGACTCAAAGTAAGAATCTGTATTGTAACTCATAATTTTGAGATATCTCACAGTTCATAATGTTGGAATTAAAATTCTAAATAAATTAAATAATATGAAATATTAACAAGCTTACATTGCTAAATACATAATTTTATACAAATATTATTAATTAGAAGAATTAGTCAATAACATAATTTTTGACTCCGAATGAATTGAATCGACATTAAGATCTAAAATATTGTGGTTTATGCAATGCATGCAATAAGTCTTTGATTTTAGTATCGTCGGTTGCGTCTACCTCTGTCGTATCTGCATTTTTTTGTGTCAGTATTTCACACAAGAGGGGACGTCTGTATTGTAGCTTGCACCAAATTCAGATACAAAACAAATGCAGATATGACAGAGGTAGCCGCAACCGACGATATACCGAATTATTTTTACTGAATGTAGAGCGTACGGCCTATTCGACGCATATCAATCCTGTCGACGGCTGTATCCCCCACCAATCCGAATCCTTTATTCCTTTTACACGCCTAACCCCTACCATCCCAAGGCGGGTGCTGAAGGTTATCATTATGGCACTCTTGTTGCTTTTGGCAATTAACATCAGTACTTCAGTCAGTGAGCATCAATCGTGCTGGACAGTTACCTCTCAGGAAGTTGAATTAAATTAAATTAAATTAAATCTTTAATAGAAATTGATTTTTCATTCCTTTTACTTAACGAGTATTCCTTAGAACCTTGTAGACAATTTATCGTCTTTATTTCCTGTAAAATCATTCTTAATACATTTTAAAATGACTAAAAATGTAGACATAGCTTTGGTGCTCTATTTCGGCCACCTTCATTCCATAGTTCCTTGACTTTCAGGAATTCTTCCAATGCCTTTTTCATGTCATCTCGTTTGTCGATGCTACATTTTTTGTTATTCTTTTCCATTATATAATCTCTAGAGTATGTAAAAATTAAAAATTCATGGAAATTCGAGGAACGAAAAAGGTGGCCAAAATTGCAAGCTGGCCAGAATTTGGCACACTTACCCTAATGGTAATTATTTACCCTCGTTTCCCAAATGAAAATAAATTTATAGTACAAGGAACATTTTAAATAAGGAAAACTTTAAAAATAATTCTTGTTTTACTAAAGAAAAGTAGTTATGAGTACAATTCTTTAAGCCTATGCACAGTATACTATTATCAGTTAAGGCCCAAATAGACTCAGGCTGAGAAGATATAATCAGTAGGAAGAGGCTACAAAATGTTACAGTGTTATATCACAACTTTACGAATAATTAGTTTTATTGAATTTACCACATTAAATTTTTTTAATTTTCTCATATGACATTGCCATATTCTGAGAATTATTTTACAAGTATATTTCATTTATTCATTTCATTCATTTATTTATCATGAATTTTCTTTGGCATGTAAAAACTTTTGAATGACTTCCTATTTGTACCAATCGGTTGAAAAATAAACTCCCTTAGTAACTCTTCTAGAAGAATCAAACCTTTGTCTTTGAAAATATATTAACTACAGTTATTCAACGTCACTATCATACATACATGAGATTTGTATTTTAAGAAATTACAAAATATCTTAAAATGGAAATATTCGGTGGAACGATTTTTAAGATATTCAAAACCATGTTTCCTGAAAGCAGAATAGTGTAACCCTTAGGATAGAGATTGTTTTAACCCTTTAACGACGAGACACTTTTTACAAACTGAAAATCAACAATAAAAATTAAATTGAGAAACATAATCAATAATAAGTCTTACATCTAACCTCGGAAAGTTTAACAGAGTCTGATACGGTGTATTTTGTGCTTCTATGAACGATGGGAAAAAATAGCCCAAAAATTTAAGTAATTTTTCTGAAAATATCAATGAATAATAATTTTCGCTTTAATGAAAATTATTACGTATGAGTATTGTAGTTTTTATTGCCAAAAGGGTTTTGCTTAAAAAAAATTTTAAGTATAAAAAATATATAAAATCAATTATGAATTTGAGAATTTAAAAATTCGCCATTTTTGAGCTTAAATATTTACTGCATAGCAAACAGCTAGAGACTTGCAAAAAATATTCTAGTTTCCTTTAACCTTCTACTTTACAACTATGTACAAACATAAGAAAAAAATAACTTTAGGTAGTCTAGAAAAATTATTTTCTTTATGGGACACCGGTGTTCCAATCGTCCTTAAAGAGTTAAGAAAAATATACTTTATCTCAACTTTGTTAAGATCACTTATAAAAATTGCCTCAATTCTTGCTATCTCAAATCGTTTAAGTTCTATAGCACTCCGGTAATGAACAATCAGCTGAGCTGATATTTTAAATTTCAATTCCATTTATTTTTATCTCATTTCGTCTTTTTACCCCCCTGCCCATGCGTCCATCGCCGTCTTAGTGTTGATTCCAGCCTCCAGGACAAAACGATGGAAATGTCCCTTCGCAGGCTCTATGTTATTAATTACAAAATCATTGTTACATTTGCCTTGGGAATAGGCCAGACAGAATTGTGAGACAAAGAAAGACCATATCCGCGAGCCAGAGACTGTTTGGAAAAATGGGTGTTTTTTTTACATAAAAGAAACTACAAAAATGCAATGGCCAAGAACTACTTAGCCAGTCAAACTCAAACTAAACCCCACACAATATTCATCATAACGTCATTCTTCAAATAAAATCAGATTTTTAAATCTACAATTAGTCTTTTATAAGGGTCAGAGGGATAAATTTCGTGAAATATACCAAGATGGAAAATAAAACCAAGACTTTGACGAGTCTTTTAATGCACTTTTGAAATGCTGATTATGAGTATTTAGTACTTACATTCCTGTAGAAGCTCTTAAGTCTATCAATGTACCGCAGAGTACACTGGTCAAAATAAAAAGATCAAATTGATCCTTTTGCAAAGGATGGATCAAATTAACATGTTCTATTGTGAAAAATGTGCATTCAGAATGTGAAATTTGATCCATCCTTTGCAAAAGAATCAAATTTGGATCAATTTAATCCTTTTATTTTTACCAATGTAGTAGTAACAGAGATGGATGGAACCAAGACCTTCTTAAGCAGACTTTAAGGACTTTGGTTCTATTTTATGCCTTACTTAGAGAATTGTACAAGACAATATAGAGAAGAAAATGCTTCTTGGGATGGCTGTTTTTGTAAAGTGATCTCGGTTTTACTCGATAATTGAAACTCTAAGGACGTTTTACAAACTTTGCAAATGTTATGGGCATTATGTACATTTTACTTATTTGGATAACTTTGAGAAGTTTTTTTTAACAATCTTTTATCGATACACTCAACTAGTACGTTCTTGGTAAAATTCTGTGGAGGAGTATAAGAATTGGTATTCAATCAATATAAGTCTTAAAATTAATCCTTGATGGGTCTTTATAATCTAATAAAATAGGTTTTAAGTTTCAAAAACATTATCTTAGAATTTAATGAGGTTCTGAAGGTTCTGAAGCAAAACTTTTACAATCGTATTCCAGTTACAAAATGCAATTTAAGATTAAATTTATGAAAGCTCTTAACTACAAAAATAAACAATAAAAATAAACAATAAAAATTGTTTATATACCTCGTTCTACTTATTAATAACACATATAATTCATATTTTTTAACAAGGCAAAATAAAAGTTAGCTAATTTGCAAAACTACATTTAAGTTCATGTTTATTTAATCTTGTTAATTGTTAGTCAAATATACTGTACAGTAGTAAAGTGCAGTGCTATTTGTTTAATTTATTGAATTAGCAATACTCCATGATTTATTTAATAAACCATCAAATGTTTGCGTATAACTGCAAAAATCAAAGTTGGACATTAAAAGTGCGTAGTAAACCCCCTTTTTTCTTAATTCATTCACTGTTAGTGCATTTAGAAAGCGTTTAGAAGTGAGTGCAGCAGTGATAAAAGTAAAAACTGTAAAATTGCATGCAATTCTCACACATAAATCATCTTTTCCTTTAATTCTAGAGTGGCGAACAGTTTCACATTAAAGTTGTTGAAGCAGAACCACGATTGACATTTCTTGGTGGTGATTTGGATGAAGCTATTCTTCTACAGCGCCAACACGATGAAGTGCTCCGAAAATTGCAGGTAAATGGTTCACTTTTCATTCAGAAACAAAAAAAAAAACACCTAGCATATTGTTTATTGGTGATTTTGTGAGTGCCGATGGGGAAATTTATCAGTGCGTTACTGATTGCCTCACGACGATAGGGGAGAAGGTGAAGATCATAAGTAAACTTGATAGCTCTCAGCTGGATCAGTTGCACCAATGTATTAAATTGTATATGTTTTGATGCTAACAAAGTCGAGCGTAATCTTGGTATTATCACCTCATTAGTATGACGAGCATTGATTGCAGAGGGAGATACAAATTGAGATGATTCTGTTATAGCAGCGGAATTAGGTATGGTGGATTGAATTTTGATTAGAAGAAGAAAATCTGATCTCAATTTTTGTAACGGTCAATAATTACATATGTTGCAGTACAACAATATCACAGAATTTCACCGAGATTTTAAGTAATTTATAACCAGAAAGCCCAGAAAGTAAAACGCGTTACTAAACCACTGAGCTACAATTCGTAATTTTAGGTATTAGGTTATCTTTTATGATGATCTTGATTGTTACCGATAGCAGAAAGCTAAAGAGGTTTATAGTAAGGGAGAAATTTATCATATAAACAAATGAGACAAAGCTTACAGGCTTTACGAAATGCTCAAACTTTGATTTAGGGTAGAGTCAGTATTTTTTGCCACCCTTAGGCTTTAATGGCCTCGTAAGGTATGAAATTTTGCTCAGATTATAATGAATTGTTGTATAAAGCTACTTTGAAGCAATATCTACCTATATATCAAGAAGGATTTGTCTCGAGAATTTTGATGAATCTTATTGAAACATAGGGTAAATTAAGCTAATTCAAAACCTGCTTCAAATGGAAATTTTTCGCTACTACAAATGGAAATGGCACTGTTTTCATGATAAATACAATACTTAATTACTAGATTTATATATTTTCTATATCTCAGTTTCATTATTTAGTTCATTTTGCTCTAAATAAAGCAAAAATCTATTCATATCACAAATTTTAATTTGTTAATTTCTCAGAAAAATTAAAAGTGTACCTTTTCACCATCAAATTTTTCATCGATCGACCACGTTTTTCAATGAAAAACACAATGAGGTGACTGTTATTTATTCCTTTTGTTTAACATTTATGTCATATTTTTGGATAATTTTGGTTAAATTAAGTACTAATCTTTATTGTTAGCGGTAGGGTGGAATCACCAGTTCTCGCCAGTGCCCCACTTCTCGCCACTTACATTGAAATCGCTATTTTTCGCAATTTATGAAATAAATGAGTCGCAATTTTTTTGTATTGTTTCTGCTTCTACGCATACAATCGAAAAATAATAATTATTCGTTTTGGATTCACGATTTTGATCACTTTTTAGAGCAATATTTTAAGCAAGTGCATCGAATCCAACATCTCTTACCAAATGTACTAAGTGTCGTCAAATTTTCATCAGGCCAAAAATACCTATTTGGGTAAATAATTTGTCTATTGAATATTTAATTGCACTTGTGGAATACATAAAATTTGTATTTAGTCAAATAATATTTCATTTTATATTATTTTTGTATAAAAATGAGGCATGGCGAGAAATGGTAATATTCTGGAATTGATTTTACCACCTGTCGCCATATCTTTTCAATAGGCGACGCTAACTTCACTTCGTACATTCTCAGTTGTCAAATCTGCATTGTTTACTTTCTGCAAAGCCCCATAATTTGATTTCTCAAATAAAAGTGAAGAAAAATCATTTAAAGAGAGTAATAATAAAGTGATCACAAGGAAAGAGAAATGGTGAATGTATTCTTTTCATAGCATTGCCTAAAATAACCGAGTGTGGTTCTTTTCAAGTGGGTGGCGAGAAGTGGTTACAAATTTTACAAAACTGGCGAAAAGTGGTAAAAAGTGGCGACGAAATGGTTATTTTTGCATTATTAATAAAAATCAGTTTTTTAAGTAGTTCAGCGTTATGTTCTAGGATTATTGTTTTCACGTATCTAGAGCCAATACATCTAAGTAACTTTGTGTCAAATTTGACTTATCTTGTAACAAGGATTCAAAAGTTATGATTAAATGAATTTAATTTTTTCCTAAACATGGCGATAGCCGGTTATTCCACCCTACGTGAAGTTTTCAAATGAAATAATTAGCTATTTCGTGAACAAAAAGGGTTTTTTTCTGAAGTGTCCGCAAATGCTTCAATAGAAAACCCCGGAAATATGATTTTTTTGGAGAGATTTTCTTATTATTTTAGATGGGAAAGGAGGAAAAACCAAGAATAAGAACAAATCTTGGACTCAGGAGCAACTCAACAAGGTTTTGGAAGCCTTTCGTCGCGGTTTCACTTACACTGTTTGTCTCCAATTAGGAACTTTCCCTTCTCTCCATTTGAATTAATTTGTTTCCAACAGAGTTTTCAAATTATATCTAAAGAATTTTCACTAAACAGTAACATTCTAGAAGAGTCAAGGAACAAATTTATGTAATTCTCTTCAGAAAAAATATGAACTTAATGTGTTGAATCTTCTGTAAAAGTTTAAGCGTCTGAAAATAGTTTTGAATTAGGACATTTACCCTATGCATTTTCCTCAATTGTGTTTGTTTCAGTACTTTTCGCCACTTGTTTTAAGATGAATTTCAAATAATTAAGAGACGTAATAACCCATTAGAATAGCAGAATAGAACATATTGTGAGTGTTGAAATACAACTTGTTCTTAAAGTCCTTAAAATATTTGTTTTATATTGGGTGGCCAAAAAGTGCATACATGGCGTAAAGGGCTGACTCTACCCTAATATTAATTAAGTTGTTTAACTGCTCAATTCATGGAGAAAATTCATCATACACTAGTAAAAATAAAAGTACCAAATTGATACAAATTTGATCCTTTTGCAAAGGATGGATCAAATTAACATGTTCTATGTTAATTTGATCCAACCTTTGCAAAAGGATCAATTTGATCCCTTTGTTTTGACCAGTGTACTTAAGGGTGAGCCTGAATTACTACGTAAAAAAATCAATTCTTTTTTCTATTTCCTAAATCGATTGATAAACTATTTTCTAATACCAATACGAAGTATTTTCGAAGATACAAAGGTAAAGCAGCACCAAGCAGATTTACAAGCGCTAGGGCGAACATCCAGATCCAAAACCTCGAAACGCATTTCATCCACTTCAAGTTTTACGATTTTGTCGAATTGGCGGAAAAGATAGCAATGAAACTTATGGACTGATTGGAATGAATAAAAACTTGTTTTCCTCAAAGATAATTTCTCTGCTAGTTTTAACATAAATTTTCTTTAAAATATTTTTTACACCATTAATAGAGTAAATTTTTATCTAGAAATATGTAATTTTTAATTCATAAAAAAATCCGGTTTGACGATTTTGACCGACGTTTTGTTTGTTTAAATACGGAATAGACTTATCAAACTTCAATATATATTATTATTTGTTTTTTTTTTCACATGAAAAATAATGAGCTCCATATTTCCCGCTAATTAGTGACTGTAGCAATGAGGCCAGTGGACTGCTCATTAGCCTGCCATTTTATAATATTATTACCTAAAACTTCATTTAAGCACTTTAAACACGTACTTAATTTTTATGAAGTTTGAAGCTCTCCCCTTGAGAGATTGAGCATTTTGTAAACCATATTTGCATTAAGCATATCTTCCTCATCATAAAGTAGAAACAAAGGAACTACCAAATAATCATTAGTTCTATCAAATTAAAATAAGTTTGTTTTAGTTCGAAGATATTCCTAATGAATATTTACAATCCCCAATTTTTTGATATGTGATCTTTAGAGCTGTGTAATTGTCGACCTTCAAAAATGGGTAAGAAAAATGGTTGAAGGTTATGTTTTTACGTACATGAAAAGTCCACTTATAGACCTCCAAAGCCGAAAATGAAAGACAGCACTTGACGATATTTTTAAATAACTCCAAGAACGTAATTCCTGAAAATTCCAAGTTGGTATTTCTACACTGGTAAAAATAAAAGGATCAAATTGATCCAATTGATCAAAATGAAAGGATCACCGAGGATCCTTTAAAAGTGTCTCTGTTTTGACACATATTAATCTCCGGAATAAACGAGCAAAAACTGTGATAAAGTCATCTTTGGTGTTCGCTCAGATGAGAGAAATATGGTATCAGTAATAAGTTCATCTAACGTGATGAATTTGCATACACTGAGAGTGCGAGAAATCCGAAAAAGTTAAAATAACATTCTGGAAATGTTAATTTTACCCTGGAATATTGATCCAAAATCTGTGTAAATATTACCCTTTTTAGGTGTATTGGGGGTTAAAGTTAACTTTTTTCATGTTAATTTTACCCTTAAAAAGGTGTAAAATTAACATTAAAAAATGTTGATATATTTTTACATCTAAAAAGTGTTAAATTTATGAGGAAAAAAAGTTAATCGCACCCTCTTTTTTTTCTCATTGTACAAAATTTCAAGAGACACTAGCGATCCTTCCAAAGGTTCAAATATCATCCATCTTTTCTAAAAGGATCAATTTGACCCTTTTATTTTTACCTGTGCATAGTTTGGCATTTAGGTCTTCTAAAGATCATACAGACGAATGGACAGATAAAAAGCGAATATCATAGTTTTTTTTAATCTTCTGATTCACTATTGGATCTCGGGGTATGGTAGATAATGAGGGGTCAAAATTCGAGTGTTTATGTAAATTGAACTGTCTTGAAAAATCGAACAATAAAAAAACTATCAGACTGAAATCTTCGTATTAAAAAATATTTTCAGGACAACACAAATCCAGTTGATGAGTTTCTGCGAAAAGTAGATCAGATGATCGAAACAAAACGGCCACGTGCAGAGGTTCTGGATGCAATGGAGCAATCAATAAAGACGGTGTGGGATGACATGACAGCACTTCTCCACAGAAGAAAATTAATTGCAGACACGAATGCAAACTTTCATGAGAAACTCGGGGGTTGTCGGGGAAAGATGAGTGCTCTGGAGGAAGCCTGCCGTGACACAATGATACCCATAGAGGTAGAACCTGTGGAGGAATTTCTCAGTAAAATTAGAGAACTTCGTACAGATGTTCTTGCATCAGTCATGTCTGCCCTGCGCGAAGGTAATGAATTGCTTGCCCAATTGAAAGATATTGCCACAGAGGGGAGCCTGGACTCAAGACCTGACCACATAAAATTTGACGCCATTAAGTCGATTAGTTTAGTTGAGGTTTGGCTGGAGGATCTGCATGATCGGCGGAATTCTTTAGAGGTGTGTATAAAAATATTTCTCAGAAAAATATAGCGATCCCTACTTTAACCAAGTTCTATCCTTTTTTTCTGAGGAGACTAATATGATACTTTTTCACTAAACTGTAATAGTGAATAAGATTAGGAAAAAAGCAATTTAAAAGAAGCAATTATGAACTACTGCAACACCAGTGTGAGAAGTCAATTTGAGATACTTTATAATTCAAATAGAACTTAAATTTATACAGCTTATAAAAATTAAAACACGCCTCATGTAAGTTTAGCAGAAAGGCGCAAATAACTAATGGAATAGTGAAAGCTATAATATTCTACTTTTTCTTAAAGAAACAATAAAATTTGAATTTTATTTTACCATAATTTATCAGCGCAATAATTCATTATTCTTACGATAATAATAAATTATAATTAGAAATGAGCGCGGTATCATAAAAAATTTTGTCTCTGTTGAGCATTTCAACAAATTCATTTTTAATTTGCAGAATATTCGCGATATTCAATCAATTTCTGTTATTCTGTTACAAATTTAAAAGGGGAGTGGCCTCTTTTTTTAGGAAGGAAATAAATGTTCGAGTATATCCACGATTATAGAATATTGCGATGCATTTCAACTCCTAACAACTCGGACAATTTATTTAACTAATTACTATTTTTTCCAGTTGCAAGTGTCACAGGGGCGTGGTTTTTTTCTGAAGGAGTCCACTTTATATTACATAAATTATTGAAAAAAATCGACATCAATTGATTGGGATATATTACAATTCTTGGTACTGCCAATAACCGTATTTAACGAACATAATCTTCTGTTTCAATTGTTAAGGGGGCCTGGCTTACTTTTCGTAAATAGGATTCACTTTAGTTTTCAATTATGATCAAGGAAATCAATATTATTCGATTGGAATTTGTTATAATTTTGAGCTCTCATTGTATTTAACTAACTTTTGTTTTTCTGTATCAAACGCTGTAGGGGCGTGGTCTACGACTTTAGTCTGTATCCGCGATTAAATAAAGCAATCTAACTAGCAGGGGAATTCTGTAACGATATGATAATGTCATACGACAAATTGTCGCAATGAATGTAGAGCTCTTAGCAAGTGGTATGAATCTGATTTTCAATTAATTTTCCGAATTTCCCAAATAAAAATTCTTAAATTTGTCATATGACATTGTCATACTCTTAGAGAATTCCCCTACAGGAATGTGATGTTAATTTTGATATACATTGAATTCTGTAAATTCAGTAATCCTTAATTTTAATTATCTAAAGTTTGTTTATATAGTCAGTTATAGAATGTATATTCTTTTGACATGAAATAAACATATCTATCTATCTATCTATCTTGTTAAGGGGGCGTGGCCTAAAACCATTTTTGAAATATCTCACTTCCGGAAAGATATTTTTTACCGAAAGAAAAATGCTGCAAAACATTTTGAATGGAATTGAACTGATTTTGGGAATCTCTGTCGGTTTCCAGGTTGCTTGGCAAAGCAGGAAATCCCAGTTGGAACAGTGTCTGCAACTGGCGGTATTGGTGAAAGAACTGGAAGAAATAGAGGCCATGCTTCATCGCCGGGAGAGCGATATGTCAATATCCTTTACACTGGGCGACACAGAGAGTATAGTGGATGATCTGCTTCGCGAATATGTGAGTCTCAAAGATGATGCCATTCTTTTGCGAGATCGTGCTCTTAAGGTGGCAAAGGCCACGGAAGAACTCGTGCGATCAGACTGTTTTGCCGGTGATGAAGCATGCGCCAGAGCGTACAGTGTTCTATCGAGATGTACGGATTTCTTCGACGAGACAGATCGCCGGGAGAATTGGCTACTGCAGGCCAAAGATTTCTTTCATCGTGCCGAAGAGGTATTGGCCACACTCGAATCGATGGAGGCCGAAGTGGCAGATGTGAAGGTATCTTCCGAGGCACCGGAAGCTATTTCGGTCTACACGCGTCTCCTGAGTCGACTCAATGGTCTCATCGATGTACCAGTGCAAATGGGCTACTGTCTCATGGATGATGTGGGTCGCACCCAACCCGAAGTGATGGGTGTGAAGCGTGTAGTGGATGAATTGGAAAATCGGAAAATCTATTTAGAGAAAGTTTGCTCGATAAACAGTGAAAAACACGTCACCGTTTCCGAACATATTAACAATTTCTTCCTTCACTACAATGAAATCCTCTCTTGGCTCGTGTCCACTGCGGAATCATCGCTCAAAAATCATAACACATTCGGGAGAAATTTGCCCACAGCTCATGAATTTCTCACAGCACAGCATCAGTTGCTCTCAGATCTTGAGGTTGGACATTTACATCCATTTCACGAAGCTTTTTTTTATACAATGTCTCTGTTTTTTTGTCAACAGGGAAAAGGCAGAGAAATCAACAAACTCCTCACGACACTCGCTCCCATTCTCGAAGAAGTTGATGAGGAACAGCGGAGAAATATCGACGAAAAGGTGGAAGCTCTGCAGAAACACTGGACAGATGTGAAAAATATCGCAGAAGCTCGTGTTGATCTTGTTTCGCTGTACATTCAATTTTTGGATGAATCAGAAAGCCTTGCAAAAACATTTGATCAAATTGAGGCCATTCTCAAGACATCACCAAACGAAGAGAATCTGCAGCGCATCCAGAAAGCCTGGACTGTCATTCAACCGGCATATACTGAGATTAAATTGACTGCAAGAAGGTTCATCGATGAAGCCTCCAAAGTAAGACTCAGTATTATTTTTATATTCGTTAAATTTTTAATCCTGTTCTTTCCAAATTCCAATGCAATCCTCACAATCCCAATAAGACTAATTTGTGAGTGTATTGAGAGAATTTTATATTCATTTTCTTGTCTATTTTATTTTAAAGGAAAATTTGAGAAGGTTTATGAGTTTATTTCAACCACAAATTCCCCTTAAATAATCTTTTTATTATTTTAAAATACTTTATATCGCTCTTAGAAGAAAGATTATGTGTTTATCGTTTTCTATAAAATATTATTCATCCACATGTCGTATAAAATTTTTCAAAAAAATATAGGTTATTTTTTATCTTTGTTTTATTACCGATAAGCAATAAGTTCAGATCATTAACAAATTTAATGTTGTTTTTAAAATAATTTAATTTTCTTTTTATTAATTTCAAAATTACTTTCTAGAACGATTTGGACAAATGATTTTAAATTGAGTTATATACCGTAAGGCCGGTTTCAGACTAGAAGTTTAGCCCAGTTCCCGAATGTCTCAAAATCTTACATAGCGAGCAATTTTATTGCTTTTTGAGAGCAATAGATCATTTGTCGTTAATAATCCAATCCTAAGTTAAATTTTTCCAAAAAATCGTATTTGATAAAAAATTAGATTAGTTAAGCCATATAGCTAAACCTTAGGTCAGAAGCCCGTATAAGTGCGCGTGACTTTGTCATCTCCGGGTAACTTTGACATACTTCTGTTCGCAAGCTTTCCTTTTCTTCTAGAACTTAAGGATGATCTTTACCAACCCGATCTACCATATCTGATCGGTGAAAACTAAAGAATTAAAGAAAGGCTTACGAACAGGAGGGGTAAAAGTCACCCGCAGAGGACAAAGTCACCCGCAGAGGACAAAGTCACCCGCATCTATAGTAGCTCAATTTTACATAGTCGTTCGCAAAAACAAAAACAATATTTTTAGGTTGAGTATGTCTAAAGCGAATTCAAAACTAACATAAATCAATTGATTGGATTTCGAATTTCGTCGTACAAAATTTTTCAAAAGAATAAAATATTGTAATTAGAAAAAATCTAATATCTTTCAGCTCTGTAGTTCCATTTTTCAAACTCTATAATTGTGAATCATGATAAAAGACCTATAAAAGTAAAATCCTTCTAGTTAATCTGAAAAAAAAATAGTTAACAAAAAAATCTAATTCTGTCAGTCATTAAATGTTGCTTTTAATTTTTTTTATAAAAAAAGAAAAAGATAGCTAAACATCGCAGCTGTGCACAACTCTCGAATGATATTAGATGCTATATCCCAATTGTAGAAGTTCGCAATATTGTTTATATTAATAAAGATTCATGTATATGTCAAAATTCTTCTCCTTTGCATCATTTTGTTATGATTATCGACACACAACCAATTTATTGATCGTCTGAAAAATGCCCACATTGACATAGCAGTTAATACGCGATTAAATTTCGAACAAAAATAACGGTTCCAAAATAGATACATTACCGCTGATAATAACTAAATTCCAAAAGACTTGTACGGGTTTCAGACTTAAGGCTTAGCCAAATGACCTAACTGCTTTAATTTCTTATCTCTCACGATTTTTTTTAGAAAAATTTAACTTAGGATTAGATTATTAAAGACGAATGACCTATTAGGCTCTTAAAAAGCAATAAAATTGCTCGCTATTTAGGATTTTGAAACCTTCGGGAACAGGGCTAAACCTCTAATCTGAAGACCGCTTTACTTTGTCCGAGACTCGAAGGCCTTTTCAACAAATCCAAACTCGTCCTAATCGGTTGGAAAATACATTTTCTAGATTTGTTAAACCTTTAACCTTGAAATCGAAATATTGACATAGAGACAAATAAAATTACGTCCAAAAATCCCACGACGCGTTTTTGAATTACCATTCATAAGGCATAGTTTTGAAGAATAAAGCGACACAAAAAATCAAATTGAGAAAACCAAATTGATATTAATGATCCTTAAGTGGATTTTTAGTAAAGTCGTGCTTTGATGATGCTATTTAGTATCTTTTACTATTTCTTTTCTGGCTTTCAATTATTATGGAATTATGTTTTAACAAAATGTAACGCATATGGGGCAACCTTTGTCAATTGCTCGAGAAAAAATACTTTGCAAAACCCAAGAAAATCCGTGAACTCCAAAAACTGCTTTTAACATCTTAAAAACTCATATATCGCTTCACTAATCCCAAAAAAAATCGTTCTTCATCTTTGTCATCCAAACGTTTGTTTGAATCTACGCTAAGACGGAGATGGCCGCACGAGGTGGGAAAAGAACAAAGATATAATTAAATCAAATCAAAAACGCTTTACAGCAGAGGTGTGCAAGAACCGTTGAAACCGAATAAACGTCAAAATAAGTTTGTTCAAGTAGCGTTTTGACCACTGACGTACAAGTTTCTTTTGACGTTTTTTCGGTTTCAAACGGTTCTTGCACACCTCTGCTTTACAGACTTGAAAAATCTTTAAATTGCTTCGGGAAATTCGAGAAACCCAAAATTTGCTTCGCAAAAGTCCATAAACTAGATAACTTTTTTTTTTAGTAAAAACGGGAATGTGTCACCCCTTGTTTTCTAGTCTTTGAATGATAATTTTACGGCAATTAGATCTCTTTATTACGTAGGGTAAGTGTGCCAAATTTCGGCATAGTTGCATGCAAGCGCCAAAGTTTCAAGTTTGAAATGTAATATTTTTAATATAAATTGAAGTTTTTATTACTTCTTCTTAAGGAGTGTTGCTTAGAATTTTGTAAATAGTTTATCGTCTTTATTTGCTCTAAACTTGGCTCTAAAATCATTCTTAATACATTTTAAAATGAATAAAAATGTAGACATATGCTTCCTGTCTATTTCTTTTTAGTTTAAACTTAATCAAACCATGTAAGAGGGGCGGACCCTATAGGTTTTGATTTAAATAAATAAATAGTAATAGTAATATTACATTGCTTTGGTGGCCTATTTTGGCCACCTTTATTCTCATAGTTCCTTGCCCTTACAGAATTCTTCCAATGTCTTTTTCACATCATCTCGTTCGTCGAAGCGACATTTTTTTGTTATTTTTTGCATTGTATAATCTGTAGTGTATGCAAAAACTAAAAAATCATGGAAATTCGGAGAACAAAAGAGTGGCCGGAATTTCAAGCTGGCCGAAATTTGGTACATTTACCCTATTGATCAAATTTTAATTTTTGTATTTACTAAAATTTACTCTTTATTGATGTATGGGACACAGCTATTATTTATAATTATGATAATCAAAAGTCGAAAAGCTCATGAATTAAAACCTCAGCGATGATTTTTAAAAGGATTATTCTGCAGTATTTTAAGAGTTTTCTTTAATAATCTTACATTTTATTTTTTTCCTTGCGAATCCTTTGCAAAAAATCATTTGCAATCAATTTTAAATTTATCTATGTCTTCCGTGAATTCATCTTCGTGATGTCGCTGTCTTAATTAGATAGTTAAAGAGTTTTTGTTAATTTTATAGTTAAACTTTTCTCAGTGCATTAAACGTGAATGTAAAATTAGTAAAATTCAATATACCATCCTGTCAATCTCATATGCCCATTAGTCAATCCTCTGGTAATTTCTAAGACTTCTTAATTTAACATTAGCCTCTTCCAGTCACAAATAGGATAAGATAGTTATAGGAAAATTATAATTATAAAATGAAAGTTTGAGAGAGAGTAAATCTCTCATGAGTTTGTGCGTTCGAACTGGCTGGCTTTTCTCCAAAACGTCAATGATATTCTATTTATGTAACAGGTCGCGGACCCATATCTTGAAACAAAAAGTGCCTGCTCTCGAGTCGATGAGATTCTGAACGATTTCAGTTCGCGACAGTTTAGTATCACGGAAAGTTGGGAAAATTGGACGCAGAGTATTACCACTAAGCGCGAGACCGAGTTACTCTGGGAGAAAATTATGTCGGAAAATGTTCATGTGAGTGTTGCTTTATTACAAAATATTTAGTAGTAAATTGCCAGATTTAATTTGATGATAAATTGTTTTCTGGTAAATTGCAGACACTCAATGCAGCATCCAAGCTCGATGCTCAACTCTATCCAGTACTCTCGATAGCTTCCAATGATCCTTCAGCACTAAAAATCTTCGTTACGGAGAAGTTAACCAGTGTTTTGGGGGATATTGCAAAAGCAAAGGGTGATCTTCAGGAACGTATCACTGCCACATCCAGTCTCGATGCCAAAGATGAAAGTACCACGGAAAAATTGCAACAAGTGATAGAAAATTTGTCATCGATTAAGAACAGGCTAGATCGTATTGCTAATGAGTATGAAGCTCTTGTGATTTCAATTGTATCCTTCCTAGAAGCCATAAACACTACCAAAACGCGTATAGAGGAATACTTTGCCACACAGAAAGTGATCAATCGTGACAGTGCTGAACGTGTTGTGAGTGATCATGAGGCCTTTAGGGACAATGTAAAGGCTCAGTTCCGATCATTGATATCGCAAAGTGAAACGATTATTGAACGTATCCGAACTCTAGAACCAAATGGGGCAAAAGAACATGACACAGATCGCATTATCACCCTTTTGGAACAATTGAGGATGACCTTTGAAACGCAAATTGAGTCAAAGAGCACAGAATTGAAGGAGCAACAGCAATTGGGATTCTTCAATAAGGAACTCAAAGAGATCCACGGGAATCTCGATGATATGACGAAGCAATTGGAGGACACAGAGATGCAACAATGTGAAACTCTTGCCGCTATTTCCACCAAGTCCATTGCTTTTGAATATTTTGAGAGGACCATTGATGTAAGTTTATAACATATTAATCTTGATTTATTGGTCAGATTCACGATCACTTTGGACGCATCCATTTTGCCATAATTTCTCTTCGCATTCGCGTGGGTGCTTTTTCTCAGTAAACATTATTGTCCCAAAAAAGTCGCGATGTGTTTATTTAATCAATGACACAAGTGTGTAAATTTGAGGATGATTTAATGCAGAAAAAAAAAACAGAATTAAACATAAGAAAAGAAACGATAAAACATTCTTGAAAATTCAATTTTATTGCATGAGACAAAATTGAAGTATATTAATACGAAATGATTCCAGAGATCGCAAAACACTCTTTTGGGTTTTTTTTTCTCCACCACATTTGAACTAAAAATATCATGGAGGAGTAAATTAAAAGTTGTTATAATTTTAGTTTTCTTTTGCGGAAAAAAAAGAGAAGAAAAGCGATTTTCCAAACGCCTACATATAGAGTATTTTGAGCATCTTGTCCCGCAAACTCTTCTGATATCCATTTCGTCCCACAGTCAAATTGAGGACAAATACAATATGTTGAACAAGAAAAAAAACAACAATAACAATTTTATTTTAGTTTAGATCCTGATTTTTATAATGCACAGATATTGCAAGCGATAAAGAATCATCTAATGGGAAATTGAGTTCAAATTTATTTAGTCCTTCTTTTAAATGTGTTTTTTTTATCTCATATCAAAAAGTGTAACAAACTTTGGATTTACCATACTGACGTGAAATTAAACCTTAAGTTATGTTCAATTTTGAAACTGATCGATCGTTAAAACCTCTTAAGTCCCTAGTTGAGCTTGTAAAATGCAAAATATCACAGGCTTTATCACAAGAAACATTTAGAATTATCAGGAAATCATCACTTAAATAACTATATACGTTTTAATCCATGAATTGAATATATGATTCGGTCTAAAGGAATGTTACGATTTATTAGAAATATATTTTGTAATGATAAATGAAACATTTAAAATTTTATTACATAATGCTACACATTATATGCTATTGTTGTATATGGCATAGTTTACAAATTTGATAAATTTTTAATAATTAAAAAAAAAAGTTGGAATGCATAATTAGTAGAAGAGGTAAAGTTGGCAAGCTCAAAAATTTTAAAATTCAGTACCTTCGTGCAAAAAGGATCTTTATTTTAACACGAAACCTACCAAGACCGGTCAAATTGACCGGTTTAAAAACTTATATAAGTAACACATATTTAAACGGTACAATGCCGTTATCAAATTTTATGAATTTCTTAAAATATGGATATAATATATTTTTCAGTGTTTCAATTTTAAGGTTTTCCTCTTTTCAAGAAAAAAATGTTGAGTAACACTTATAGTACCTACCGTGATCTGTCACTTGACCGAGCGCGCTAGGAAAAACGAGCAAAAACGGTCGGTAGGTTTAGTGTTAATGACAAAATAGAGTATTTATAGGGTAAGTCTGAGTAAAATGTAATATTGAATTTTAAGATTTTCTTACTATTTCAGCTGGACAATGAAAATAATAAGGCTATAAAGAAGGTCTAGCCATGCGCTCAAGCGAACTTCTTCGTATTCTTTTTCTTTTGTCCATCTAAAATAGTTAGAAAATTTCAAAATTCAGACATGGATTCTATATAAAATTACCCTATACAGAAAAAAAATATTTCGTAAAATTGTTCGTAAATGTTTGTTAATTCTTAATGGGGACTCACGAAATATGCCCAACGCACAATAAATTTTGTTTTGTAAACATGTTTTTGACATTTAAATGAGAGTGAGTGAGATCTAGATCTAGTCATCTCGCTCATTCTCATGGGAAATTTTGAAAAAATGTTTACAAACAAAAATTATTGTGCGCTGGTCAATACTCGTAATGCCCAACGCACAATAATTTTTGTTTAGTAAACATGTTTTTGACATTTCAATGAGAGTGAATGAGATCTAGATCTAGTCATCTCGCTTTTTCTCACAGGAAATTTTGAAAACATGTTTACAAACAAAAGTTATTGTGCGTTGGTCATAAAGCGTAATAACCCACAAAAAATTTCGTAAAAGTTTGTACTTTTTGCACACTTGGTGCGTAAGATGATCACTTGCCGAGCATTTTATGTTCTTTTACAAATATTAGTAAGTAAAAATATTACAAAAAAAAATTACGAACAATTGACAAAATTTTAAATGGTTTTTTGTTACGGTGCTATCACACTAGGATTTTTTAAGATATCTTAGAATTAAGATATCAAGATATTAAGATATCCAGAATTTACTTGAAAATTCTCACAGTCAGGATACATTTTGCAAGAAATTTGCTCAATTTTAAATAGTGCCGCGAGATTGTTGATTGTGAATGACTCCGGAAAATGCGTGATAGTACTTAAAATGTCTTATAAGTCACTTATCTATCATTCAGAAGGATCCCCAAAGCCAGAAGAAAGATTTGTAGGCAAAGGGCTCATGCAGCGACTCTCATACAGTCTTATTAAAAATCTGTATGAAGTCGTCCCAACTCCCAACTGAAATTTCTAAACATAACAATTTCCTTCGAATGGCTTTGGTGGAACTTAATGAATTACTCTCGATACTTAAGCTTCACTGCATGCAAGTTTATAACTAAAACACTGTAGTTATCTTATATTTTCGCCACAAATAATATTAATTACGAGTAAATAAATTTAAAAAGAACAATTTTCATCAAAGGACTACTTGTTTAACTGCAATAAAATTGAAATTATTGAGCAATTTTAACATTTTAATTTGCTGAATTCATATTTATTTGAGCAACCACATTTATACCATTATAACATATTTAAACAGGCTTTTCTGGGCCAAGTATTAGTTTTTATTAATAAATAAGTAAAGATCTATCAATTCAATTGGTTTTTAGTGGAAAATAACGCATAAGAACAATTCATCTGAAAATTAAAATGAATTTACAAATTGAAAAAATCCTAGTGTGATAGTACGGTTAGTTTACGAGAATTTACAAACAATTATTTTAAAAAGTACAAAAAATACTCGTCGAGTGATCATATTACAAACGATGTTTGTGAAAAAAGCAAACTTTAACGAACTTTTTTGAGGATTATTGCGTTTTACGAGTATTACGTGAGTCCTCAGTAAAAATCCACAAATATTTACGAACAATTTTACGAAATATTTTTTATGTATTTTACCCTAGTAGAAGAATTTTTATATTTCCAATTTCTTTCATTTGTAAGACGCTGTTGTAGAGTTAATAAAAATTTCATAAAATTATCTCGCTTGTCATTACTTTGCCCGGTATTTCTGAGAAAGTTTGACTGAATCAACTATTAGAACATGGTTCGAAAATCACATTTCCCTTAGAAATAGAAAATAACAATTAGTTTGATTTGGTAGAATAGCTTCATTTTCTTACTCTTTTCCTCTATTCCTTTTCTTATCATATTAATAATATTAATAATTTCAATGAAAGTCCTCTGTTCCTATCTCTACACATTCAAATTTTCTTTTTTTCTTTTTTTTTAACATTTAAAAAATAAATCTATAAAATAAGAACAACATTAAATGAAAAATCATGTTATTGATATTTTGATTCTGAAGAATCACAAACAACATAAATCTTGTTAGCCTCATCTTAAAATTTATATCATGCGAGAACAAGAAATCGTAAATCTCTTTCAGTGTTTCATCTATTGACGGGAAAGTAAAATAAAAATTCTACAAGTTATTTAATTACTTTCTAAACCACATTTAGTGCAAAATGAAAGAAAATTGTAGAGATTATGTGCTATATCTATTGATGATTTTGAGTTGAACTGCGTCCAAAACGTGTCCCGAAAATAATTAGGTGACTTCTTACTAAACACGAATGAGTTTATTAAATGATGTACTCATGTGTGACGCAAAGCCACATTAAAATCTGACTTAGAGATGTATAATGAAAAGCCTAATTTGTTTGTAAATTATGGTAAATTACAGCTTCTTGGTAAACGCATTGACAATTTTCGCAAAAGTGGTGAAAATATTGCATCAACATATCCAAATACAAGAGCATATATTGAGGATGAACTGCAGAAATTGGTACAGCGATGGGAAGAATTTAGTGAACGTGCCCAAAAATCCAGGACATCTATTGATTTATCCATTGCTTACTTCAAACTACTCGATGAGGTAAAAGACTTGATTGTGATTTTGTCTCTAAATTAAAATTGAAAATGCTTTCACAACAAATTCAGAAAGAGGTTTTTTTTGTGTAGTTTGAAATTGAAACATAACTGAACATTTCTTTTATAAAATAAACTAAGCAACGAATAGTTTACATAAAATAATCTCAATAATCTAACCGATTTTCCTAAAGATAAATTTATAGTTTATCTAAATTTAACTGTGACCTGAAATGTAGTAGTGTGACCTAATATTAAATACTATTAAATCTTTCCCAGATTAACGCTCAGTATCGGATACATTCAACATATCTTTCGCATACGAACAACACTGTTCAATTTGTCTCCACTGTTGAGCAAGCTAATGAGTTGGTTCACCAAATTGATGACTATATTGATCAGAATGAAGCAGCACAGTTGAACAAATTGAAGAAATTATCAGAAATATCTGTGGAAATTTATGGATTGGACAAAACTGTTACCACCTACACAGAAAATCTATCCCTCTTTCAGTCATTCTTGAAACTCAAAGCTGATCTCAATGATACCATTGCAAAATTGAAGGAAGAAGAATCTCGGGAGAAGATTGAAAAAGTTGAAAAATTGCAAATTACTGAAATTCAAACTTCACAACATAAACCGCCTGTCTTCACACAAACTCTCATCAATGCTACCATTCAGGAAGGTGAACGTTTCACCTTTGAATGCATCGTAACAGGAAGTCCTCTACCTTCCATTGAATGGCTCAAAGATGGCATTTCTATCCAAAGCAATTCTGACTACAAAACAGTCTTTATGGATGGATTCTGTTCATTGTCAATTGAAGAAACTCTTGCTGAGGATTCCGCAACATTTACATGTAAAGCGACAAATGTTGCCGGAAGTGCAGAAACAACGGCAACATTGACAGTGAAAGAAAATGTAACTGAAGAGGTGCTAGAACCACCTGTCTTTACAGAGCCACTTCAGCCAGGATATGCCAAAGAAGGTGCAACATTTGAATTCCGATGCACAGCAACAGGATATCCTCTTCCTGTTGTTGAATGGTTCAAAAATGACGTTTGCATTGATCAATCGCCAGATTATATCATTACATTTAACAATGGATTGGCCATCTTGAAATTTGAACATGTTTTCCTCGAAGATCAGGCTCTGTTCACGTGTCGAGCTAGCAATACTTCAGGGATGGTACAGACATCAGCAAACTTGATGGTTGAACGTAAGTTTATTCCCATTCAAAATTAATACAATAACAAGACGCATTAGAAATATCTTCTAGTGATTTTCTCTCTTATAGATAGCTGAAATAAAAGAGTTAAAATCGATAGAGGAATGGGGTAAAATGTGACAAAATATATTTTTTACGGCTTACTGAAAGACCTTACTGAAATCTCGCGGTGCTATCACACTAGGATTTTTACAATTTAATTTTAAATTGAATTCAGCAAATTGAGCAATAAAATTGCTAGAACCACTTGAAATTTTTCATAGCCAGGACACATTTTTGCGAGAAATTTGATAAATTCAAAAAAGCCGCGCAGATTGCCAGTTGTTTTATTTTGTCATTTGTGATTTTGCTTAGAAAAATGAGTGAGTCCAGTGACGAGGATGAAATTTTCGTACTTTTTTGTAGGATATATGTACAATAAAAATGTGCCTCAAGGCAAAAGGAAGAGATTGTGGGCCAGAAAATGTATAAAAGAGAGATCTTCCCACGGATTCATTGAAAAAATGTATTATGATATCGCAATTGGTGATTTTTTTGGACACAACAATTTTCTTCGTATGGCTACTGAAGAATTGAAGAACTACTTCACATAGTTGGACCTCATTTGCAGAAAGAAACAATGAAAATGAGGGTTCCTATATCGCCTAAAATTGGAATTGTTGAGCAATTTTAACATTTTATTTTGCTGAGTTGAAATTAATTTGAGCAACCACAATTATGCTATTTTAGCATATTTAAACATGTTTTGGTGAACCAAGTATTACTTTATATCAATAAATAAGCGAAAATTTATTAATTCAAATGATTTTTAATGCAAAATAACGCATAGAAACAATTCATCTGAAAATTAAATTGAATTTACAAATTGAAAAAATCCTAGTGTGATAATACGGTCAGATTTGCACATTCTTATTAGAAATTTGCTTTTCTATAACTTTTTCGAAAAGTTCTTTACCTCGAAGGAGAATACAATCTCGAAGTAATTTTCTAAAAGCTGATTTTATATACCTAGTTTGTGACATATTCGCTTTAATACACGTTCTCCTAAATTAAATAAATCCAGATGATATTTCAACAGAAAACTTATTTCAAATAATTCTTCAATTGTCATTTTTAATTTTGGCAAGGGACATCGGGGATAATTTGATACTTTTATTTTTTTAGAACCTAAATCAAAATTCAGTAAGATTTATTCATAAATCGTCAGACATTTTCGCAAGGAGTAGATAATTGCGTTACTCACGGTTCTTTTGAGTGCCAATCTGTTAATTAAAAAAAATAAATAAATCGAACGCAAAGTTCATGAAGATCTTCTAAACTGCATACCAATTTCCTTAAAAATCGTCCTACAAAAATCATCTAAATCTGTCAATCTTAAGCAAAGATTGTGTTAGTATATATTTTTGCAATGACCATGTTAATCCAGGGATCTCATCTAAGTATTGTTACGATTTGTCCATTTTTGCAACCAAATCAGCGCCGTTTTATCGATTTTCCTCCTAGTTCACACATCTTATTTCCTCTTGTAGTCAACTAAACACTAAAAGATATTTGTTTTTTTTAAAGGTGATACTATGCCAATCCAGAGTATGAACCTTTTATTAAATTTAATGGGAATTTATCTTTGTTGCATCTTAATAAATAAATAAATTTTAAGTAAATTGAAACGGCATTGAATAAACGAGCAGTAAAAAGTCAAATTTGGTCAGCAAAAAATTCGCAATGATCAGTAAAAAATTGAAAAACACCAGTACTTTATCAAAAACGGTCAGTTGACCACTTTTAACTTTTTAGTGATCATTTATATTTTCCCTTTATTTTTTACTAACAACAATGCCACAGTTTAATTTTTACTGAGCATTTTTATTATTGTTGATTTTAATTTCTATTTCTCACTGCTCATATATTAATTTTTTACTGACCACATTTCATAATTTACCAACCATTTTTAATTTTTTGCTGACCACTCTTTTGATATTTTACTGATCAATTTCTATTTTGTACTGACCACTTTTAATTTTTTACTGACAACATTTAATTTTTTACTGTTCAATTTTAATTTTTTGCTGACCAATTTTTATATTTTCTGCTCATTTTTAATTTTTTGCTGACCAATTTTTATATTTCACTGCTTGTTTTTAATTTTTCTGACCAATTTTTATTTACTGACCACTTTTAATTTTTTACCCACCAATTTTTATTTTTTACTGATCACTTTTAATTTCTTACTGTTCACTTTTAATTTTTTACTGACCACATTTAATTTTTTACTGTTCACTTTTAATTTTTCACTGACCAATTTTTATTTTTCACTGCTCATTTTTAATTTTTTACTGACCATATTTTCTTTTTACTGACCATTTTTAATTTTTTGCTGATTAATTTTAAATTTTTTACTGATCAACTCGAATATATCTACTGATCAATTCGAAGTTTTTACTGACCAAATTTAATTTTTTTTTTGACCAAATATAACTTTTTACTGACCAAAGTTTACTTTTTACTGACAAAATTTTACTTTTTACTGACAAAATTGAAAATTTTTACTGATTATTTCGAATTATTTGTTGATCAAATTTAATTTTTTGCTGACCACTTTTGATTTTTTACTGACCATTTGGTTTTTGCCAATTGAAACTCGAGAATGCTGCGATGGAAAAATATAGTATCTCCCCTCTTCTTTTTATAGCCACACCTACTTATTCCAAAATATTAGCCTTCAAAGTTTCTAATATTTATCTAATGTTCCAAAAATTTACTTAATATTAAAGCAATATAAAATGCAAATATTTTGGGAATTATTGTGCAGTAATTACAAAGCTCTTGTGCTTTATTGAGGGCGTGGTTTGTTTTATAGTGGGCGGATCTGAGTGAATTTTATTTTAATTTTTACCGCATTGTTTATTATTTGTATTAAAGGTCTGAACATACTTAAAGTATTCGAGAGACGAATTAGCACAATTATATCCGAAATAATGATAAAAACACATTTGATTTAATCTTGCACTTAGTACTTTCTAAGCTTATCATCAAGTCTATATAAGTCCTAATCATTTTTGGTAGGACTTCCTACTCTAAATACAGTCTATATAATAATTTTGTATATTTGTTACCGCTTAAAGAAATACAAATCACTTTACTGTACTTCCTTTTCAGCTTTGGAACCTACTGAAGTACCGGCATTCAAAGTTCCTCTGTCAAATGTGATGGCTCGTGTTGGACAAAAGATCAAGCTAGAGTGTGAAGTTACGGGAATTCCGCGTCCTGAACTGTTCTGGACTCACAATGGGAAATTATTCACGGGTCGTGACTCAAAAGTGAGTGTAAATCTTTCATTTTATAAATAGCCTATGCATGTCTCATGTTTGTTAGTGACATAAAAATTGTGAAATTTTCTTCTCTCGGTCGATTTTCCAATTTTTCACTCTCACTATCGGATGTAAGAAAGAGAGAAAATGCTCTTCAAAATACTAAGTATTTAATATACGAGGCGAATTCATAAATATATTCTTATGAGATATATGTGGCTGTAGTACGAGAGAATAAATTAGACTTTAATTTAAATGTTTGTCCCCTCTGCCGAATGATGCTAATCCAAAATACTGTGTTTTCTTCATAATCTTGTCCACTTGCCAAGAGTTGTGGGCTGCGACAGTGCATGGAAATGCATTTCCATCAACCTGACAGTGGTACACAGGGGGCTATTTTTAAAATTTAATTTTAATCTATTTTGTGCTCCCATTTGTGAAACTCATTTTTCGTCCTCATCGTGCTTTTCAGTTACTTGTGGACGGTGATCGTGTGACGTTGCTCATCCCAGAGGCCTTCTTCAAAGACACTGGCATCTATACGTTGACCGCGAAAAATTTGGCCGGAGAGGTGTCCAATTCATGCAATGTATGCGTGAAGGGACGCGTGCCAAATGAGACATCTGATTCTGAATTTGCCAGTGATATGGAGCCAATAAAGCCATCTGTGCAGCTTCCTCTGAAGAACACTAGTGTCTTCGAGGGTAAATCCGTACGCCTTGATTGTGTTATTGTTGGTCAACCGGAACCCGAAGTTATTTGGTATCACAATGATCGGCCAGTTAAAGAATCAGCTGACATTCAATTGCTCTTCCAAGGTGACCGCTGTTCGCTCCTCATTCACGAAGCATACATCGAAGATGCGGGGGAATACAAAGTTGTTGCAATTAATTCAGCAGGTGAGTTTAAACACAGAAAATTCTTTGTTTGTTCTTAAAACTTACTCTGAGGGAAATAGTACAGCATCTTTTGAAAAAGCTCCGCCCATGAGATTTAAATTCACACCCACTTTCAAAAATGCATTAAAATGCATTAATTGAATTAATTGAATTGCATTAATTGAATGGCTCGTATGGCTCAAAAGATAAATAGGAACAGTATGACAGAGCTCATGTAAACCAATCTGGCCATTTTGAGCATGGGCGGAGCTTACAAAACTAAATTCAATAAAGCAAGTCACGCCCCCATGAGAAATGGGTGGTGAAAAATGTGGTTTGTATATATACAAACAGGCTTAGCTAAAGCGTGTACACGACAAGATTGTACCAAATGATTTGATATTTTTATGACAGATGTCACTAGCTCCGCATTTTCGTTGTATGTAAACATTGTAATACGTGTTTTTAGCTTTCTTTTGGTGAAACTCTCATTAAATTCTCTTCATTTTTCACTGAGATACGAAAGAATAATGAAAACATAAGGGAACTGATTGTATACGCGTATCTAAAAAATACTGGAATCAATTACGCGGACCTTGGAAAACTCACAAATACCTCACGCCAGACCGTCCGGAGGGTGATTCTTCGATTCCTCGGCAGTAAAACCACTGCCCAGAAACCTGGATGTGGAAAAAATCGGGGTATTGGAGAACGAGATTAGGAGAAAAAAGTGATCATGCGGTATAAGAACAATCCTTCGACATCTGTGAGGGATATGGCTAATAAACAATTTAAATGTTCTCCCAGTCTTGTGCACAAAATCAAACAGAGGAATGGACTGAAGACTTTTATGGCCCAAGCAGCCCCTCATCGCAGGGATGCGCAAAATCAGTCAGCTAAAACACGAGCTCGAAGGCTGCACGATAAGATAATGTCGGGCTTTAGTGGGGGCATGCTGATGGATGATGAGACTTCAAACAATTACCAGCAAGGGCGTAGCCAGGATTTGATTAAGGGGGGGGGGGGGGGGGCAAAAATTTTTCAAAGGGGGGTGGGGTGTTCAGTATTCGGTATTTCCACAGTACTTTTTCAAATAAGAAAGTGAACTCATCCTCCGTACGAGGATCAATGTGCTTGCAGTGTGTGTCAAAAACATGGAAAGGCAGAAAGAGATTAAAAATATGACCGGCAAAGAAAATTTTAAGGGAATTTAGATCGTGCAAATAATGATCCTTGTACAACAAGAAAGATCTTTTCGTCAGTTCTTTTGATAAGAGTAATAAAACTTTTTAATAAAAGTCTTCATTAAAGATCTCAAATCTTACGTCTGTTTGCCGCGATCACATTCTGATTTCTTATTTAAATTATACATTTTTTTTAATGTTTTCCAAAATTCAAAAATTTTTATCCGTTTCTATTTATACGATTTTAATTACATGTAATTAAGTAAGTGTATTAATAAGTTTATATTTGAGGTTTTCTACAACTTTTCTAAACATTGCAAAGATTTACGATAAAATTAACAGTCACTTTTAGAGCCCTCATCAAAAAAAAAATCACCCTAAATTATGTATTATTCATGTTTTGTTTTTAATCTTCCGCTTGAATAAAAAGTTTTATAGTATAAAATTATTACATTTTTTCATTACTCTGCGTTTTCTTATAAGGGTAGGTGTTCAAGTTTCCTGTTCCAAATGACACAGGGTACCAATACGTCATCACGAGTTCTTAAAGTGCCAATAGGTGTTCATTTGACCCTATTTGCAGAAAATATGCTGATCGGCAGCATAATTAGGAAGATCTAAGCCGAAAAAGAAACGCATTTTAAAAATATTAGAGAAAACAAATGTTTATAAATCAGTATAACTCTTTCTCACGAATGGACCTTTTGTGAATTATATCAATTTCATTTTAAAGAAAATTAGACCAGAGGTGTGCAAGAACCGTTGAAACCGAATAAACATCAAAATAAGTTTGTTCAGGTAGCGTTTTGTCCATTAACGTACAAGTCTCATTTGACGTTTGTTCGGTTTCAAACGGTTCTTGCACACCTTTCGATTAGGCGATTAATTTTTACTGCATTCAGGATATTCTGATGTATTATTGAATTAAATTTCTCCACGCTTAATATGGTTTTCCTGATATTTTAGACATTTATGAAATAGAAATCTAGGCTAACAATAAACGTTTTATCTTATTGCATTAGGGGAAACTGGGGCACCACCAAACACGGGGTACCACCAAACAGTAATTTTTATTTCTAAACTACTTGGACTATCGCGACCATTCCTTCAGTATACAAGCATCCCTATAGTGCCTTTAAATTCCTATAGGTCTTATCTTCTGATATCTAATATCCGATTAAAAAATTGCAGTGTTTGGTGGTACCCCGTGTTTGATGGTGCCCCAGTTTCCCCTAGGCATTTTAGACCTTATGACATGGTTTTATTGAACACAGGATTATAATTTCTTAATAGTATGAGTATGACTTTAGCAATAGTGAAAATGTTTTTAAAGGTTTACATGGGCATGAAGCTTAAAAAACAGCATTGCATCAAAACTCAATATTTTCCAAAATAGTTAAAAGAAAGAAACTGGAGGCTTCAATTTTTTTCTAGCCTTCACGAACCTTCTTAACTCTTTCGCCTTCTTTGGGACTCTGCACGCATGGAAAAACAACTTTTTTTGGCAATTTTGAATCGATGAAATCCGAATTTTGTAGATGAGTACAAACTATAAGGGAAGGATATAAAAATCTAGGATATTTTTTATAGCAACATAATTAATTCCTGAGCTAATATATTTTTGATCAAAAATAGTGAATTTTAGAAATATCGCTTCCTTGCAGATATTGTGTTTTTTTTTTCATATTTTTAAAGCAGAATAAGGTAAAACCTCTCGGAACCAATAAATATAATATAATAAATATAATAAACTGTTCAAACTTTTTGGGTAGGCTCATCCCCAAAATTTTAAACGTCAAATACACCAGTTTCCACCAATTCAAGAAAAAATGGAATGAAACAACCAAGAACGGCGATGATGATCTTGTAAAGACCTTGATGGGAGGACTCAAGAAGAAGATTCGAGATTTCGCCAGTCCAATACTTGAATAAAAAAAACTAATATATCCAATAAATCTACAATGAATTAAAGTTTCAAAAAATATTTTTCTTTTTTTTTTTAATATCATGTAGATTTGATTTTTAAAGCATTATTCTTGGGAACAATTTTATCGTGGACACGCTTTATCAACCAAGATTTAATTTTAACAATTTCAAAAAATAATGAAATTTTTCAATATTTATTTATTTATTTATTTCAAATTGAAAAATATTTTAGCAATTAAGAATTTCTCAAAAATTAAAAAGTCGTAATAAGGTGTATTGTAAATTTTCAGGGGAAACCTCGAGCGTTTGCCAATTAACAGTGACGCCTTTGAACAACTTAGAACCTGCAACTCGAATGTCCGGTGAGAGGATTCAATCCACGGTTGCCCCACCTAAATTTGAGAAGCTTCTTGTCGATGTCTTGGCATCCGAAGGGGAGAAAGTGGTATTTGATTGTCTAGTTGTTGGTGATCCTCGACCAGAGGTGAAATGGCTACTTAACAATCGTGAGATCGCTCCAAGTGATCGCATTCATATATCATACGATGATGATGGAGCTATAAAGTTGATAATTGAAAATGTCACAACGGATGATAAAGGGCTGTACACTGTGAAAGCTACGAATTCTTCAGGTGAATCCAAATGCTTCTCACACCTCATTGTCAAGTCTGTCAATGTAGCAGAAACTCAGCGTCCAGCTCAAGAAATTCTCATTGAGGATCATTACATTTGCCCTATGTTCAAAGAACTCTTCTCTGATCGTGTTGTACGTATTGATGATTCAACGAAATTCGAGTGTATCGTGATTGGCAAGCCAACACCAAAAGTACGCTGGTACTTCAATGATGAACCCGTGCATGGGAAAAATTTCTTAGTATCTACAAGTGGTGATCGTCAGGTCTTGACAATTCCCGCCGTTACGAGTGAAACCACTGGGAAAATTTCTTGTGTGGCTGAGAATGAGATTGGTAAAGCCACTTGTGTGGCATATGTAAATCTTGAGGGTGCATACGAACCACCCCTTGTGGCTAGTCCTCAGACTTATACCCAAGAACACCATACTCAATCATCCCTGGTGACTCTGAAGAAGCAAATGTTTACAACAACATCTACCCAACAAGTGAGTTCTGTGGCCAATAATATTCCTCAAACACAAATACTCACATCACATCAAACACCAGATACCATTGAATCGCGTCAATTCCAAGAATATCATCAATCGAAAGATTTAGCGCCGAGTTTTCAGCAGAAGTCCGTTGTTAATGTTATTAGAACGAATCTTTCTGATGTGAATATCACAAAACCAACGCGAAAGTACACACCACCACGTTTTATCTCACCACTTATTGGCAAGATTGTAGATCAGGGAGCTAATGTGGTGCTAGAAGCGGTTGTGGATGGTTATCCATCTCCCGAGGTCAAAGTGACGAAAAATGGAGAACCCATTGAGAATGACAGTCACATTAATGTAAATTACAACTTCAATAAAGTTACCATCCAACTGAACAATGTCACCGTCCCGGATGCTGGACGGTATATTTGCACAGCTAACAACGCAGCAGGATCTTCTACAAGTGTAGCAGATTTAGTTGTAAAAAGTACGTTGATTGTGATCTTAATTAAATAGAAATTATCTGTTATTCTAAAATTCACCTATATTCCTTTCCAGAATCCATCTTTCCTCCAGTGTTTGGACATCGATTGCAGACTCAGATAGCCAAACTTGGAGAGAGAGTTATTATGGATGTTGAGATAACAGGCTTGCCAGAACCTACTGTAACATGGTTCAAGGATGATCTTCCTCTCAATGAAGCATCAGTGTCAACCCATAAAGTTCAGAAGATGGGAAATTGTTACAAATTAATAATTGAAAATGGTAAGTCAAGAAAATCGATTAAAAGATTTCGCAGAACATACTCTTAAATTCACTTTTTGGAATTTTGGAATGATTCTGCAAAATTTATTCAAATTATTATTAATTATTATTGTCAATCTAATCAAACCATTTTCGTTCGGACTAATTCGAATCTTTAATTCTTAGTGTCCAACATTTTTATTGCTCAATCTTAAAGAAAGCATATTATAATCTATCAATTTTGAGTAACATAAATATTAACAATTCTCAACATCCCAAAGAATCCCAATTTTTGTAATATTTTGAAATTCTAAAGTTTCGAGTTTTTTGTGTCCCAATTTTTGTCCATTTTTTGTTTGTTAAATATTTGGTTAAAGGCCAAACGGTAAGAGATATCAAACTCTGGTAAGCGTTTCGTTTAAAATTACCTTAACTTCAGGTGTTTCTTATGCCCTAGTTACGATTTAAGCCGAGAGACAGCTTAACGTAATTGTAATCAAATTAGTGATCAGGTTACATTTCCATCATTTTCTGAATAATACGTCTCCCGGATTAAGTCGAGAAACGGTTTAGTTAGTTGAAAACTGATGAGAATTTAGTCAAATTATTATTTTGATTATAATTATGTTAAGCCGTCTGTCGGCTTGAGTCGTAAGAGTGTCTAGGGCATTACTACTATGCCCTATGTATATTTCGACAATTTGTTTGGTGATATTATTTGTTTTAAAATACGTTTAGTAAAAAGAATAAATGAACATTTTATCCACATAACTTATAATATTACCATAAAATTCTATATTTTGAATTTTTAAAAATTACAGTTAAACCACTTTATATGACCTATTTCTCAACCGATTTCGTCAAATTTGCATTCAATTAAAAAGTCTTGAAATTTAGAATACAATTTGTATTGGTTCCAATAGCATACAAATCGGCAAAGTACGCGTGATTGACTTAAGTTCGTTCTTTTCTTCTTTGTTAAACTTTTCGGAAAATTATTACGGGGTTGGAGGCACTAGGGTCAATTTGGAATTTCGAACAACGCGAAATTCCCGGAAAGCTAATTTGAAGTTTGACTAACGGTGCTATCACACTAGGATTTTCACATTTTAAATTTAAATTCAATTGAGTCAATTGAGCATTATAAGATTTCTAGAATTTACTTGAAAATTCTCACAGTCAGGACACATTTTGCAAGAAATTTGCTCAATTTTAAATAGTGCCGCGAGATTTTTGATTGTGTATAACTCCGGAAAATGCGTGATAGTACTTAAAATGTCTTATAAGTCACTTATCTGTTATTCAAAAGGATGCCCAGAGCCAGAAGAAAGATTTGTAGGGAAAGTGCTGATGAAGCAACTCTCATATATCTTGTTGAAAATCTGTGTGAAGTCATATAAACAGGAGATTTCTTGGCACAATAATGGCTTTGGAGGAAATTAGCAAATTACTCGCGTACAAGTTTATCACTAACTTACTGTACTTATCTTATTTTTTGGCCACAAATAATAATAATTATTACGAGTAAATAAATTTAATAAGAACAATTTGGTTCAAAAGGATACTTGTTTAACTGCAATAAAATTGAAATTAATGAGCAAATTTTAACATTTTAAATTGCTGAATAAAAATTTAATTGAGCAACCACATTTATGCAATTTTAGCATATTTAAACATGTTTTGATGGACCAAGTATTAGTTTATATCAATAAATAAGCGAAAATCTATATCAATTCAAATGATTTTTAATGCAAAATAACGCATAGAAAGAATTCATCTGAAAATTAAATTAAATTTCCAAATTGAAAAATCCTACTGTGATAGCACGGTCTCTCTCTTAAAACACGATAAAAATTTGAAAAAAAAAATAATTAGACAATCCCGGAAACCCCGATTTTTTTTATTTTTTCCTATTGCACATATTGAATAATTTTGATAAATTTATACCTTTCATAAAATTTCACAGCATCCTTATCGGACGCTGGGAAGTACATGGTGTCAGCTGTGAATCCTGGAGGGAAGGCAGAGAGCATTGCAAGTTTCGCAGTGATGGAAAAAACACCTGAGAGGGTTGTTGAAGTGATCAAAACTGTCGTGTATGAAGATCCCAAAGATCACACAAGAAAGGTAAGGCATATAAAATTTTCATTTCACCCATCTCGTATCTCTATTGCTAATTTAAAAAAAATTGGTGGAAATAAACTCTTGATTCACATTTGGATCATAATCTATGCCACAAGAGGCACAAAAAAAGTTAAATCTAGCCACTTTTCTCAAAATTGTGCTGAATGAAAACACTCTACATTACTCACTACAGCTGTCTTTTCATCATGTTATATGTATGTATATATTTATTAAGGGGTCGGAAGAGAGTTCAGCTATTATTAGAGCACCGGGCTCTTCTCATTCCGCACATACAGTATCTCATACAGAGACGGATATGCATGGATCAGAAGAATCGACAATTCTCACGGAAACAAGACGAACAACTGAGGCTACAATGCGAATGGAGCACAAAGTGTCATTTCCGGATTTGCCACCTCTCACCTTTTCCCAGAATACCCAAACCCTCGTGACACCAGTTCGTCATGAGGCAACTATGTCAGATCAAGCGGAAGTGCGCTCATCTGCCACAAATACTGATAAAATGCACACAAAGAGTGATGCTACTCAGACCCCTCCTCAGGTACCACCTAAACCCTCCCATGAGGAAGAAAGTACCATACAGACACAGTCAATCACGAAGAAATCCGCTTTGGAATTCTTTGAACACAAAATTCAGAGTGAACCTGTGACATTTGCTGAGGATAAATACACAAAATTCAGTGATATAAAAATGTCACCAGCACCACTCATCACTCAGCCACAATTCGATGATAAGCTGTCGAGTGAGCTGAGATCGTTGAATCTGGAACCGGGCCCAGCACCGGAAATTGGCTTCATGCCAAAAGCTGATCAAGTAAAGCGAGAGAATATTTCAGATCGTATCAAACGCTTGGAGTCTGTTCACAAGGAGACAGAATCACCTTCAGGCGGTGTCAGGGTCTTTCCTCAAATGTCCAGGACCGAGGAGCCTGGAAGTGTATCTCCTCGTCCATCTGCAGAAGGAGTAGCAATGGAAAAATTATGGGCTTCTCCTAAGTCCCATGATACCTTCATCTCTGATGTGAATGAAGTTAAGAAGAGTAGTGAGCAGCAGAGTTACTCTTTTGTCAGTACCAAAGAATCCCATATTGGTACACTGCATCCGGCACCAGAGCATAGAGAAGTAGAAGATCTCTGTAAGAAATACTCGATAAATTCGGCAAAGAAAGTCTTTGAAGAGAGAATAAAGGAGGTTCCGGATCTTGTTGCACCACAATTGGTGCGTCAAGTATCGGAGAAGACAGAACGTCCAAAGTCAGTTCATGAGATCTTTCATGATATTCACTTAGAACCAGGATCACCACCTGAGGTGTGTTATGCTCCAAAGCCCACATTTGCACGTAAGAAATCACTGGTGGAGACATTGGAAGAGAGTTTGGAGAAGAAAATCGAATCAGAACCGACACGTGTTCCACCAGGAGGCGTGAGAATTGTTCCACCACCCAAGCGTGAAAAATCCCTGCCACCAACCCTACCACCCCGTGACTATGCCCCATTAATCCCACCACCCCAAGTTCCTACATGTCTCAAGAGTGACGTGAGTGAGGCTGAGTATTCTAGTGATTTTGACTCTTTACCATGGTCAAAAACAACTGAATTCAGGCATGTTGAAGCACCGAAATTTCCCAGAGATCCTGCCCAGAAATTCAATGTTGATCAACCTGTAGTGCCATTGAGGCAGACGATTACAGAGGGCAAACCTATAACACTTCCAAGTGGCTATATGGCTGATACAGAGGAATATCATAGCACAAAGATATCTCACCACGACACTCAATTTGTCCCCAATGCTTCCCAAACCAAACACTATAGGCATCACAATCATAAGCATGATAGAACCCAAGAATCATCTGGAACTGATCTGAAGGTGCGATTGGTTCGATGGATGTTTGCAAAATAGCTTTATGTGAAACTTAGAGACAAAACACATTTTTCATCTCATTTTTTTTGCAGTTTTTCGTGTGAAATCCTTTTTGTTTTTTTTTCCTTTTTGTGCAGATTTATTCCAAATTTTTAACAGCATGATTTTCAAGATTCCTTTACCATACCGATCTTTTTAATTCGCATATTTTACAGAATGATAAAAAGTGAGTAATTTAAAAATTAAGACAAATTCAGAAAGTGCCCCTGCTTTGCACGGTCCCAAGCTTTATAATGACCACATTTTTCCTAGGTTTTTCAATAAATGTGACTCATAGCACCCATATTTTCAAAAACTAGGGAAAGTGTCCTGTTTTTAAAATATATTGCGGAGTCACATTTGTTCAGAAACATAGGAAAAATTTAGTCATTATGAAGCTTGGGACCGTGCAAAGCATGGGCACTTTCCCCTAATAATTTTTTTAACTCATCACAAAGGTCACGATAAAAAAAGTTAAAAGAGGTTAAATGCATTTGAACATTCAGCAAACTTTGGGGGCGTGACTTATTTTTTGCTTGAGGACATTTTTCTGTAAAGGTGTCTACACATTGGTAGCAATTTTCGTCAAAAACTGCGTTTTTGACAGAAATTTAACGTTTCCACCTACAACACCGCAGGGAATTTCCTTCAAAAAAGCAATTTTTGACAAAAATTTCTCCCAATGTGTAGAGGCCATAAGGGGAACAAGGACTATTTTGAGCTATGGGGCTAGATTATTATACGATTGTTTCGCATATATTTAAAGGAAATTGGGTTTTAACATGATGTAATTTGGATAGAGAAATTATTTGTTGAACTAAATAAAATAATTGCAAGGACCAGCTTCATATATAGAAATAGGCGACAAAATCATATATTAATGTAGCCCCACAACTCAAAGTAGCCCCACCTCCACTAAGTCTTTTAGATGCGTTTTTTATACAAAGGCAGTCATAAAAATAGAATCACTCCTGAAAACTTGAGTTTTTTAACTTTTGTTAATTTTTCTCTAGTAATGATTAAAAAATTTTACTTTAGAAAAGTTAAATTAATTGCTTTACGTCGAAAAATTACAGTACTAGCTGCCAAGGGTCTGTATTTTTACTCAGAATGCGTCAATACTGATGTTCTGCTGGGACAAAAAAAAAATAGAATCACTTTCATTTAGTAATAAATTGAAATTCATTTTAAGTATTTCAAAATAATAAAATTTTCGTGCAATATCAGTAGTTATTTAGTGTCTTGTCAATTAATTTTTCGAGTTTGGATAATGAAAACTTTGAAAAATTGGAGAAAATGTAGAACTTTTTCATTAGAGGTTCTATTAGATATTTGAGGCTACGAAAGCATGGAATGATCGTAAATATCATAGCTGACCACACAGTAAATTGCGAAAATCAGTAATCCATAACACAATATAGTGTTTACGTAAGCATAGTACTCGAAATTTTGGTTTCTATCGGTTCCGTGTCCCAATGGTATTGAGTAAACAACAATTCAGGATGTTCGAATTGGTCAATTTAGTAAAATCAATCTAGCATTTCTTCACAAGGAATTCTATGGGACAAATAAAGTTGAAAATGTCCTCAAGTAAGTTCTGGCTAAGTTAGAAGCTAAGTTAGAGCTATGATATTCACAATCATTCCATGCTTTTTCAAAAATCTAATAGAGCTTCTAACGAGATAGTTCTACATTTTATCCAATTTCTCATAGTTTTCATTATCCAAACTCGAAAAATTAATTGACAAGACACTAAATAGCTATTGATATTGCACTAAAATTTTATTATTTTGAAATACTCGAAATGAATTTCAATTTATGACTATAAATGAGAGTGATTCTATTTTTTTTGTCCCAGCAGAACATCAGTATTGACGCATTCTGAGTAAAAATACAGACCTTTGGCGGCCAGTACTGTACTTTGTCGACGTAAGGGAATTACTTTAACATTTCTAAAGTAAAATTTTTTAATCATACCAAAAAAAAGTTAACAAAAGTTAAAAAAAAAACTCAAGTTTTCAGGAGTGATTCTATTTTTATGGCCGGCTCTGTATATAACAAAGAAATATTGCGAAGAAAAAATAGTTGTTTTTAAGGTAATCAATTTATTCTCTCAATTATATGGAGATTACTTTATAAACCTTAATGGCTGCCGGTAAATTGAGCAGTATTTTGGCAAAAATTGGCAGCAAACATTAAAAAAAAGAAATTCATTCAATATGTAGATAAAACGGAAATCTTATAAACGTAAAAAATAGTGAAAGGGACAGATAATCCTAACCGGCTTATGTAGGTGAGATTCTTAACGTGAGCTAACTCGAAATGCATGCAAATTCGATTTAGAGCTGAAATTGTGAGTCGCCATTCAGTTATCTTGAATCAAATTCGTGAAATTATACAAATTTTGTATTTAAACCAAAATATCAAGGATTTGGATGAACTGACAGAAAAGTGTTATATGGGTGAAATGTAGACCAGAATGTTCTCTATAATTTTTCCATAGAACATGATCTCATCGATTACTTAGAAGCCAAGATAATCGAGGTTTTTTGTTTCTTAACTCGTTTTTTCATCCAGAGTGCCCCAAGTAGTCATTTGTTGAACTTCAACTATATCAAAGAATTGTTGTATTTTGTGGGACTTTCCATTTAAAACCCTATTTTAGGTGTCTTGGTGGAGTAGAGGCAGTCAAATTGGCATCTGAGTGATTTCAAAGCGTTAATATGGGAAAAATCAATTTTTTCACACTTAAACGGCAAAATCGGAGTGATAGCGTAGTCTGACCGGAAAATGATGTATGGACGAAATGTAGAGACAAATGTGCTCTACAATTTTGTCGAAGTAATCATCAAAATCGGTTTAGCGACAGTCGAGATAATTGAGGTTATGTGATATTGAAATTGGTTTTTCGACTGTGGCGCCCCTGGTGTTGGTCTCACGAAGTTCAAATATTCTAGAAAGTTGTAGCACTTGGTGAGATCTTTCGTTTAAGCCCTCATTCATCAAAATCGGTCACATAGAACCGAAGATATGATTTTTTGAATTTCGTGAACTTTGACCCCTCATATCTCCGGTTCTATTGAAACCACAGCGCACATACGCACCATTTTGGAAACGTCCTAGACCGGACTACAACATACTAAAATTTCATTAACTTGCACAATGCCGTTTTTGAGAAAAATGTCTTTGAATTTCGATGAATTTTGACGCTATCACAGCGCCACCTGTGGTGACTTTTTGAACTTCCATCTGAAAGTACTCATCGAGACGAAACCAAAAAGGTAAAATTTATGTCGATATGTTAATTAGAACCGGAGATAGAGGCCGGTCAATGTTCGAACTTTGACCCCTTATAGCTCGGGTCAGGGGTTATGGATCGACTTAAGGTTTTTTTTGTTTGATAGGTATAATCAACGGCTACAACATACTAAAATTTCAGCCCGATTGCATAAGGAATTTTTGAGTTATTTAACTTTTAGGATTTAAAAATTTTCTTTTTAATAATAGCGCCCCTAGCGGTGGTTTTATGAACTTGCGATGTTAGAAGGGGAAGTGGCATTTCACGAGAGCTTTCCAAAAAGCCCTAATTTTTTAAATTCTGACAATTAGAACCGGAGTTATGGTCATTTTAAGAATTTTTTTTTGGACCCTTATAGCTCGGGTCAGGGGGGTCGGGGGACCTTAAGTTTGGTATTGATGGAAAGCTCTAAGGCCCAGCTATAACATACTAAAATTTGAGCCCGCTCGATGCCATAGGGCCGGAGCTATTGAGAAAACAAAAAAAGGGGGGTCTTCAAAATGGCGGAAGGAGGGGTGGGGGGTGGGGGGTCAATGCACCATGTTGCAATTTTCATATGATATTTAACCTTTGCCGAAAACCGCAAGTCGATATCTTTTTTAGTTTAGGAGCTATTAAGCTCCAAAGAGCGGCCGGCCGGCCGGGAACGTAACTTAGCCCCCCATATATTCGTGATCAGGAAGTGGCGAAACACATTTTGGCCAAGTTTGAGCGCGATCGGAGGACATGAAATTTTGTTAGGATTATAGTAGGTGAGATTGTTAAGAATCTCACCTAATATTCTTGACAAAGAATTTTTCACTTTATATTATATACAGATCGAAATAAAATATAAACAGATTATTTTGAATTATTTACTGATCAAATTAAATTTCTTACTGACCCGTTAGTGACCAAAAATATTTATACGTTCACAGAATATAGTGTATGGCTCCAAAAAAAATCCGTTTAAAAATATAGTTTTTACACTAAATATCATATTTTCAGCAATGATTATGATCAACTAATAAATTTATTTAATGGAACTTATTACTTTTTATACATCTTTCTGTAAAATATGGTGTATAAACAATTTACGGTATTGTAAAGTAATGCTTGATTTTCTTTTGGACAGAGAAAGAGAGTAAAGAGTTCTTGAAATGCGACATAGGCCAAAATTCTCATTAAAATGTTTAACATTTTATTCGTGAGACATGTCTCGCAGATTTATTAAAATTGCACGTTAATGCAAAAATGTCTAAAGCAAAACAAGACCTCATAATGTTTCTCTTTAAAAATTATAGGTTCTTGATAAGACTCGAGTGGAATGCTCCCATGAACTTTATTGCTGACTTTCAAAATTTATTATTAAAGCTATTTTGGCCTATGTCGCCCTGTTTTTCTGACAGATTTGTCTTTATATAATTCTTGAAATATTTTTTTTGAGTGGACAGATCCATTTATTTCTTGTGAATTTTATGCATGTTTGTTATTTGAAATGTAATTTCATTGAGATAATTCATGACTATTTTTCTGCACATGTCTCATTAAACAGGAATACTCGACAGCATCATTGATCAAGAATATATCAGTGACAACGACACAGTATAAATATTTGGATGACAACCAATTAGAACCGTTGCCATTTAAAGCTGATCCACCTCAAGCGAAACGCCCTCGAATTCCACCACCACCGAGTCCCTCGAAATTCATTAAGGGTGAATTTCGTGAGAGTGACTATGAGAGTGATTATGAGGGACGCATTGCGCCCATTTGGCGTCCAACAGACTCAGATTCGGAACCACAATATCGTCCAGTGAGGGTCAATTTGACACCCACAGGACGACGTTCGTGTATTTCCGATGGACAAAGATCACCTACGCCTCCCTCTGAATTCGATCGCCGACCACCACAATTTGAGGGTACTCCACGTCCTAAATTTGAGCCCATTGATAAAGTACATCGTGTGACTGAGACAAGTTATAGCCACACAACGAAACAACATCATCAACCGTTTGTACACAAACCAACTCCAGTGACTTCAACGCGCTACTTCACTGGAATAGCAGGTACACATTATTATTGAATTAATCTAAAGTTTAAATTAACTTAAATATTAGCATATTTTCTTCAAAATATGTATGTGAATTACTAATATTATTGAGATGGAGACGCCTGGTGGTTTTGGAAATATATTGAAAAAAGACATTTTTTTCTCCACATATCATTGGTTGGATTAGCAACTGTGCTAACAAAAGCTCCACTATAATTTCCATTTTAATTTTCGCAGTTAAATTGCCTTTAAATTAAAAAAATAAAACAAATTTTTTGAGATGGAGGCGCCTGGTAATTGGTTTATATTGTTCAAAACAAGCAAAACTCATAATCACGTTTAAATCTAAGACAAAAGATCAGATTGAATTTCCTTCTAAATTCTCGCAGTCAAACTACAGTACGACTCCGATGGAGTCAACCTCTGAAAATTTTAAACACCGTGAGAAATTATGCAAAATTCCAGGTTTAAATGCTAAACTTTTAAACAAATTTTTGTTAAGTAAGAATCAGAGACAATATTTAACGAGTGAAATAGTAACAACAACAATTAATAACTCAAAATATTGCAGGTATATAAGAATCAAATGTGTTGACTCAATTGGAGTCGTACTGTACTCTTAATTCAGAAAATATTTGGATTATTTCAAATGGAGGCGCCTGGTGGTTTCATTATATATTGCAGGAAAACATTTTTTCTAAATATTTCAAACTTCATTATACTGTTGAATACAAAATAAAACTCTGCTCTGTGTCTATTCTGAATTTCCGCAATTTAATTTTCCCTGAAATCAAGAAAATATTAAAATGTCTCATACGGAGGCGCCTGGTAGTTTGACTACATTGCTTACAAACGTTACTTTTTGTCATCAAACGTAACTTAAAATCACGTCTACATCGAAGATAAAAGTACAGCTTAAATTCCTTTCTGAATTTGCGCAATCAAATTCCTTCCAAGTAGAGAAATTTCAAATGTTTGAAATGGAGGCGTCTGGTATATTCTCTTTATTGAAAGAAAACAATATTTTCTAAATCGTTATTAGAACTCTATTTTGTGTTTCGACGTGAGATGAAACTCCACTGTAATTTCACTCATTTCGCAGTTAAATTTCCCTTTAATTAAGTAAATATCAATATGTTTCAGATGGAGGCGCCTGGTGGCTTATCTAACTATTATAGAAAAACATAATTTTCTTAACATTAAGAACTCAAAATCATATTTAAATTTAGGATAAAATATCAGCTTGAATTTCCTTCTGAACTTTTACGATCAAATTCCTGTCAAGTTAAAAATTTCAGGGTATTTCAAATGGAGGCGCCTGGTGGCTTCACTAATTATTGCAAGAAAACATTATATTCTAAACATTTATAAATTATTTTTGGTTTTAAATGTAGGATTAAGCCAGATTAAGCTCCACTTCATTTTCATTCTGAACTTCTGCAGTTGAATTGTCTTTAAATTACGAAAATATTGAAGTGTTTGAGATGGAGGCGCCTGGTGGTTTATTTAACTATTATAGAAAAACATAATTTTCTCAACATTAAGAGCTCAAAATCATATTTAAATTCAGGATAAAATATCAGCTTGAATTTCCTTCAGAATTTTGACGATCAAATTCCTATCAAGTCAAGAAATTTCAGGGTATTTCAAATGGAGGCGCCTGGTGGCTTCACTAATTGTTGCAAGAAAACATTATTTTCAAAACATTTAGAAATTATTTTTGGTTTTAAATGTATGATTAAGCCAGATTAAGCTCCACTGCATTTTCATTCTGAACTTCTGCAGTTAAATTGCCTTTAAATTAAGAAAATATTAAAATGTTTCAGATGGAGGCGCCTGGTGATTGACAAATTTATGTCACATAAACGTTATTTCATCAACACTAGGGACTCCAATTTATGTTCAAAATTAAGATAAAAGATGAACTCGTATTTCCTTATGATCTTTTGCAATTAAATTTCTTTTATGTCAGCAAAATTTTAAATTCTGTACGATGGGGACGCCTGGTAGTTCATTGATAATTTAAACAGAGTTTTATATGCAAGAAAAAAAAGAATTTTTGAGTATTCTATGTAATAAATGAGTGGGATTTTTACAGAAAAATAATCTTTAGAAAAGAATTAGGGTAAGTGTGTCAAATTTCGGCAGAATTGCATATAAAAGCACGGAATGCCTAAGTTTTAAATGCAATATTTTTAATTCATATTGATATTTTTTGTTACTTCCTTTTCGGGAAGGTTGTGTGGAACCTTGAAAACTAGTTTATCATCTTTGTGTTCTTTAAATTACTTCCTAGAATATTGAAAAATTAATAAAAATATAGACATTGCTTTGGGTAGTATTCCGGCCACTTTGACTGAAATTCTGACCACCTTTTTTCTGACCACCTTTTGTGACGCAACGGATAGAAAATTTCAAAACGTCAAACGGAACGAGTTTAATATTTAGTTTTATACGTTTATATGACCCACAAGCCCTGAGATCTTCCGCGTAATTTGTCCTGAAGACCTGAAGAGTAGCATCTCAAATTTACGCGCAGATTTCCGCAGCAATTTGCCCGTCCTGAACTCTTCCAATCCATCATTCCATCATCATTTTCATAAAAGCGATGGTTTTTTTTTCTCTGGACATTGTAGAACTCAGAAATCGAAAAAAACACAAAATGAATAATAAATTAAGGAAAGGAAAAGATGTTGCCGGAATAGGCAACACTACCTCACCGGAGAGACGCTCACAAAGTATATACTTTTTTACGCGAAATACAGGATCCAGCTGGGAAATTTCACACGAAATTTAAAGATTGATTCACTATTAACATAAACAGAAACAATCTTTAATGAAAACTAATCAATTTTCATAAAAAACACCGAAGGAAAACCTTCTGCACTTCACCACAAATCACAAGCCTGCTAAAAACACAATCGATCTGCCACATTTTTTGTAAGACTCTTTCCACACTGAGTTTTTACAACGCAATTTAAATTCAAATTGTATCTAAAATTTAACGATCTTTGTGTTAATACATCCTAAAATGAATAAATATTTTAAAGCAAAATGAATTCATTGACTACTCGAAGATAACATAACATAATTTTAATTAATTTATTTCCATGGTCGAAATTACACTCAATGTGACCGAAATTTGGCACATTTTTCCCTAATTGAAGTACTTAAATTCGATAAAATTTTGCAATATTAGGTGAGATTCTTAACAATCTCACCTACTATAATCCTAACAAAATTTCATGTCGTCCGATCGACCTCAAACTTGGCCAAAATGTGTTTCGCCACTTCCTGATCACGAATATATATGTGGCTATTTTACGTTCCCGGCCGGCCGGCCGGCCGCTCTTTGGAGCTTAATAGCTCCTAAACTAAAAAAGATATCGACTTGCGGTTTTCGGCAAAGGTTATATATCGGGTGAAAATTGCAACTTGGTGCATTGACCCCCCACCCCCCACCCCTCCTTCCGCCATTTTGAAGACCCCTCTTTTTTTGTTTTCTCAATAGCTCCGCCCCTATGGCATCGAGCGGGCTCAAATTTTAGTATGTTATAGCTGGGCCTTAGAGCTTTCCATCAATACCAAACTTAAGGTCCCCCGACCCCCCTGACCCGAGCTATAAGGGTCCAAAAAAAAATTTTAAAATGGCCATAACTCCGGTTCTAATTGTCAGAATTTAAAAAGTGAGGGCTTTTTGGAAAGCTCTCGTGAAATGCCACTTCCCCTTCTAACATCGCAAGTTCATAAAACCACCGCTAGAGGCGCTATTATTAAAAAGAAAATTTTTAAATCTTATAAGTTAAATAACTCAAAAATTCCATTGTGCATCGGGCTGAAATTTTAGTATGTTGTAGCCGTTGATTATACCTATCAAACAAAAAAAACCTTAAGTCGATCTAAAACCCCTGACCCGAGCTATAAGGGGTCAAAGTTCGAACATTGACCGGCCTCTATCTCCGGTTCTAACTGACATAGCGACCTAAATTTTACCTTTTTGGTTTCGTCTCAATGAGCACTTTCAGATGGAAGTTCAAAAAGTCACCACAGGTGGCGCTATGATAGCGTCAAAATTCATCGAAATTCAAAGTCACTTTTCTCAAAAACGGCATTGTGCAAGTTAATGAAATTTTAGTATGTTGTAGCCCAGTCTAGAACGTTTCCAAAATGGTGCGTATGTGCGCTGTGGTTTCAATAGAACCGGAGATATGAGGGGTCAAAGTTCACGAAATTCAAAAAATCATATCTCCGGTTCTATGTGACCGATTTTGATGAATGAGGGCTTAAACGAAAGATCTCACCAAATGCTACAACTTTCTAGAATATTTGAACTTCGTGGGACCAACACCAGGGGCGCCACAGTCGAAAAACCAATTTCAATATCACATAACCTCAATTATCTCGACTGTCGCTGAACCGATTTTGATGATTACTTCGACATAATTGTAGAGCACATTTGTCTCTACATTTCGTCCATACATCATTTTCCACTCAGACTACGCTATCACTCCGATTTTGCCGTTTAAGTGTGAAAAAATTGATTTTTCCAATAATAACGCTTTGAAATCACTCAGATGCCAATTTGACTGCCTCTACTCCACCAAGACACTTAAAATATGGTTTTAAATGGAAATTCCCACAAAATACAACAATTCTTTGATATAGTTGAAGTTCAACAAATGACTACTTGGGGAACTCTGGATGAAAAAACGAGTTAAGAAACAAAAAACCTCGCTTATCTTGGCTTCTGAGTAATCGATGAGATCATGTTCTATGGGAAAATTATAGAGAACATTCTGGTCTACATTTCACCCATATAACACTTTTCTGTCAGTTCATCCAAATCCTTGATATTTTGGTTTAAATACAAAATTTGTATAATTTCACGAATTTGATTCAAGATAACTGAATGGCGTCTCCCAACTTCAGCTCCAAATCGAATTTGCATGCACTCCGAGTTAGCTCACGTTAAGAATCTCACCTACATAAGCCGGTTAGGATTATCTGTCCCTTTCTTAGACAAGTTCTTCTCCTTAGGTACACCCGTCCATAATACTATTGCAACTGAGACGAGTAACACGATGCATATGCGAGAACATACAGAAACCAGCCGTCGAGTTGTTAATATGAATCAGACCACAAGAGTAATCAAATTCGATGGTGGGCAGAAAAAGAGTGATTTTGAACAGCATTTGGAACCATTTCCATATGCCCCAACTAACGGAGATACTTCTCCCAGACCTAGAGTGTCACTTCCGCCAACACCAACGAAATTTGTAAAGGGTGACTTCCGGGAAAGTGACTATGAGAGTGAAGTAGATTCAGCAAGAATTCGTCCTCTATGGACACCAAATCCTTTGGATTCGGATGAGCCACAGTATCGACGTGTGGCTCCACCGCACTCCACTAGGTCTGCCAGTTGTCCAAGATCCTATCCAACTGAAAGGGTGCTTACTCCAATGGAATTTGATACTCAGCCACCGCTAATGCCGCAGTATTCTGCAGCAGGACTATCTAATGAGTACAAGACCCAAACACTTGATCGTTACTCTACAAAGAAGACACGTCAATATAGTAGCAGGACTCAGGATGACACACATATTCGACAAAGTGGAACGGCAAATGACTATGGGTATCCCTATGTCAGGATGAAAGATATGGGAAGTTCTCTTAAATCTAAGGCCAGTCAATTTATGAGAGATATTTCTTCGGACATAAATCGTCCAACAGCTACCCAAAAGCCAATTCTCAAGAAGACAACGAGCATAGACAACGAACCACAAGCATATCGTGAAGAATCTCGAATTTCTCAATATGGTAAGTCTCAATATTAATTCTCTATTTTAACATTTTTTTGAATGATTGTTTTCATTTGGATTTTTTTTGAAAATTATTATTTTTAAGCTTACCTCTTTCTTTCATTTTTCCGTTTGATTTTTAACCTATTCTCCATTCATTCAGTAAAGCGTCAAAAACTCCCGGACAAGGTTAGAAGTTAACTTTAAAAAATCAAAGTTAAAAAGGTTAAAGGATAAAAATTATACTTGCATTTTGTTTTAAGGCAAAATTCTGTCCAGGAAATTCTGACGCACAATTTCAATTGGTACACAAATTGGTCTTGGAATGCCAATGAATGAAAGTTATATAGTTTTTTTTTCATTCATACTCATCTTCTGTTTTATTATTTGAATCTATATTTATCATCAACTTTGCCTACGATGAGCATAAAACCCATAAAACTGTCACTGACACAAACTTTATTGTCAATGTTTTAAGGAACGAAACATATTGACCCCGACACTGGCCTGATTTATTTCAAATATGATTTTGGTTATGAGTTCGGGATCCTGTTTCCGGGTGAAGGTAAAAAATTTGTAGGCGGAAGTAGCATGAGCACTGATAGGAAGGGACATCAAATCCAACGAACTGGAGATATTGAATTGCCAGTTCTTCATGAACGTACCCATACCCCATCGGCTATGTCCAATGGGACTGGAACAAATTGGGGTCCTAACAAGCGCTATAGCCTACCAATTAACATCAATATCGATCAAATTCATCAGCCAATGGCGTCCACAGGCGCCCCATATACCAAAGGTAGAATGTGTTTTGGTGTTGTTTGGATTTTGTGTTTTAATTTTCTTTGCGAAAACTCCTCTAAGCTTTTTTTATGATTTTTTTCTCGTATAACTAATTATCAAAGGTCATAATTATCAATTTGTCACACTCTAAGCATTATGTTCTCTCATGGAAAAGTTATCCTTCATCCCAAAGTGTGTTTTTTTTTGGTTTTATTTTTGTCATATCTGTGATTCCCACTTCTTTGCATTACACTCATCACATGGATTCATTTGCATGCATCATCAATGTCTAAATGTAAGTAATTTGGTCAATGGAAGAATTAAAATAAAACTCAGAAACATTTCATTACTTCAGTTCACTGTAAAATATTTTACAAATGTTACAGAGCGTCAACGGGATATGAGCCAGAGAACCCAAACACCTGTAAATTACTCACGAGAAGATAAGCCCAAGAAGCCACCCTCAATTATAACGGTTTGTTGCATAATATAATTATCAAAAATATCTATATATCTTCAAGAAGATTCTTTCTCGTTTTTCAACAGCCTCTAAAGGACATCGCTGTTGTTGCAGGACAAACTGCGAGATTCGAGTGCATCATTCAATGTGAACCTCATCCGGATGTGATTTGGTCGAAGAATGGCGTCATGATTGGAAGAAGTTTGAAGCATCACATTGAATTCCGCAATGGAGTTTGTCGTCTTACAATTCCTCATGCATTTACAGGTAAATCTTTTGTCATAACTTGACAAATTAACAATTTAAAATGAAATTCTGCTGTATTGTAATAAGAAAAATGGTTCGAGATATCACTTTCAAGTTTACGATGACTACGTAATCTACGTAATAGAAACATGAGCTTAGCTTTACAAGGTTCATCTCACTGTCTTCAAAAGAAATATCTTTTGGCAGAATTCCAAGTAGATATTCAATCATTTACACTAATAATATCCACAGATTCTCCTTTCTAAACGAAGAGATCAGAAGATAAATTTACGAAAATAATTAGGTAGAACTGGTTACAGTCTAGTCAATTCGGTGGTATTCCGATAATAACCCAAAAATTATGAGAATATTATCAAACTTATACTTCAAGCCATTTCCCCTTAATCTGAGAGCTTACACTTCTCTAAAATGACTGAATATTAGCTTCATAAATAAACAGTGACCAGGGTATGAATTCTGAGATGCGTGAGTTTTTCACGTGAGAGACTCACGGTTTTTAGATCGTTTCCTGTAAGGGTTTGGTTAAACTTTCACAAAAATGTCACGTGAAACACTTACATTATCTACGAATTCACATGAAAGTTTTGTCGAAAGCTTGACAAAATGCTTACTAAAGGTGATCTCTCAGAGCCGTGAATTTCTCACGTGAAAAACTCACCATCTCAGAATACATACCCAGCTAAAATTAAGTCTGGTTAGATTCTGTTTATGCTCTACAGTTATTTGAGAAATGGAATTGCCTAATTATAAGAATTAAAATGATTATAAACCATATTTCTATCAATTTTTCACTAAGTCGTTTCTTCTGTTGATACTGAAATCTTTGCAGACCCTTATACAGGTTTTCAGACCTAAGGCATACGGCGTTATCACACTTGCACATTAAAATTTTAATGTCATTCACATTAATTGTCGCTTGTGAGCGTCCAAATATGTTATTTGTGACCTTGAGTCACTGAATATTTTGGATTTTTCTATTTATTGATAAAGAAGTGGACTTGGCGTGCAAAAATCAGTTTAAATTTACCTAAAGCATAAATATTTTTCACATTAAAAAATTAAAGAGAAAATCGCTTTTTTTACGCATTAATGCTATAAATCAATCTATATCAAATTTTGCTGGCCAAGTCTATGTTTTTATCAACAAATAGATCAAATTTTGAATATAAAACGATTCAAACACACAAATTACACATTTGGACTCTCATCAGCGACAATTAATGTGAATCATATTAAAATTTTAATGCGCAAGTGTGATAGCACATTTAGCCATATGGCTTAACTCTTCTAATTTCTTTTCAATCCAAATTTTTTTGGAAAATTATCACTTAAGATTGGACAATATCGGCAACTGAAACATTATATTATGAAAACCCAATTAAATTGGTTGCTATTTTGAATTTTGAGATCACCGGGAACTGGCCTAAAAAATCTTAGGTCTGAAGCCGGCCTTAGATAACCTTTACGCTAGACGTTCAACCTCGTTCACAAAGGCTTCCCATTATAAGTAACAATCTAAATGAGAATTCTGCCAAAATACTCATCTATATCAAAATTTTACAAGTTAAGGCCTGAACTCGGATTTCAAACTGGATGTTTGAACCAGTTCCCGAAAGCTTCTAAATCTTAAATGGCAATTTTGACAGCCATTTAGAATCCAATGGAGTATTTGCCTTTCAAAATTAATTTTAAGTTTAAATTTTCTAAATATATCTTGCGTGATAAGAAATTGAAGGGTTAATGCATGTCTCCCTCAATGTGATTCTCTTACTTCAAATTTTTGTCCTGAACTTAACGCTTAAAATAAAGGACAATCTCCCCAATTGCGATAGAAACTTCTGAGCGTTAATTTTTAAACCGATCTTTTTTCGTTAATTTGTATTCACCGATACAGATCTTTAATTTTATAGTATTAAATTTCTTTAAATATTTAAACTTAAATATTATAAACTATAAAATTCCGAATCTGAAATAAAAACGCCAAATTTAAAGCTTATCGGCAAAACCTTTTAAAACCTTTAAATACGGAACATTTTAAGGCTAGATTGACATAGATCAAAGCATCATTAGTCCTTAAATCAGCATTGGAATTTTCAATTTTAATACTAAATCTTTAACTCAAATTATTAGGTTTCTTTGTCACCAAAAATGAAAGGTGTAAGGGAATGTTTATTAGAAAGAATCTATCAAATGGATTTCTTTTCACATAATATTTAATTTTTGGTTACTATTATGGGTATTAAAAGTTTAATATTCAGGAAATATTTTAAATTTATAACACTGTGCATCAAAATGAAAACTTTTTCCGTGTGATTTAAAATAACTGGTTTTTTCGGGTTCCTTGGTGTCTCCCGAGCACATGTCCCGAAGAAAGTTATGGTCCATAACGTCTGGTTTCTGAGCTAGATTAAGATGAAAATCTTTAAGAAATTGGTTAGAAATATTTCATGAAATTTGCTTTATCTCAAAAATGGTACATCCTAAGATGATGGTATCAAAGAATTACTCAAGGGTGTGTAGAGCAGGACTCAAGGAAGATATTCCAGGAACGAACCATATCCCTATCTCCCCATTTTCCTTGAAATGTTCCAGATTTTCCCCATAAATCTCTAAATATCCTTCAAATCCATTATAAGGATTCACAGGACGACTTGCATCGTTTACAAAAATATTCTGCTGAATATCATAGGATCATAAAACTTACCGTTATCCAGAAATAATGCATTTGAATTACTTATGAACAACAGACTTTTCTCACAAAATTCAATATTTTATCTCATATCTTATCAATATAAAATTATAATAACTAATAGTTTACCTTTCTTTGCAATAAACTATCTAACACATTTCTGACATAGGGGAATCTAGGTTCTTACTTTTATAGAATTTCACGTAAGATACAGCAAAGAGATAGGGATATGGTTCGGTCCTGGAATATTTTACTTTAGTCCTGCTCTATACATCTTTGAGGCATTCTTTGATACCATCATCCTAGGATGTACCATTTTTTGAGATAAAGCAAATTTCACAAAATATTTCTAACCAATTTCTTAAAGATTTTCATCTTAATCTAGCTCAGAAACCAGACGTTATGGACCATAACTTTTTTCGGGACATGTACTCGCGAGACACCAATGAACCCGAAAATACCGCTTATTTGGAAAAACATTTTTTGCCGTTGCACAGTGTAATTATCTTCCTAAGGTTGGCTTAGTTTATAAAGACTTTAGGTCTGTATATCACAAACCATTTGGACTCCTGCGTACACGAAAAAATCGTTTTCGAATACTTTTCTGATACTTAAAATGCAATCAATTTTTAAGACTTTTTAGACCTCTGTAGCAACGCTTGTTTTCAATGCAATTCAATTTAGGGGGAAGTGGGGCACCTTTGAAAGTGGGGTACCACTAAAATGTAGATTTTTCTCATGTGTTTAAGTCGAACTGAGCCATATCAAAATGTGTTTCAGCTTCTCAATATGCAGCTAAATTATATCACGATAAGGCTCAATTTTAATTAAATAGATGAAAAATACCAATTTCAAATGTGACCCACTTCCAAATGTGCCCCACTTCCCCCTAATATGGTGGTTTTTTTTAGATCATTTGTGAAAATTTCTAAACGATATTATTATTATTATTAAAATACTAAAAACTAAAAAGAAAAAAAATGTGACACCTTTCACAAAATTATGTATAAAATAATTCCTAAAATTGTATTTCGTATTTTGCAGAGGATGCTGGAACATACTCCTGTACTGCAACCAATCAGCTGGGCTCCGTAACAACAAGTGCCGATCTACTTGTCCCGGGAAATAAGTGGGGCTACCGAAAATAATAGAGGAAAAGCCAATCTGCCTAAAATATATTATTGTGTATTGCAAAGAGTAAAACTCTCTTTTTTGTATTCATTCACTAAGCTTTGTATGTCTGACATACCTACTCTGTATTTCAATGAATTGACAAAACGTATGTTATTTAATAAAGATTAATGTATTGAAACTTGGCACAAGTTCTATATGTCTGTTAATATTTATTCCTGTATTCTAAATACAAAATATTATGGTTTGTATTGTATACAAAACATTGTTGCCATGGATACGAACAGTATTTTCATTTTCTTTGCCAAAAACGCCATCAGGGATGACAACTTGAGGAAAAATCTACAAATTTTCCGATCGAGAATCGTGTGATCGAAATTTCATTCGTATTTCCCCTGCAAAATGGTGAAATCGGAAAAGATCGTATTTAGGGGAAATTTTACCGAAGATCATGAGGGGATCGCAAGCGTACTAGAGATCATCTAAAAAATCAGCTGTGATGATAGTGAGTGCCAAAGATTTTAATAAAAACCAAAACATCTCACTTGGCATACATTTTGAGGATCGACGTGTAATTTATTTTTAGGAAAAAATTGTCTGTTTTTCCCCCAATGTATTTATGGATTCGTGACAATTGTGGTGAGAGATCTATATATATATATATATATATATGTCACAACTTTAATAAGTATTTTTATCTATTGATTGTCATCAACTTCAGAATGAATTAATCAATAGACGCTTCGTTAGTCACTCTAATCATTGAGATCATTTGATCTATAAATTGTCATTACTCAGTTCCTTCTAAATCATGCCAAAAGATCCTCATCTTTCTATTTAAACAATGTCTATGACTTAAAGATATAAATATCTACAGTGATATTATTCACCTGGGAAACCATCCAAGAATCCACAGTGTGGAGCATGAATAATATTTCAAATACAAAGTCCAACGCCTCCACAAAAATGATCTCACAACTTCTATTAAAATGTCGGGGGATTGTTAAAATTAAGGGAAGCTTCTAATGTTGAATTCTAAATAATTTATAGAGGATCATGTTCAAGAATGTCTAAGGTTTTACTATTTCATTCTTTGTTGGCATTGGTTACACATAATATTCTCTGCTAATTAATATATCACATTGCCTACAATTAAACAATTAAATAAATTAAACACAACTGTCATTTGATGTTGTAATTTAGGAAAATCTTTTTGGTAACCTTGAGAAGAAATCATCAAGTCAAATAATCCACCAATTATAATCAAATTTCTCTATTTAATCAGAACAGGAAATAAAAATTATTAGCTTTAGTAAGGAGATGGGGCTGTGGAGCTACATTGAGACAAAATTTTTTTTGCATTATTTTTAAGGAAGATTTAGCTATAACGTAATTAAATTTAACAATACAAAACGAATGTGGAACTAAATAAAAAAAATATTATAAGGTCCAACGGTCCAACTTCCTTTATAAACACGCGAAAAACATATATCAATGTAGACTCACAATTCAATGTAGGCTTTATAGGCTCAAAATGGCTCTATCACCCTTTGGTTAGTTTATATATTTTTTACCGACCACCAAATATTATTGGAAAAAACTATTGAAACAGATTTTGATTTGGATAGGAATTCGCTTTTATGTATTCGATCAAGAACAAAATAAAATTCGGTCAGCTTAAAAACAAATTTGAGCTGAATTTAAATAAAAAATTTAAGCCTTCAAAACACCTTTTCTTGATTAGGAAAATTAGGAAAACTGCGAAAGACCGGGATAGAGGGGATAGACATAGAGTAAGATGGGGTAAGTGGATCGCTTTCCGAAGAGTGCTACTTAAACGCTTGTTTTAGGACTGATGAAAGTCTTTTTTACTTCTTCTAAATCCATAGAATTATTCACTGTTTCACTCAGAAACATAATATAAAAAAAAAATTATCAAAAATATTAAAGAAAATTTATAAAATAATGATAATACTGAAATAAGTCAGCATGCACTAAGTGGATCGCCTTTTCGCTAATTCACTTTTAGGTAAACCTTTGGATTAAAAATACTTTTTTCACAAGGAAAAATCAATAAATGTTTTTAATAAACCAGCTGTCATTAACGAAAATATCACTGACTAGAAAATTTTTAGTGAAGAACCCAGCTGGCACAAAATTGAAATGAGTCGATTACCCTCACTTATTTAATGGATAAAAATATTATTTTTGCTTTTTCTCAAACTTGAATAGTTATATTATGTTACTGTAGTGAATATATTACGAAAATTAAAATGAAAATATTTTAAGTGGATTAGTCATAAACGATCCAGATAGCGAAGCGCCCGGATTAGCACACTTGACTATAATCAAAACGTTTGAGAAATAAAAAGCTGTTATTTTTGAATTCATGAAGTTTTCCTGGTCTAAAAGGTTATATGACACCATTTTAAGAGCAATCAAATTTCCTTGCAGGTTTAACAAAGGAAAAGTAGGTTATTGTTTTACCTGCAACTATCTTAGGCGTTAATTATAAATTAGACCAATTTTCGGAAAAATTTAGATGTTCTACTGATCAAAAATTAGTATTCCAAAGAACAGGTTTTTTTTTTAATTTCAATTTCTGCTTAACTGTGTTATCACACTTGCACATTAAAATTTTAATATGATTCCCATTAATTGTCGCTGGTGAGAGTCCAAATGTGTAATTTGTGTGTTTGAATTATTTTATATTCAAAATTTGATCTATTTGTTGATAGAAAGGGAGGCTTGGCCCGCAAAATTTGATATAAATTGATTTATAGCATTAATGCGAAAAATTAATGCGATTTTCTCTTTAATTTTTTAATGTGAAAAATATTTATGCTTTAGGTAATTTTAAACTTATTTTTGCAGGCCAAGTCCACTTCTTCATGAATAAATAGAAAAACCCCAAATATTAAGTGACTCAAAGACACAAATAACATATTTGGACGCTCACAAGCGACAATTAATGTGAATCACATTAAAATTTTAATGTGCAAGTGTGATAACGCCGTAACCAAATTTGTTTTTGTAATTTACTTTTTTAAATAGTAATTAATTTGGCCATAAGAAGAATAGTTTTTGTAAATAAAGATGCAAGATAGTCAGTTAAAGTAGGAAATGATTAATATTTATTATTTCTGTATTTTTCCCTTGCAAAACTTTCATACTGATATCGTTGCTTTTAAGTATTTAAAGTTGTTCAATGCTGGTTTTTAAGATTTCTTCCTAATCAAATTTTAATTGCAGACCATATAAAATACTGATTATTAAAGTCTTACTACCCATCTATCCCCAGTCTTCGTTTTAAATTTTATTTGATTAGAGATATTTAAAAAATATCAACTTTTTATAAATCTAAAAAAAAATGCTACAATGCTCATTTTTTGACCTTTTTTCACATTACTGATCAAATCATATTAGTATTGTTCAAAAGTTGTTTGTAACTGCAACGCAATAAATTCTAAAAGGACTATTTTAAAAATCGGCATAAGATGTTGGTAGAAAATAATTAATGGTAGAAAGTTTATGTTTCCTCAGAGAAAAAAAATATATCGTAAATTTCGCTACGTTCACCAGAATGAAATAAAAAGAAAGAGGATTTAAGAGACAATTCTGTATTTCTCGATTATAAATAAAATTAGAATGGAATTGAGAGAGAAAATATCTACTACTGATCTTTTCCCCTTTACAACCTCTACCATGAAACTATTATTTGCGCGTGGGAAAAGATATCATCGAGAAAATTCTGTGATCTTTCGTCTTTGGAAATTTACTTCTGAATTTTTCTTTCTTTTTTTTACTTCACTGTTAAGAAATAGTGATAAATAAGTCAAATAATTCAAATATTTGAAAAATATAAATAAATAAAGTTGTGAATTTCTTATGATTAATTCATCGTAATCATGATTTATTGCACTTTTAAACTTCAACGTGGCAAGAAATTATCCTTTAAGTGAATGAAAATATTTCAACACTTTGCCAAATATGTGATTAGGGCAAATAAAATTTTATTCAGATTTTTCAGACATCATTTATTGATCAATTAATAGGACGATGCGCTGTATGAATTAGCAAGTAGCTAATTAGACACATCGGAAGTGAAGCTGCAAGATGATTGCATTGAAAATATTTTCTGTTCAAGTTGAAATACTTTTGTAAAATTGCCAATTGACTGTGGGTTTTAAGTGTGCCAAAATTAGTTCGAGTAGAGTGCTTTTAGTCCTTCCTACATAAACCACAATCGTTTTGTTAATTTCACCACTTTGGAGAATTGTTCAAGGCTCTACTGTCTCAATGCGTTTCAATTTTGAAAATGTTTGTGGAATTTTCACGATATTATAATTTGTTTATTATAATGTGTATTTGATGAATGACACATGTCTATATATAAATTTCAGAGAAATACGTTTCATTTTCTTTGGAAATTTAATCACTTGTGCGAAAATTTCATCAACAATCACACAGACGATATAAAATTGTCATGAAAACACCCAGAATTTTCCGACATGCAGAAGAAAATGAGATTTATAAATAGAAAAAGTGGCTTTCAATGTGCCAAAAAATGTGTCCTAAAATCACATACTCACAAAATTGCCAGAGATTCACGAAAATATCAACAATTTTTTTTTCATCCAAAATTAACTGAGGAAAAGCTGTTTATTGTCCGGATTTTCCAAAAGGACAAGAAAAAAAAGAACACAGAAATCTCATTTTCAGTTTTTGCGCAGAGGCAATTTTTCATTGCACTATGTGGGCGAAATGGAGTTTTAAGACAGAATTTAAAGAAACAACAACATCTCACATGAAACGAAGTGTTAGAGATATCCCATTTAGAAGATTGCTAAATTCTCTTCAATGTGATTTTTTGCAGATTCAACAAAGTCTAATCATACCCATTATATTGTTGAATACAAGCAACACCCAGTGAACAGAAATAGTCCACAACTGACAGAGAAATGGGAGAACATCTTGGAGTGCTTGCTTTCACCAACATCATCCTCGGAATCAGGTAGAGCAAACTATATAGAAAAAATATATATTTAAAAAAACGGATTTTTGCAATTTTAAACACAAATCCACCTACCTCGAATTCCTCAAAATTTATCATCACCTCGGAGGAGTTAGTGTGGGTGAACAAGAATTTAGAATTACTCATTGAGGGGTGGATCTAAATTTTATACCTATATTTTCAACATCCCGAGTGAATCTCTCATTATTCTTGTATCATTTCAATATAAAACCTCTTGCAGTGGATCGATTTGTATCTTTTTAACTTGTCTTAATACATTTGAGTTATTAACCAAAAAGTAAGAAGCATTACTTTTATTAGGAAAATAAAAATAGTGAAAATGTGATAAGATCTAGATTTTCTCAAATTCTTAAAATCAGTGTTTTTGGTATTAAAGATTAATCCATATGTAATTAAATAATCCCAAAAAATATTTTAGTCTCGTATACTCTCGTATCTCAGCTCTGATATTTAGTACCGATCAAATGTCATCCGAATTATGGAGAAATTCGGGCCTTAAACTGTTTGAAAGCGAACGATTCTTGTTCATAATAATAATAATTATGTCTTACGAATAATTATGTCTTTATTCGTTTAAAATTGCTTTAGTACGTTTAGTCATAGTCTTACTGAAATTAGGTGAGATTCTTAATAATCTCACCTACTATAATCCTAACAAAATTTCATGTCGTCCGATCGGCCCCAAACTTTGCCAAAATGTGTTTCAGCACTTCCTGATCACGAATACACCCAGCGAAATTTAATTAAGAAGTTTGCATTAATTGGCTGGTGTGGGTCATCTATACATCTGATCAGCCTAAAATTTTTTTGTACAATATAGGTCTGTATAACAACTTTTTTTATGGTAGTGAGCGCGGCTCACTACCAATTAATGCAAACTTCTTAATTAAATTTCGCTGGGTGTATATGGGGGGCTAAGTTACGTTCCCGGCCGGCCGGCCGCTCGCTCTTTGTAGCTTAATTTAATAGCTCCTAAACTAAAAAAGATATCGACTTGCGGTTTTCGGCAAAGGTTATATATCGCATGAAAATTGCAACTTGGTGCATTGACTCCCCACCCCCCACCCCCCTCCCAACCATTTAGAATATTCCCATTTTTGTTTTCTCAATAGCTCAGCCCCTATGGCATCGGTCGGGCTCAAATTTTAGTATGTTATAGCTGGGCCTTAGGGCTTTCCATCAACACCAAACTTAAGGTCCCCCGACCCCCCTGACTCGAGCTATAAGGGTCCAAAAAAAATTTCTTAAAATGGCCATAACTCCGGTTCTAATTGTCAGAATTTAAAAAATGAGGGCTTTTTGGAAAGCTCTCGTGAAATGCCACTTCCCCTTCTAACATCGCAAGTTCATAAAACCACCGCTAGGGGCGCTATTATTAAAAAGAAAATTTTTAAATCTTAAAAGTTAAATAACTCAAAAATTCCATTGTGCATCGGACTGAAAATTTAGTATGTTGTAGCCTTTGATTATACCTATCAAACAAAAAAACCTTAAGTCGATCTAAAACCCCTGACCCGAGCTATAAGGGGTCAAAGTTCGAACATTGACCGGCCTCTATCTCCGGTTCTAATTAACATAGCGACCTAAATTTTACCTTTTTGGTTTCGTATCGATGAGCACTTTCAGATGGAAGTTCAAAAAGTCACCACAGGTGGCGCTGTGATAGCGTCAAAATTCATCGAAATTCAAAGTCACTTTTCTCAAAAACGGCATTGTGCAAGTTAATGAAATTTTAGTATGTTGTAGTCCAGTCTAGGACGTTTCCAAAATGGTGCGTAAGTGCGCTGTGGTTAAAACAGAACCGGAGATATGAGGGGTCAAAGTTCACGAAATTCAAAAAATCATATCTACGGTTCTATGTGACCGATTTTGATGAATGAGGGCTTAAATGAAAGATCTCACCAAATGCTACAACTTTCTAGATAATTTTAACTTCGTGGGACCAACACCAGGGGCGCCACAGTCGAAAAACCAATTTCAATATCACATAACCTCAATTATCTCGACTGTCGCTGAACCGATTTTCATGATTACTTCGACATAATTGTAGAGGACAATTGTCTCTACATTTCGTCCATACATCATTTTCCGCTCATACTACGCTATCACTCCTATTTTGCCGTTTAAGTGTGAAAAAATTGATTTTTCCCATAATAACGCTTTGAAATCACTCAGATGCCAATTTGACTGCCTTCTACTCCACCAAGACACTTAAAATAGGGTTTTAAATGGAAAGTCCCACAAAATACAACAATTCTTTGATATAGTTGAAGTTCAACAAATGAACACTTGGGGCGATCTGGTCGAAAAAACGAGTTCAGAAACAAAAAACCGCGCTTATCTCGGCTTCTGAGTAATCGATGAGATCATGTTCTATGGCAAAATTATAGACAACTTTCTGGTCTACGTTTCACCCATATATCACTTTTCTGCCAGTCCATCCAAATCCTTGATATTTTGGTTTAAATACAAAATTTGTATTATTATTTCACGAATTTGATTCAAATTAACTGAATGGCGTCCCCCAACTTCAGCTCTAAATCGAATTTGCATACATTCCGAGTTAGCTCCCATTAAGAATCTCACCTACAATAAGCTGATCTAGGCTTATCACTAGTTTTCTTTAATGAATTTGACATGTATATGGCAATATATTTTAATAGATAATTTTATGTCAAACATTTCTCGAAAAAGTAGGTCAAATTCATTAAAGGAATACGCAAAAAAATGAAGTGTTCGAAACCAGTGTTGTGCGAAACCTGAAGGTCTTCTCTAAAATCTTAATTTAAACAATAAAAATGATTTTTTGTGGTGCGCGTCTTTATCTGCTGTGGGCTTTTCTATACGGTTAAAAGAACCGATTTACCGAAAGTCACTCTATAAGATCTAGCAAATCAAAAAACGCGATGATGAGGGCTCGAACTATTAACGGAATCTTTCACTTTCGCTCTAGATCATATGAATTTGTTAGGTACATAGAATCTTTTTAAAAAATTTAGTGGGCAAACTTAAAACTCGGATTAAAGTTTATATTCGGCCATGGTAGTGTTGTTTGAAAACTTATTAATCAGTTTTATAGTTTATTCGTACTTTATAGATAATAAATTTTCACAGAAAAGATTTTTTTTATTACAATAGCATAAGTTGCGGTCGCCAGAAGATGCGATATACTTGCAGAGCAACAAGACTTTTAATATCAATGTTTCAATTTCAAAAATTTGTATTAGTTAGTAAGTTATATAAATTTTAAGAAATATTGGTAACTTCTATTTGAAAAATGAGTGTCAGGATTCTATATATGCGTCATTGAAATATCTTAGAGCAAAAGAGGGTAATTCAGAATAATTTCTTATTCTGAATTTTGAGATTTCTTCATATTTCAGATAAACAAAGAGAAAAAGAATACCACAAAGAAGTACGCGCCCTACAATCAAGACTACGTGTTTCTTGTTCTTTTTATCTTACCCATCTAAAGCAGTAAGGATATCTTAAAATTCCGGATTAGATTACAAACTACCCCATTTCACCTTAAGCTTAAATTGTTTTTCGTCACTCTCAGTTATCTGAACAATGAAGTGCTAAAAAAATATGTTCATTTTTCATTGGAGTAGGGGAAAGTGTGGCACCTTTAAAGTAGGGCAGCTTTGAAAATGGGTTTTTCACCTATTTTTAAAAGAAAATCAACCTTATTATGATACTATAATTTATCTCAGCAAATCTAAATTACATGATGATAAGACTCAGTTCCATTCCACTTCCCCGTAGCACTATAACTCTCAAGAGGTCTTTAAGAAAACTGTCCGTGTTCCACCTTCGCGGACCACTTCTTGTTCTAAAATTGCAAAAGGTATCACATTGAAGTGTAAATGATTCTAGATTACCACCTTTGGCCTGAGTAGGAAGAAAGTTCCAGATTCTGAAAACTAATGAAATGTGCATTCCAATATGATAGCTCACAAACTTAATTGTCTTTAATATAAGCTTCTTAAGCTTTTTTAATCTTTTTTTTTAAAATATTATTATTAAGTTTTAAGATTTCAAGAAACGTTACATTTCGATGAAATCCTGATTGAAAACAGAGTTATGATTATTTTAAGAATTATATTAATGGTAAAAATTAAAATTGATAACTAGATAGAGAACAGAAATTATGAATAGAAAGCGCAGAAGTTATGAACAATCTTGGCAGCTTTATAAATATTGTTTAAATTGATTTTTGATCAATCTTGCGCTGCGATATTTGGAAATAGAATCCTTTGTTGACCACTTCGAATTATTTGCTAATTAAAAGCTTTTTTTTGTAAACCAAACTACTACTAGTATACTGATCAAACATATTTATTATAAGAAACTTAACCAGACAGACGAGACATCGCACCACAAATATTTTAAGACATGTTCATAAAAGAATACAAGCAGAACCCGAACCGATTTATGTGAAGTCTAAAAGTTCAAAGTTCAAATAAGTACAGTAAAGTAAATTACAAAGTAAATTTTGGAAAAGAACCCAAAATCCATGATCATTTACTTTCAGTGCATGATATTTTGAGATTGTCTTATATCGCCGAATTTTACAGGCCAAATAACTATACACATTTTACACGGCAAACACTGATTTTAACAGTTGTCTTCTGCGTGAAAGGGACGTAATTCATGTCCCTACCTACTCCGCGATTGCTTCAGTGGCTTTCTTCGTCTCAATTACAATAAATGCAATATAATAATTTTGCCTAAAGTCCACTTCTATTCTGAAATGATCGTCATAATGTAATGTGTAAAGAATTCGTGATTTGTTTGAAAGTTTAATTGATGATCTTTTTCCTCATGTCTTGCCACAGGATGCTGCTTTCAAGTACATGCGGCTCTCAATGAAATTTCACAGATTATGTTTGATGAGAGACACATTGTACGAATTGTTATTATATCCATTCAAAATTAGACTAATTTCTTTTAAACAGTTTATTTTGCAAATTTCAGCAGATAGTTTTTCATGTAAAAAATAAAAGTCTTTTCAAGAACATTAAATAAAACAAACTAAATTTTCTATTGACAGCAGAGATTTGTTCATGCCCCATCAAACATTCAATATTTATATAGGTTTAGTAATAAAAATTTGCCAATACCCCGTCTATTTCTATCTGATTTCTTCTGATATATTTCACGATCAATGTCCATCGATTGTGTCATTCAGTAAATTTTTTTTCTCCAACTCAATTTCATCTGAGTTTTCTGCTGAGACGAACTTTACCAATTTCACTCGAAACTCTTCCATTCCAATCCAATTGCGTCTGACCTTCATATGACGCCACAATTTCATTTATTTATTCCACATGAATATGAGATTCCCAGCTGATTGTTTATTTTGAAATAAGAAAAAAAAGAACGATGAAAAGGGTCACAATAAAGACATTGCGTTCTGCTTCACTTCTTATTTTTGACAATACGAACACGATATCAATAAGCATTGGGAACTTATTAGGTTTTAATGGTTTTTTGAACATCTTGTTCTTCAATTGAAATTGACAAATTGGAAAATTGATACATTATTATCATCATTTATTGCTCTTTCTATTACAAACATCATATAAGTTCAATGTTAATTTTAAAAACGTTTTATTCTCCAGGCATTGTCCGGACTTTGAACTCAAAGTCTTTGGGTTATATTCGGAAGGCTTCAATAGACATTTCCTAAAGTAATAAAAGGACGAAAAAGGATGAAAAGGATTTTTTCAGGAAAAAAATTTCTCACTTAAGGACGTTTTTCAATGCAACATTTTACCCTAATTAAGAATTTGTTAGTGCAAATTCTTGCCTAAAAATAGTTTTCTGGTTATTACCATTTAAAATCACCCAATTTTTATTATGTTATCTCTTATAACTGGATATCTTATTGTTAGATTGCAATGATTTTGATCCTAAACGTTAGATTTTGTTGAAGTAGAGATCTTTTCCTAATACATCGAACCTTCTTGAGTATTAGAAAATCAATTATTTTTAAATTTTCCGATAATCAGTGGCAAAATTTAGAATATTTACGTGATAAAAATTGAATATCTCGGACAATTTTAATCACAAAAAAATTATTCCCTCAACATTTTGTAGTACTCAATGACCTCTATTAAATATGTGCACAATGGATCTGTCATAAATTTAATTTTTAAAAATAATTAGATTTTTAGTTTTTGTTGAATTTCAATTTTATGCTGCATCCTTTATAAAAACCATGCAAAAAATCCCTAGGAAGAAGTCGTACAAAATTGCAATGTTCCAAGAAGTTGTAGTGTATGGAATTATGAACCTTTCTGGTCCAAAATAATCCAACTCGGATCATAAATTTCCATACTACAAGTCATTGATTCTAAAAAATTTCCAAAAAACTTTAATTGCTCATTATTCTGAAGCTATGGTAAAGAGAATTTTTTCTCTAATTAGATTTGGATCCTAATACCCTAAAGATTGTTATAGAGGTAATTCCAGAGATGAATCCAAAAATGTCCATCTCTGGATATCTTATCAAAATGATCCTGGAGCAATGCTGAAATTGAAAAATGCAAAAAATCCGAATTTTTTCGCATGTATAATGCCTTTTTAGCGATCAAAACATTGATAGGGAAGCTCTTATCAGGAGGAAGTTGTTTACCTTGTGATAAGACATAGCCGAAGTGCAAGACGAGTATCTCCGATAGTCATCGTGCGAGGGTAATCGTTTGGTGATCGGTTGATCTTAAAATAATTTTCGTAACCGAGTACAGTGTTGGATTTAGGTGTATTTTTTGCGCCATGTTCTAAAAAGATTTGTTAAAAGTTATTTTGGGACACAGAAAATTTCCCCCACCAGAAAATTTTCGTGAAAATTCAGCCATTGACTGGGTATGCACGATCACAAGAAGATCACTCTTCGCTCGCTACTCAAATACGATCGACGTCTTGAAAAGTTAGTCTCGCGGGATGACTTGAGCTCTCTGCTAGCTGAGAAGAGCCCCGGACGGCAAATTGAAATAAAATTTGCTAGTTAGTGGACTTAGTGAATAAGTTGAAGAGTGGACTTAGAAAATTTTCGGATCGACTTTCATCGAGATAGGAACCAAGAAGGATTATTGCGCTCTATTGTTGGATTTTTTTGTTCGTTTTTGTGCCTATTTAACACAGTTATTTATTTTAAAATAGAAATTATTTATCTAGTGTTTTAATTAAAAGTGGAGATTTTTTTCTGTCTGATTGAGTGCAATCGCTCTTGTGAAAATTTCTTTTTGAGCGAACCCATTGAGAAGAAGGAAGAATTTGTGAATTTGTGAGAAGATCTTATCCAAGTTTTCACGGAAAAAGAATTGAAAGATAGAATTCTTGTGTATTTTTCTTGTGCAATTCTTTGCTACAATTTTGGATTTAAGAGATATTTCTCATCATGGAGCGACAGAATTCTAATCCATATCAGCTGCAGCAAACTCAACAATCGCAACAAATTGTTAGTTCGCAGCAGCAATATGAGCAGCAAATTTCCCAGCAAAGGATTAGCCGTTCTGAACATACTGTGAGCCGTCAGCAATTTACGACTCAACAGAGAGGTGTGGAATTATTCCTGTGAAAGGAAAATTATTTTATGTGCATTGTGTGGTCCAATGGACATTTTCATTGGCAATAATACTGCTAAAAAGTCGTAATCCAAACTGAAAAAGGAAAAAATCGTGTGCGATCTTTATGGTGAAGATCTTGTCTATCAGTGTCTCTCCCTCTCCCAAATCATTCTTTGGTGCATTTTATGATTTTTGCAGCATAAATCTTGTGTATGTGCATTGAGCCATTTAATTTGAGCTAAATCAAGTGACTGGCTTTGCCATTTATGGTGTGGATTTGCATTGAATATTAAATATAAAGTTACGCCATTTGGTTCAAAAACAAGCAGAAAAAAGAGACGTTGTTGTGCGATTTCTGTGACAAAAAAGTGGATTTTCTTTATATGGTTCATCATTACTTTCTTCTCTCCGTTAATTACAACAATTGTGAAACATGTGGATTTTATTGCTACAGCTGGAAATTCAGCCAAATTGATGTTTTTTAGAGTGTACAGTGATTTTATGCCCAAAAAATTGAACTTGGTGAATTTTTTTTTTTTTCAGAAAAAAGACGATAAATGTGCTTTGAGTGCTCTTAAAATCCACAAAATCTTAAGATATTCAGAATATTCGTGAAATCCGCAAGAAAATTGAGTGATTTTTGAAGAAAATTTGGATTTTTAAAGGGTTTTCGTGAATTTTTCGGTCGTTATATAACGGTGCTTAAAAGTGATTTTTCTCAAAAATATCGTTTGGGAAGGACAAAATTCATTAAATCCAGACCGATTAAATGCAATTTTATTGAAATTTTGGATTTTTTCTCATTTTTGTGTATTTTTTTGTGAAAAGGACTGATTAACAAAATCTTCACTAAAACCGTTTAAATTCGATAACTCCGCAAAAAGTGATTCAATTTGAATATTTCTTTAATTCTCCAAAAACCCATGAAATTTCTCATTGAATGATGTAGAAATTTTGCAAAAAATTTAGAAATTTTAATATGAAAAAGGACTCTTAAAAAAAATATTTATTCAATAAATTGAGTAGTTTAGTCAACGAAGTTTGGATTACGACTGAGCTCAGTGCTCCTAAAAAGGTTCCGCGTAACGTGATCTCAATGGTGAAAAGTCTTAAAAATAGCAACATAGAATGTGGATTTGTGCCAAGAAACTCTAGCATCTCTCTTTTTAACATCCTTCTCTATGCATATTTCTGCGAGAGAGATTCATCGGGAAAATATTTTTGTTCTTCACATTCATGGGCTATTTTCACACTCTCACGCCTCTTTTTTTTTCCTCAATTTTTCACTTTATTTTAGTTCATGGAGTATCACAGCAACAGGCTATTCAGCAACAGCCACAGCAAGTCTATCAGCAGCAGCAGCAGCAATTCGAAAGGAGCACGCAGCAATACCAGCAAGTGGCGCCAAAGCCATACGGTGGTGGCCCTGCTGGTGGCAGACGTGAACCAGTTTTTGAGCAAGTGTTTCAGAATGCCAGATTTGCCCAAGGGGGAGATGCTCTGTTTCAGGGACGCCTCGGTGGTAATCCCAAGCCACGTGTTTCCTGGACTCGAAAAGGTGCACCACTTCTCGAGTCCCAGAAATACCGTATGACTTACAATGAAGCCACGGGCGATGTCTCCCTGCTGATACGTCAAATCAGCCCCGAAGATATTGGCGAATACACATGTTTTGCCGTTAATGACTATGGCGAAGCTATTTGCTCTGTATTCATCCAGTTTGAGGGTCAGCCCCAAATTCAGGGCTACCGCAAGGAATTTGCCCAAACATATGAATCAACCCAGAATACACTGGGTCAACATACACAGTCCACTCAGCGATATGAACAACAGCAGAATTTCAGCAATGGCTACAACAATTACAGTCTCGTTGAGGAGGACTTCAAGGTAGACACATTTGAGTATCGCTTACTCCGCGAAGTGTCCTTCCGGGAGTCCATTACACGACGTCATATTTCTGAATCTGACTGTCAATTGAGCACTCAACTCGATCGCAACATGGGCCCCGCTGCCCCACCACAAATTGCTCAGAAGCCCCGCAATTCGAAGCTCATTGAGGGTTCTGATGCAGTATTTACAGCCAAAGTTGGCGCTAATCCCAAGCCACGTCTGACATGGTTCCGCAATGGAAAGCGCATCGTGGCATCAGAGAAATACGAAATGACCTACTCCAATCAACAAGCAACCCTGCGTATTCGCAATGCCACTTACGCTGACTCAGGCCACTACACCCTACTCGCTGAAAATACCCAGGGTATTGTTGTATCATCAGCTGTCTTAGCCATTGAACCGGCTGCCGAAAGTGCAACTGCGGCAGAACCAAGACCCGTTGACACAATGGCCGAAGTAGCAGAAGCTGGTAAAGCCCTAGCACCTACATTTGTGCGAACTTTCCAGGATCGCGAGACGAGTGAGGGCAAAATGTCGCGTTTCGATTGTCGCGTCACCGGAAGACCCTACCCCGAAGTACTTTGGTACATTAATGGCGAACAAGTGCGTGATGATGCTACACACAAGATTCTTGTCAATGAATCCGGAAACCACTCACTCATGATCATCAATGTGAGTCGACGAGATGCCGGAGTTGTGTCTTGTGTTGCACGCAACAAATCTGGCGAGGTCGCATGCCAAGCCAGACTGGCAGTTCTCGAAAAAGAGGTCGTAGTGGCGCCTAAATTTGTCGAACGCTTCACCACTGTCAGCGTTCATGAGGGTGAGCCTGTACAGCTAAACGCACGAGCTGTAGGTACTCCTACACCACGTATCACATGGCAAAAAGATGGGGCTCCCATTGTTGCCAGCCCTGATACCAGGGTTGCTATTGAAGGTGGGGCTACAACTTTAGATATCCTGCGTGCCAAGGCATCAGACTCAGGATGGTATCAGTGCACAGCCCAAAATGTTGCTGGCTCTACAGCCACTCGAGCTAGGCTCTATGTCGAAGTACCCAAGGAGGGTATCCCCGAGCAGAGACGTCTTCATCTACCAAGACCCACAAAAGTCATCGAACCTGAGTAAGTACTTGCAGATAATTTTTTAACTATAACGTCCCATTTAAAAAACTATTGTTATTATGGTATCAATCAAAATACGAACGAAACACTTTTATTAAATATCTACTATGTCTATAGGGGAATCTATTAAACGTAAACGTATCCTATATTAAAAAAAAGAAATGAATAAGTAAGTAAAATTAAGTCTGTCACGTAATATTCAGATTGTCCTGCTCTTTCGTAATATATTTAATTTTATAACATTTATTACGAAAACATGTCTTATGAGGATACTAAATTTACTACTCCTTATCCCTCTAACGGTTAAGTGTCACTGCAGGGTAGCATTACAAAAATCGCATTTACAGCAACAATAAAGGTTTTATTTATTCAGAATTGCTATAGTATCCTCGGTAATACTTTTGCTAACATCCATTCAAGGTTTGAACTCATTTTGACTCTTCGTTTAATTGCTATTCAAAGTTTTGTGTGACAGGTCAGAGAAAAAGTAGAAATTTTTTTTGTGGAAAAAATCTCATTTACAAAATCAAGAAAAATACCGGTTTAAAGTAATCTGACTAAAATAAATTTATTTTTTACTGAAAGATATCGTTCTACTTTGTGTATTTTATTTATAACATTTGAAAAAAGTAAAAATGTGAATTTTAGAAGCTAAAAGAGTTTCAATTTTTTTATATTTTTCCATTTTTCGCCTAAACTAAAAGAGAAAATGAAGAACGGATGGTATTTTTGAGTTTATTGAATCGTAATTAGTCTAAAACAAATTATCACACTACATTTTTTTCATATTTAAAAATTGGACGCTAGAGGGTTAAATATGGAAATTGTAAGAAACTATGCTCAGTGAAACTGTTATTTTGTTATACAAATACATTAATAATGATTTTATCTACGGATAAAATTTATTTATTAATTCCCGTACCATAAATAGTTCCTGTGTAATTTTCAAAAACACCAGATTATAAGATTATCTGTAGGGGAGACTGGGGCAAAACTTGTCAAAACGCATATTTAATTCTTTCACCAGCTCTGTGAAAACTTAAACGTTTTATAATGAGCCAATTTACTACTCTACAAAATTGCAGAAGACTATTTTCCTCTATCTCGAAAGAAATGTGAATTTCGAATCGTTTTCTAAAAGTCGATTTTGTGGAGATTCTCAAAATTGCTGCGAGCTGTTCAGCGTCGTGAAACTACTCCACCCTCCCCTACCCTTATTCGTAGGGAGTTCCTTTATATTAAACATAATGAAAGTCCGCTGCGGAGTTCACTTTCATTTTCAAACGAGCAAAATTGCACTATTTATCAATAACAAATATATTATACTATTTTTCCGGATAATCGGGCCAAAATTGTAATTTATAATACCATAATAAAAATTACTCATAAAGTGTTAGGTACTTTCAGGCAGCAATAGGGGGAGATGGTCGCCTTTGAATTGGGGTATCTTTGAAATTAAGCATTTCTCTCCTATTTCTCAAACAAATTTAGCCTTATCATTCTGTAATTTTGCTTCACAATTGGTTTATGAAGATAAATTATCTAATGGTAAAATGTAGTAACATTTAAAAATTGAAGAAAAAGCTATTTCAAAGCTACCCCAATTCAAAGGTGTCCATGCTCAAGTTCTTCCTGATCTTTTTCAATAGAGGAGACTGGGGCAAAAAGTCACAAAATAAAATATTTAAAAATTCAAAAACTTCCGAGATAAGCGGTTTAAAAGACAATGGGCAAAATGGTCCACCCTTTCGCCATGAATGAGACCTATACCACCGAATAGGTATTGGCAAAGGTAACAACTTTTGTTCCGGGACCAATCCCAAAAGTATGTAGAAAAGCACTAAAGCATAAAACATATGTATAAGAATTGTAATGATTTTTTTGCATATTATTATACAATAATGGTTAATCGTATATTGGTCCTTTTAGGAATCCTTTGTAAATAAGGACTCAAAGAAAATTTTCCTGGAACTTCCTCTTCATTTTCCCTCCAATTTTCCAGTTCTTCCTTATAAGTCTTTTACCATCCTTCAAATTCATAAAAAAAGGATTGTATCTAGAAAAATGTCTCATATGCAGTGATATTCTGCTTGAAAAAAGAGTTAAAACCTCTAAAGATCGCAGGGTCCTAAAAGATACCGTTATTTAATTACTTTGAGTAATGAATTCAGAGACAAAATTTTTTTAATTATTTATATTCATAACCTTTTGTTAAAATTCTGTAGTAACGGTACCTTTACAACCCTATGGACTTCAAGAATCCTAGCTCCTTTTTGAAGGAGAATAATTCTCTAAAGACTACAAAAGGATGATCTCGAGGCAATACTTTTAACGGAATTAAAGAATATTCGAAGATATTTGAGGATAATCTATAGATACAAAAATAATGGTGGACTAGGGATACGGCTTCTTTTAGGAAAATCTTCCTTGAGTTCAGTTCTCTTTTAGAAAACGTTCTTTGACGCCAACAACTCACGATATGCAGTTATTTAAAAAAAAGTAAATCTCATAAAAATAGTTCTACCCATTTCTTAAGAACTCTTACTTTAAGATATCTGAAAATAAGAAATCTGACTATAAGTTTCTTCGGGTGATATGTTCAAGACACACCAAGGACTCCGAAAATGCCTGTGATTTGCCATTAAACAAAATAAGTTTTCGTTTTATTGTCCTGTAATGTGCGATGGCTTTAAAACATGGCTAGTTTGTATGGCAGCTACCAGACGGAGCAGTCAAAGGGAAAATCTGAAAATATTTATTTAAAGCTTAAGTCATATATCGACTTTGATCCGAGTTTCATTAAGATCGGTTGAGCCATTTTCGAGTAATAAGCTGTCAAAGTTGCGAATTTTCAGAAGGATATCGTTAATTTCCCAAGGATTGACAGTCCTTTTTGACTTTGGTCTCGGTAATTTTTAAGTCGTACACCAACACCTACAAAATGGGCCTACTCCTATCTGTGGCGAAGGGTTGGACCAGCTCCAATACATTTCTGCCCATTGTCCTTTCGTCAAATTCATTCAATTCGCTATTTTCGCCTTTTCAGAATAGTTGAATAGAATTTTCTTGCCAAAAATAGCCTTTGGAAAATAACTTTAAAAGCGTTTTTCTCGTTCAGATAGAGAAAACGCTGGTCTACAAAGGTATAGAGGAATTTCCTATGAAAATATGTCATCTAGATATTTTTTAAACTTACGGAAATCCGTAATAAAGCAAATCAAAATATGATAATTTTTATCCATACTTGATACTAATTGCTCCAATATTTTTGAGAATGGTTAAAAAATTACCTTTTAGAAAACGGTTCGATAAATGTATTTTCTTACAGAATAGAGGAAAATGAGTTACACAAAGTTGAAGAGAAGTAATTTTCCTATAAAACTGCTGTTCGAAATTTCTGAGGCGCTCGGATAGCTTGTAAAAAAAATAAAATATCGGTTTTGTGACTTTTTGCCCCAGTCTCCCTTACTAATAATTTTCTTAAATAGTCGGAAGGAAAGTGATTCTGTAGAAACAAATGCAATATTATTTTATGCAAGATAATTGATGAAACGTAAAACAAATAAAAACTAGATTTTATCTCGGGAAAACTATTCTTTCTGCTAACTTGACGATAGGAGCTGCATTGTCGATTGTGCCAGCTTCTCTGACTTTTGATGGTTTTTGATTTGATAGTGAGACCAAATTCAAATTCAAAGAAATAATAATTTACGTACTTCAGAGTAATACAATTAAATGATGGAAAATTTTGATAGAGACAAAGAATACTCAAAATACAATAAAATTTCCTACCAGAATCTAATATTCAAAAATCTTTTTAAAAAAAACTGTGTTTTGCTACTTCCACTGAAACTGTGTAAAATATTACCTATTATCTATAAATGATTTTTCAGTATAAAACAAAAGGTTTGAATAAAGAAATTTAAAAGAAAATCAGTTGAAAATTAACAATTGAATTTCTAAAAAAAAAGGTACCAGCCCAGCAGTATGTTAAAATTTAATTAGAACTCAAAATGGTCATACCAATAACAAATATTCTGTTCGCTCTTAGTAAAGATCATCCTGGTAATTTTGACCCATTCAGAATGAAGTTAAAATGATTCATGAAATATTTTAAATACCCTTTTGAAGTACTTGAAGCTAATTATCTCAACTTGGAATTCATTAATCTATTTCATCTTTACCCTATTTTGTTTTAAATAAGACATCGAATTTAATTGGGAATTTAAAATCACGCACTTTGTAATGACTTAGAAGAAGCAAAAATTAAGTGTGGCATTTAACGTGTTTCCTCTAAGAAAAATCCGTGGGATGATTCTATTTAGAACCTCTCGCCAAGTTATATTCACAAGACAATTTTAAATGTGCCACAATTTCTGTAGGAGTGAGATTAAGCAAAGTCTTGAAAATATTTATTATTTATGTGGCAAATTGCCAAAAATGTTTGAGCCTGAGATGAAGTCTGAATCTTATAGCGCCTGCTCATAGAAAAGTTTTATCATGTCTTAAATCTCAATTCTGATTCAACAAGACGATCATTGGCCTATAGTTAACTAAATCTGATTCATGAATTTCTCTTTTTAGTAACCTTATTCAGGACATTTTCAATTTTCATAAAAATGTTGGGAAATGCGGACAGATATTTCCCATGATAATGTTTCTCTTGGATATCATCTTATTTAAACTAAAACTGAGTGTTCAAGACGGATCTATAAAGCTTATTCAAATTTTAATAATTTTATTTTAAGCTACTAAATACTATATGAATTGTTTGAAATAGGACTAAATCACTACGTTTCAATTTAACCCTCTAACAGGTAAGACTGCCTCAAGGCGGTCATTCTATAAATCGCATTTATTGCGGTAATATTACTTATTTGAAGTTAAAATGTCTACAGTGTCCTCAATTGTAGTCTAACTAACATACAGTGGCGACAAGATAAATACCACACCTTCAGGGATTTTCCTATTTTGATGTTTATGATACAATATCTATCTTTATACCTGATCATGCTTTATTTTTTTAGAAAATACAATGCCTATTGCGAATAAAAATGATAATTATTTAATATTTGTATCTGTTAGAACCATCTGTTTTTGTCATTTTATTAATCTAGGTATAATTCTTGTGGACAATTTAAATAGCACACTTTCATTTTTTCTGAAAATATTACCTGAAATTCACTTTTAATTTAAAATTCATGATATTTATTTATTTTTGATAATTATAGGCATTAATGCCACAAGTTTTTGTAAAATAAAATTGTGAGAACTAAAAAATCATGTAAATAAAGCCTTTGGCGCAGATTTATAGGCTTTACGTAAAAGAGTTTAGGATAAATAAAGGCATGTAGGCATGGTTCGCACAGAGTGAACCTTCAAACGATGCGAATTTTCTCTTTGTTTGCAAACAGTTGACCTACCATTTCTTATCTCGTTTCATGAGTTTAATAATGATCTATCTTATGGCTAGGAAATGACGAACTAGTTCTTTGCAAACAAAGAGAAAATTTGCGTTGTTTGAAGGTTCACTATGTTTGAACCATGCCAACATTCCTCTAACAATTTTATTTTGCAAATTATATTGTTCAGGGAAGATAACCATGAATTCAATATTTTTTTATGATCTAACTTACAAATCACGCAAAAACATGAAAATTTCGAGAAAAAATTACAATTTCTAGAGAAGATTCTGCCATTCTTCTTATAGTAAACCTGCATTTATTTGCCGCCGTTCCAAAAATAAAGGAACAAATTGAACAAAATTTGACAAAGTAACTGATGTGAGGAATACTGAAAGCCAATTATGTAAAAATACCCAGTTTGGAAGTGTTACCAAACGTACAGAGATAGTATTCAAACGAAACCGTACCTGTTGTTTGATTTTTGTTAAAGAGCATATGGAGAAGGACCTGTAATTCTGAAATAATATTCGTTGAACTGATGTATTCTTGTTTAATATCATGGGATATGACATAATAAAATATTAGATGTCCCAAAAGTCAGGAATTTTGTCCTTGATACATAACTAAGAACGTAAAACTTAGCGGTGGTAATTTTTTAATATGGAGTTACTTTTTGTGAAGTGGCTTATGGCCTGTATATGGAATATCACCCAATATAAACCAATTTTTTTACAAGGACATCTTTGGACAAAACATGTACTTCAAAAACGAAAGGGACTTGCTTTTGGTTTTTAAGTTTTAATCAAGCTAATGATCCCAAACACACTGCCAAGAGTTTTTAAAAGTGGTTCAATAATAACAAAATTGACCTTCTGGAATGGCTGGGACGGTCTAAGGACCTCAATCCTGTTGAATTTAAAGGACAAGATTGACCACAAGATAAAACTCTCGAATGTGACTAATTTGGAATAGTTTTAAGTAGATATCCATACTACATGAGATACAATCACATTAGAATAGTGTCAAATCCTGATTTCTTTAATGATATTTCATTGTCAAGCGTTCATTTTTTGCAAAAGTTACTTAACTAAGTACTAATTAATCCAAATTTAATTTCCAAATAGAATTCGTAAGTTGTTAATTGCGGTAGAAGCCGAAAACTATCACTTCTTACCATCTTCAGTTTTGTGTGACAGGTCAGAGAAAAAACAACAAAATGTCGTTCGCAACATTTTTCGTTTTCAAGTGCAAAAAAAAATTTTAAAGTAATCTAACTGTAGTAAAAATGTTATTTTCTGAAAGATATGCTATTCTAGTTTGTATATATCGATTGATAAATGTAAAAAAAGAAACCAAAAGTATGAGTTTAAGAATAAAAAAAGGAAGACCGCCTGGGGGCGATCTTATCGGTTAAGTTGTAAAATTTTCAAAAAATACCGACTTTTTTATTTAATGGTTTAGACTGTCCAGAAGAATGAGTAAAATGGTCGATTTCTGCGAATTAAGTGAAATTGATAAAGAAGCAGACTTCAACAGTGATGATGAATTCCCTACTTCGTCCTTTAATGCCCCAGATCGTAAAATAAAACCTGAAGATGATCAATGTATTTCAATGGACCTTCAAATTATACAAGAAGATGACATTTTTATACCCAGCCTGCGACCTATTAGTTTAAAATCAGTCTTATTGCCATACCTTGAGCTTAATTAACGTCTATTTATACAAATTATAAACGTTTTTCTCCTAAAAATTATCTTTTCTTAGATAATCATACAACATTCATCCATAAAAAACGTTTAAAATTAATTTATTTTACTATTTGTTCACTATTTTTCAATTAAAATATTCCAGTATTTTTATGCCTTTCCTTAAACCGATATGACCGCCTCCAGGCGGTCTTTAGCTTTTCTCACCTGGCGTCCAAACAGAAAGAGATAATGAAGAATGGATGGTTTTTTTGAGTTCAGTGGACCATTAATTACCATAAACAAAATTATTTAACTACTTTTTTTGCATATTAAAGAAAACACTGTTAGAGGGTTAAGACTTGGAAAAAGATCGAGTAGAGTATATATTCGATTTTTGTAGCGATAATATGAAAAGTAACATTCCTCACTGTGGTTTTCTTGCAGAAAGATATTTTTATCTTCTTTTGAAAGTCAATTTATAATGCAAGCCATTGTTTTTTTTTTAATTTTGCAGACCTGCTCCTGGCCCTGAAATTATCTACTTGAAACATGTGGAAAGGGCTAAGCCCCATTTAGCGCCAGGAGAGGCTGATCGAGTTTATCCACCTCCCCAGTTTATTGTACCTCTACGTGATGTTCAACAGACGGAGGGTGGAAAAATTCATTTTGAAGCTCGCATTGAACCTGTAGGAGATCCTACCATGTACGTCGAATGGTTCCTCAATGGAAGGCCTCTAACTGCTAGTAAGTCAATGAATTATTTGAAGAAAAAAAATGACCTCAATGCACAAAATATTTTTTTTCCATATATAGGCTCTCGTGCTACTTATACCTTCAAATTTGGCTTCATCGCCTTGGATCTATTGAGTGTAACCAGTCATGATGCTGGAGAGTATGTTTGTCGTGTAACTAGTGCAACAGGTGTTGCAGAGTCTCGTGCTGTGCTGAATGTCTCTCAGCGTGCTTCAATTGAACAGAGACCTCAACACCCTGAGAGTCTTCAGCAGATCCAACAACTCGAAGATTACTCCAAGTATCAACGTGCCGAGAGCATTGAAGAGATGACCAACCAGAAGCCAGTGTTTATCAAACCACTGGTCAATCTGGGTGATATTGAGGAAGGACGGAATGCCCATTTTGAAGCCCAACTAACACCAGTGAGTGATCCAACGATGCGTGTGGAATGGTACAAAGATGGTCGCCCAATCACGGCAAGTTCGCGAATCACTGCAATCTTCAACTTCGGATATGTCTCCCTCAATATTTTGCACCTACGGGCTGAAGATGCTGGTTCGTATACAGTTCGTGCCGTTAATCGACTCGGTGAGGCCATCAGTACCTCCACCATTCGTGTTATCACTAAGAGTACTGTCACTTCGGATTTGGGCATACCTGAGCAACAGCGCTACATTGAGCGCGTGGAACAATTGGAGGCCTATCAACAGCAAGCTCATCAAAAGTACGTGGAAGAGGTACCGGAGAGTCTTCATGCTCCGGAATTCAAGACACCTATTAAGGATCAACTAGAAGTTCGTGAGGGTGGATTTGCTCACTTTGAGGCTCGCCTAGAACCAGTTGGTGATCCTACATTGCGAGTAGAATGGCTTAGGGATGGACGACCTGTAGAAGCCAGTTCACGTATTACATCCTTCTTCAACTTTGGATATGTAGCTCTGACCATCAAACAGCTTACAGTTCACGATGTTGGCACCTACACGTGCCGCGCCTACAATTCCATTGGACAAGCCACGACAACCGCTAATCTCAGTGTGGTGACCAAGAAGGACATTCTGTATGATTCACAGCATCCAAGTGGACTGCAGAAGATTCAACATCTCGAGGATACCTCGCGCTACACGAGGACAGAACAAGAGGATACAAGTATCAAACAAGCACCACGCTTCCTTGGGCCACTTAAAGGCACCAACAAAATCCTTGAGGGTCAGAGAGCCCATTTTGAAGCTCGTGTTGAGCCCCAGAGTGACTTATCCATGACTGTAGAGTGGTATCACAATGGAAAACCTATAATGCCAGCAAATCGTATTCAGACCTATCACGATTTCGGCTATGTAGCTTTGGACATTGTAGGTGTTCGTGGAGATGATGCTGGTGTCTACACAGTTGTGGCCAGGAATAAATTAGGAGAAGCCCAATTGCAGGGAACAATGATTGTTGAGAGTAAGTAACATTAAATATTTAAAAAGCCAGTGATAAGCCTAGATCAGCTATAGAGGTGCGATTTCTTCGTTGCAAATTCGGATTGTGGCAAACTTGAACGATATTTATACATAAATAATGCAAATTCCGTTTAAATTGTATGTAACTTATTAACGTTATTAATGAGGAAAATTGGATGAGAAATGCATAAAAGTGTCTGAAAATCTTTAAAGTCGATTATCTCGGAAACTATGAGAGATGTCAAATTTTACACCCATTTAGAGCCCCTTTCAGGCTTGATAAGTGCAAAATTTCATTTGAAAATGAAAAAAATTGGATGAGAAATGCCTAAAAGTGTCTGAAAATCTTTAAAGTCGATTATCTCGGAAACTATGAGAGATAGAGGTCTCAAACTTTACGTCCATATAGAGCCTCTTTCAGACTTAATATGTGCAAAATTTCACTTGAAAATTAAGAAAATTGGATGAGAAATGCATAAAAGCGTCTGAAAATCTTTAAAGTCGATTATCTTGGAAACTATGAAAGATAGAGGCCTCAACTTTACATTAATTGAGAACCTCTGTCAGCGACCCCAGAAAATCGCACTTTGCGAAAATCCGCGAAAAAATTCACGCCCTGTGAAAATCAGCGAAACAATTCGCGCCCTGCGAAAATCCGCTAAAAATTCGCGCCCCGAAAAAATCAGGGAAAAATTACGCGCCCCGCGAATATCCGCGAAAAATTCGCGCCTCGCGAAAATCTGCGAAAAAATTCGCGCCCCGCGAAAATTCGCAAAAAATACGCGACCCGCGAAACTCCGCGAAAAATTACGCACCACGTGAAAATCCGCGAAAAAATTTGCGCCCCGCGAAAATTCGTGAAAAAATACGCGACCCGCGAAAAATTTCACACCCTGCGAAAATCCGCGAAAAATTCGTGCCCCATAGAAATCAGCGAAAAACTTCGCGCTCCGCGAAAATCAGCGAAAAAATTCGCGCCTCGCGAAGATCCGCGAAAGACGTCGCGGACCGTGAATTGTATATGCTACCTTACAAATCTTCGAATATAGACTCACTATGTAAAGAGGGAGAGTGAGAGAAAGGGAGAGTGAAAAAGTGCTATATATATGGGGAAAGCTTGTCCGACGCCGCTTCTCCCGCTTTTTTTCCCGCCTGACGCTAATAGCAAATTTTCTTAAAATTGAGATCTTTAAAGTGAAATATCTCGAGAACAGTTCGACGAATGTCTTAATTTCTTTTTTTTAAATTGGTCTAAATTTTCTGGACTACAAGATAAACATAAAAAATTCAAAATCGCATACTTAGATTTCGAGATAAACTACAAAACGTGATTTTTAACCGGTTTAGAACCGGTTTTTTAAAAAACTAATAGCACAGAAATCGTCGTACGCGCGCGTAGATATATTAAAAAAAGAATTATGAAGATATCTCTATCCAAACCAGAGATATTGCGTACTACGGACGGCCGGACGGCAGCCGGACCCGAAATTGCCGGCTTATGATTTTCGGCATCAGGGATGTTCAAAACATATACCCTGTAAATTTCAGCTCGATCGGAGCACTTTGAGAAAATCCGAGGATTACAATAGGTGTGATTAGAAGGAATCACACCTAATAGGGTTTTAAATGGAAAGTCTCACAAAATACAACAATTATTTCATATAGTTGAAGTTCACCAAATGAACACTTGGGGCGATCTGGTCGAAAAAACGAGTTCAGAAGCAAACAACCTCGATTATCTCGGCTTCTGATTAATCGATGAGATCAAATTCTACGGCAAAATTATAGAGAACATTCTGGTCTACATTTCACCCATATATCACGTTTCTGTCACTCCATCCAAATCCATGATATTTTGGTTTTAATACAAAATTTGTATAATTTCACGAATTTGATTCAAGATAACTGAATGGCGTCCCCCAACTTCAGCTCTAAATAGAATTTGCATACATTCCGAGTTAGCTTACATTAAGAATCTCACCTACAATAAGCTGATCTAGGATTATCACTAGCTTTAAGAATTCGCAAAAAAAAAACTTATGTTCTACTTTAAATATTCTCAGCACGCTCAAGCATCGATACGAGTAGCATGCATCGTGGAACGTACGAAAAGACCCAACGTCTGGAAGAGGGAAAATTTATCGAGCCCCAGTATGAGATTGAGGAAATCTCCAAATCAAAACCTATTTTTGTGACTCCCCTGTCCGACCCTAAACCTGTGCACGAGGGAAAAAACGTGCATCTCGAGTGCCGCCTTGAGCCCATGGGTGACCCAACTATGCGCGTGGAATGGTTCCACAATGGTCGCCCCATCACCGTTGGCTCACGCTTCCGCACATACTACGATTTCGGATATGTGGCACTCGATATCATCCACACAACTGCCCTTGATTCTGGTGAATACACCGTGCGCGCCGTCAATCACCTCGGATCTGCCCACACATCGGCATGTGTCCGTGTTATTGGGCGGAGTGATATCATGACAGAGACGCAAAATGAGATGTCTCTAGAGCAAATTCAGGCCCTTGAAGATGCCTCTCGACGCCGTCAGCAGGTAACTGAAGATATCACTGTTATGCAAGCGCCACAATTTACACGACCACTGCACAATATTGAGACAGTTGAAGGCACCAATGTCCATTTGGAATGTCGCTTACAACCTGTGGGAGATCCTACAATGCGTGTTGAATGGTTTGTGAATGGTATGCCCGTGAAGACGGGTCATCGCTTCCGGCCAGCTTATGAATTTGACTACGTTGCACTTGACCTTCTTGGTGTTTATGCCGTGGACTCTGGTGTGTACACATGCCAAGCACGCAATCAACTTGGTGAAGCTGTGACATCATGCTCAGTTCGTGTGATTGCAAAGAAGGATCTAATCTTAGACACGCAACACCCACAAGGTCTCGAGAAGATCCAATACCTCGAAGATTCTTCACGCTACAAGCGATCTGAATATGTCGATGAAATTGTCAACATCAAGCCACGCTTCCTCACGCGTCCCAAGAATTTGGAAGGAATGCGAGAGGGTCAGCATGCACATTTTGAATGCAAACTTGAACCAGTCACAGATCCCAATCTCAAAGTTGAATGGTACAAGAATGGACGACCCATCACTGTGGGACATCGCTTCCGACCAATACATGATTTTGGGTATGTGGCTCTCGACATTATTGATCTGATTGCTGAAGATTCAGCCACCTACACGTGTCGTGCTGTGAACTTTGTTGGATCTGATGAGACTCAATGCAATCTTATATGCCGTGGCAGTGAGCAAATTCTCACTACTAGTCAAAATGAAGCTGGTCTTGAGCAAATTCACTATCTAGAAGACCGTTCACGGTATCACCGACAAGAGGTTGTTGATGAAGTTACCAAGCAAGCCCCAATCTTCACCACATCCCTGAAGAACATTGAAATTCGGGAAGGACAGCGAGCTCACTTTGAGTGTCGTCTAATTCCAGTGTCTGATCCAACTATGAAAGTTGAGTGGTACCACAATAACACCCCACTCAAGTCTGGATCACGCTTCACCGAAACCAATAACTTTGGCTTCGTGGCCCTTGATATAATGGGATGTCTTCCAGAGGATTGTGGTACATATACCTGCCGTGCTGTGAATGCCCTCGGAGAGGCAGTTACTTCAGCTATTGCCATTATTCATACAAGAAAGTCAATTTATATGGAATCACAGCATGAAGGAGCTTTGACTCGTTTACATCAATTGGAAGATACATCACGGTACCAGCGTCAAAGTGTCCAGGAGGAATTTGTCAGTCAAGCTCCCCTATTCACCCTTCCCGTTAAAGATATTCGAGTGGCAGAAAATCAAGCAGTTCACTTTGAAGCACGTCTTATTCCCGTCGGTGATCCCAAGCTCAAGGTCGAGTGGTTAAGGAATGGCGTTCCATTGGAAGCATGTAAGTTGTCTAATAAGTGTTTCTTAATTGAAGCGTACTAATAAGAATATTCTTGCAGCTAATCGAGTTACAACGATGCATGACTTTGGATACGTTGCCCTAAATATGAAATACGTCAACCCTGAAGATTCTGGTACCTATACTTGTAGAGCAATCAATGAATTGGGTCAAGCAGTCACGTCTGCTTCTTTAATCGTCCAATGTAAGTATTAGATCAATTCATTCATTCATTCATTTACAACCGCTTAGCAAATTAGCAGCCCACGCTTGTCGATCCTCCGCCACTTCAGGAAGATGTTCGGGTTTCTAGGTCTGCCCTGAGGTCGAGGTCTCCTCACAATGGCTTGCATAGCTTTTCTGAGGAATCTTTCTTCATTCATGCGTTGAACATGTCCATACCATCGAAGTTGTGATCTCTCAACTCGAAGAAGCAGCTCCTCGACTCTTAGTTCCTCACGAACGGCTACATTCCTCACTCGATCTCGACAAGTGCTACCCTTAACCGCCCGGAGGTATCTCATCTCGGCAGCTTGCATTCGCGATCTTACCCTTTCGGTCATTACCCAAATCTCATGATCATAGGTGAGAATAGGAATGAACACAGCTTTGAAAACCGAAAACTTAGCCGATCGACTAAGCTCGACCTTCCTCAGCACGCTTCTGCCAAGCTCCCTCATAACTGCAGAAGCCTGACCGATTCACGACGAGAGTTCTGCCTCCATCCTACCATCACTCGTGAATAACACCCCGAGATACTTGAACTTCTCCACATGTGTCAATGAGACTCCACTAACATGTAGTGTGCATTCCACAGATTGTCGGGAAATCACCATTACCTCCGACTTACGTTCACTTTCATTGTTATGTGTTTCTTCATTGTTATGTTCTTGAGGTTATGTGTTTCACTTGTCAATTTTTCGGTGAAGATGATGGTATCACTCGGTGAAGCCAGTAAAAATTTTTTCATACTCAGCTTAAAAAAAACAAGACCATATCATTTCTTATACTCAATTCTAGTGTTTTCCAGAGTTATTTAGTTCAAATATTGATGAAAATCTTAAATTTAATGAAAATTTCAACACACTTCCCCTCTCTCTTTCACACAAATGTACAGAATAACTTTTCTAGCAGTCGTGAAGGGAAGCTCGTGAACCTTTTACTAGTGAATCGTTCACTAGTGAAGCGTTCATCGAGTTACAGAATTCCCTCCCAGGTCTGAAACCGCATTGTTCCTCACCCAATCTGGGTTCGACTATATCTCAGCATCTTCGCTCAAGGACTTTGGCATACACTTTGCCGGGCAAACTCAGAAGGAAAATTCCCCTATAATTGAAGCAGTCTTTCTTGTTTCCATTCTTGAATATGGGTACAATGACCCCAACTTGCCAGTCTTGAAGTATTTCGTCAAATCCTGCAGCTTTTCCATCCTTCAATTTACTAATCGCATACAGGACTACACTCTCTGAAGGACTGCTTTCTTCCCTGCCTTTACTCGTGGGTATACGTCATCATCAGTGCCCTGCTGAGGATTGAGCAATTCTGACAAGTACTCTTTCCAGCGACTTAAGACCTCTTCCTCTTTGGTCAGAAGATTCCCTTCCTTGGATGTTACTCCTTGGATGGAATTGCTTTTCTTCCCTCGGAGTCTTCGGACTGTTTGCCAGAAAATTTTGTTTGCCATCCTATAGTTAGGCTCCAGCTTTTCGCCAAACTTTTTCCACGCCTCCTCTCTAGCGGCTTTAACTGCGAGCTTTACAGCCTTTCGCGCTTCAACATAACGATCACGAGAATCAGGATCCTTACGTTGCATGTACAACTTGTAAGCCTTCTTTTTCTCTCCAACGACTTCTTTTACTCCCGGTGTGTTCCACCAAGATGACCGTTTCACGTTGTTCGTCATATTAATCCGCTTAAGGCCACAAGCTTCTGTAGCCAAGGCCAAAATGGCTGTATGAAAACAGTCCCATTCCGCCTCAATGTCAGAAGGAGATTGTGGAATTTGTTCAAGCCTTTCTTGTACGCCCTTCACACATTTTTCCTCAACGTCTTTCTTCTTGAGACTCTCCCACCTAATGCATTTAAGCACTTTGCTCTTACCCTTAGGTAGAGCGGGAGGGTCTTCTTTGAGGTTAATTTTTACGAAAAGCAGGTTTTGATCAGTTGACAGTTCAGCACTACGAAAAACTCGAACATCTTGGGCAATTCTTCTATCACCACCGGGAACAAGGACAATGTCAATTATTGTCTTAAGTCCTCGTGTTGTGTCTTCCCAGGTGTATTTGTGAATGTTCTTGTGCTTGAAAAAGGTATTATTGAATAACCTTTGATTGCACAAAAGTCAAGCAACATTTTACCGTTCGGGTTCTCGCCATGATCTTCGTCCCCGTTCTTCCCAATCACACCCCTCCATGTCTCAAAGTCAACACAATATTGGTATGTTCTAAAAATATGTCTTCATTATAGCTAAAGCAGCGCTTCAAATGGAGACCCAAAACGAACAGGCCTTACAGAAGATTCAACATTTGGAGGATACATCGCGATATGCCCGTCGCGAAGAGGAAGAAGTTGTTGTCAAACAAGCTCCTCGTTTTACCGCCCAATTGCACGGCCCGACCAATTTAATTGAAGGACAGAGTGCCCATTATGAATGCCGAATTGAACCCTATCCGGATCCTAATTTGAAAGTGGAATGGTTCCACAATGGCCAGCCTCTGCAAACAGGCCATCGTTTCAGAACATGCTACGATTTTGGATTTGCCGCTCTCGATATTCTCACAGTTTATGCAGAGGATAGTGGCGAATACACTTGCCGTGCAGTCAACAAATTGGGCCAGGCTCAGTCATCAATTAAATTGAATGTAAAGTCACGCCAGTCAATCATTCAGGATACACAGCATGAGGGTGCTCTGGAAAAGATTCAATACCTTGAAGATGATTCACGGTACAAGAGGAAGACTGAAGAAGAGCAGTATATTGCTGAAAAGCCTCAATTTGGACGACCTCTTCGCAATGCTAATGTGCAAGAAGGTACACCTGTGCACCTTGAAGCAACGTTGACGCCTGTAAATGATCCTACCATGAAGGTAGAGTGGTATTGCAATGGACGACCAATTCCCCAAGGACATAGGTTCAAGACAGTCTATGACTTTGGCTTTGTGGCACTCGATATTCTCTATGCCTATGCCGAAGATACAGGAACTTACATGTGCAAAGCCAAGAATGCAGTTGGAGAAGCTGTTACTACTTGTGCAGTTAAGGTCAATCCCAATGCTGGTCTTTATCTTGACACTTTGGATGAACAACGTTTGGCTAAGATCAGAGAACTCGAGAGTTACGAGAGACCACAAAAGCCTGAAGTTGAGGAAGTTGGACAGAAACCAGTTTTCCTGACACCACTAAATAGCCTGGAGAATCTCAAAGAAGGCGATCATGCACATTTGGAATGTCGTGTTGAGCCAATCAATGATCCGAACCTGCGTATTGAGTGGTTCATCAACGGAAAAGCCATTCGTGCTGGTCACAGATTTAGAACCACCCATGACTTTGGCTATGTTGCTCTCGATGTTCTCTATGTATATGGGGAAGATACTGGAACTTACATGTGCAAGGCTACAAATCTCCTGGGTGAAGCCATGAATACTTGCAACATCCGCGTTGTCAATCGCCGGTCTATTATTCTGGATACTCAACATCCTGATGGTTTGGAGAAGATACAGAAACTGGAATCCAAGGCTGGACCAACTAGGCCAGAAATTCAAGATTTACCACTCAGTCCACCGAGATTTGTAACACAACTCAGAGGAACAACTGAATTGTATGAAGGACAAACTGCCCACTTTGAGGCTCAAGTTGAACCAATTCATGATCCTAATTTGCGCATTGAATTCTATCACAATGGCAAACCTTTGCCATCAGCATCTCGTTTCCATATTACCTTTGATTTTGGTTATGTGGCACTAGATATTCAGCATGTTGTGCCTGAAGATGCTGGAGAATATTCAGTGCGTGCTGTTAATGCCCTTGGGCAGTGCGTCTCATCCATTAAGATGCAAGTCCATGCTAAAGATAGCATTATCATGGAATCACAGCGCCCAGAAGGTCTCGAGAAGATTCGTCAACTTGAATCAGCAACTCCATTCAAGCGCCCAGATATTCCCGATCAAGTTACACGACAGAGGCCAGTGTTCACTCAACCATTGCAGAATATTGATGCTATTATTGAGGGTGATACCGCCCACTTTGAGTGTCGCTTGATCCCCGTTGGTGATCCAACACTCAAAGTAGAATGGTTCCGCAATGACAAACCACTAGAGGATAGTTCGAGAATTACCAAACAACACGACTTTGGATATGTCTCCATGGATATTCAGCATGTGCGCGAAGAAGATCAGGGAGTGTACATGTGTCGTGCTACAAATCCACTGGGTGAAGCAGTTACAACGGCTTCCATGAGAATTCGCACTCACGCTAGTATTCAGTTGCAATCTCAACACCCTGAAGGCATGCGCAAAATTCAACAGCTCGAAGCACCTACAGCCAAGAGGCCCGATGAACCAGATCGTGCCTTTGAAAAGCCAATCTTCACGCAACTTCTCACAGGTCCAGCTGAACTGTGGGAGGGACAGCATGCTCGTTTTGAAGCTCGTGTTGTACCCGTTGGCGATCCAACGATGCGTTTCGAATGGTATGTAAATGGTGTCGAATTGAAGATGGGATCGAGATTCCGCACAACTCACGACTTTGGATTTGTCACTCTTGACATCAATTCGGTTGTGGCTGAAGACAGTGGTGTGTACATGTGCAAGGCTATCAATGCGGCTGGTGAAGCAGTCTCGTCGACAGCTATGAAAGTTAAATCACGATCATCGATCGCAGGTGAGAGTCTTCTTCCTGAATCCTGGCAGAAGATTCAGCAGAAGGAAGCCGCGATGAATCGTGTACCTGAGATGTTTGTGGATACAACACCACAACAAGCCCCTGTCTTCACCACGCATCTTCAGAGCTATGACAAACTTGTTGAAGGTCAACATGTTCACCTTGAAGCTCAAGTCGAACCACGTGCTGATCCCAATTTACGCATTGAGTGGTTCAAAAATGGAATTTCCCTTACAACTGGTACACGTTTGAGGAGCACCTTTGATTTTGGTCTTGTCACGTTGGCAATCAATGGACTTCGTGCAGATGACTCTGCTATCTACACTTGTCGCGCTACGAATCTTCTTGGAGAGGCCGTATCGACATGTACACTTAAAATTGAAGATCGTCATTGGTTGCTGGCAGACACCATGCATCCAGATGCATTGCCACGCATTGGACAGCTCGAAGCACCAAGACCTGATCGTCCAGCTGCTCCCGAACCAACATACGAGGAACCTGTCTTCATTACTCATTTGAACAATGTTGAATGCAAGGAAGGAGACAATGTACACTTCGAGTGCAATGTCGAACCTTCGCGGGATCCTACCATGAAAATTGAGTGGTTCGTCAATGGGAAGCCCCTGCCAGTTGGTGCTCGATTTAAGACAACCTATGACTTTGGTTACATTGCTTTGGACATCAGTCATGCATATGCTGAAGATTCCGGAATTTATACCTGTAAAGCTACCAATAGCAAGGGATCTGCGTCGACATCTGGTTCATTGAGGTGCACTAGCACAGCTACAATGTTCCTAGATACACAACATCCACAAGGCAAGGCTGGATTGGAAGCAGTCCAGGAGGCTGAAGGTGCTGCAGCAGATCGTGCTGCACGCAAACCAGGTAAACCTGAAAAGGCATATCCCAAACCTGAATGGGTTATCCCAACCCTTCCCGAGTTCCATCTGTCTGAGGCTCAACCACTACACTTGGAGGGACAGGTTGAACCCAAGGAAGATCCTAATCTCAAGATTGAATGGTACTTCAATGGTAAAATCCTGCAACATGGTTCACGCTTTAAGATGACCAGTGACTTTGGATTTGTTACTCTTGACCTCATTGAAGTATACGAAAGGGATCAGGGTATTTACACATGCAAGGCCTATAATCTGGCTGGTGAAGCTTTCACTTCTACCACAATTTATTGCACAAGCAAAGAAAGTATTATTGAGAAGTCGCAGCATCCGAAGGGTGATGAAGGTTTGGAGAAGATTCAAGATCTGGAAGATTCTCTCAGAAGGGGTGATGACAAGAAAGTTGAAGCTGAGATTGGTCAACCACCAAGATTCACGTCAGAATTTACTGATATCAGAAACATCAGTGAAGGTGAGATTGCACACTTTGAAGCTTCCCTTGTTCCCACTGGAGATCAGACAATGGTTGTTGAGTGGTTCTACAACGGCAAAACACTTGAAGCTAGTCACAGAGTCAGAACTGTTTATGCCTTTGGAATGGTTGTCCTGGAAATTTTGGGCACTAAGATTGAAGATTCTGGAAAATACTCATGTCGTGCCACTAACAAATGGGGACAGGCAGAAATCAGCGTTAATCTTGAATGTGTTGACAAATCTCAAGGGCAGAAACCACGTTTCACAACGCAAATTCAGAGTTTGGCCGGACTTAAGGATGGACAGTCTGCCCACTACGAGTGCACGCTTGAACCTGTTGGTGATCCTAATATGAAGGTTGAATGGTTCCACAATGGACAACCCCTGCGCCATTCAACGAGGATCAAACCCGTGGCTGACTTTGGTTACGTCCTTTTGGACATTGCCTACGTGCAGAGTCACGATTCTGGAGAATATGTCTGTCGAGCATCCAATAAATATGGTGAAGACTTTACCAGAGCTACGCTTCAGTGCACTGGTAAGGGTGGAGTGTTCCTTGACAGTCTTCAGCCTGAGTCTCTAGCTAAAATTCGTGAACTGGAAAGTGGTCTGTCTCAACAACCAGCAACCCCTGGAACACCTGTTGGTGAACCACCTAAATTTGTTACCCAGATCAAGGAGATTTCACGCTTAGTTGAAGGTCAGAGTGCTCACTTTGAGGCCCGTCTTACACCAGTCACAGATCCGGATCTCAAAGTCGAGTGGTTCTACAATGGCAACAAATTGCCTCATGGTCATAGGTACAGGACCTTCCATGATTTTGGCATAGTTATTCTGGATCTATTGTACTGCTATGAGGAGAATTCTGGAGAGTATGAGTGTCGAGCTACGAATAAGTATGGATCAGATTCGACAAAAGCTTCTCTGAAATGTCTGTCGAAGGCTAATCTTATCTTGGACTCGCAATTACCGCGGGTAAGTACCAAAGTACTAATAAAGGCAATTGAATTCAAATATTCTGAAACTATTTTATCTGTATAGGGCATGGAAGGAGGACTTGAGAAGATACAAACTCTGGAGGACTCACTAATTCGTGAGCATCAGGAACGTGTAGATGAGGAGAGAGGAAAAGCACCTGTATTCACCGTTCCACTATCCAATATTGATAGCCTCCGTGAGGGTGAGAATGTACATTTCGAAGCTCGTGTTATACCAACAGATGATCCCAAACTCCGTATCGAATGGTATTGGAATGGAAAACCACTCAAAGCTGGATCACGTTTCCGCACATTCTGTGACTTTGGATTTGTCATTTTGGAAATCTCACCAGTTTACCCGGAAGATTCTGGAGAATATTCGTGCCGTGCTATTAATGACTATGGTGAAGCAGTTACCACATCCTCTATGCGTGTACAAGGCAAGAGGAGTATTATTTTGGAGTCACAGTTACCAAAGGGCATGGAGAGTACTATTGACAAAATTGCAGAACTTGAGGGATTGGGTGCTAATGCTGGACAAATTTCACCTGAAGAAGACAGTGGTAAACCACCAGAGTTTATCACGACACCATCAGATTTGACACTGGGCGAAAATTCATTGGCCCACTTTGAATGTCGCTTGACACCGATCACCGATCCCAGCATGAGAGTTGAATGGTTCCACAATGGAAAGGCACTGTGGGCAGGATCACGCATTAAGACTATTAATGACTTTGGATTTGTCATCTTGGAAATTGCTGGATGCTATCAGCGTGATTCTGGTCTCTACACATGCAAAGCAACTAATAAACATGGTGAAGCAACAGTTTCGTGCAAACTACAAGTACGCGGACGACAGGGTATCATTATGGAACCCCAATTGCCATCAAACTTCCGAACTGGCACAGAAAGTATTCAGAAATTGGAGGAATCACTGTACAAACGAGAGGAAATCAGTGCCGAAGATGAGGAACCCAATCCACCGAGATTTGTCGTTGACATCAAGGATAATGTTGATATTCCCGAAGGTGGTCCTGTTCACTTTGATTGCCGAGTTGAACCCGTTGGAGATCCCACAATGCGCATTGAATGGTACCACAATGGTCGTCCATTGGCAACTGGATCTCGCGTACATATGCTCAATGACTTTGGATTTATTGCCCTTGACATGGATTATGCCTATGCCCGTGATTCTGGCGAATATGTCTGCCGGGCCACTAATAGATGGGGATCTGCTACAACTGTGGCTAAAGTAACGTGCAAATCCAAGAAGGACATCATCTTTGACAGTCAATTGCCAGAGGGTATGACAGCGGAAAAATTGAAGGAACTCGAACGTGGTCCAGTAACTGTTGCACCACAAGAGGAGGCCCCAATGAAACCACCAAAGTTCATCACTCAAATCCAATCCCATACAGTAGATGAGGCTGAAAGTATACGATTTGAGTGCCGCGTTGAGCCCAAGGAGGATCCAAAACTCCGCATTGAGTGGTACAGAAATGGCAAACCTCTACCATCGGGACATCGCTATCGTACAGTCTACGATATGGGATTCGTTTCATTGGATATCCTGTATGTGTATCCTGAAGATTCTGGCGAATATGTTTGTCGAGCTGTTAATGATCTCGGAGAGGATACAACTCGTGCTACAGTTTCATGCAAAAGTAAGCATTTGCAAACTATTCAATAAATGTTAGTAGATTACTATTTTCTTTCTTTCTTTTCCCTTAGAACTGCCAACGATTATCCTCCAAAATCAAATACCAAAGGGCATGAAGAAATCCGAGACGTTGATGCAGATGGAGGCCACCATTAAGAAATATACATCAGAGATATTCTTAACAGAAGATGATCTCTATGATCCGGATAGGAAGCAACCACCAAGATTTGTGACTCAAATTGAGGATCAAACAACTTTGACGGAAATGCAGAGCACTAAATTCGAATGCCAGTTGGCACCTGTTGGTGATCCCAACATGAAAGTTGAATGGTTCTTCAATGGCAAACCCCTACCATACAGTAAGTTTATTTCTGTTTGATTTCTCAATCATATACAAAAAGCTTTTATGATTACACTAGTAAACAAATTTCTGGCGCAAGAAATAAAGGGCATAGGGGGAAGTGGGGCACCTTTGAAAGTGGGGCACCTTTAAAATCGAGATTTTTCTCCTACATTTAAGGGAAACTGATCCATACTATAATATAATTTAGCTTCTAATTTTGTTAGTGCACCTAAATAATATCACGATAAAGCTCAATTTTAATTAAAAATAGGTGAAAAATCACAATTTCAAAGGTACCCGACTTTCAAAGATGCCCCACTTCCCCCTAAGTTTGAGTATTTTTTGAGACTATTAAACTATTGAGATCCACAGAGTATGATATAAATATAAATCACATGCGAAATTACCCATTTTCAGAGCTATAAAATAAATTTGTTTATACCCATTGACTTAGTATTGTAAATCGTAATGTTGATACTAAGTGTATTTATGCTTCTTTTATATATCATTCTTTATATCAGAATTAAGGGGAATATATCCAGTTTTACTGGACCAATTTCCACATTTTTTTTCTGTGGTCAAACGTAATCATCATCAGTTTAGACAGCACTAAACATCTACAATTACCTTTGGATCTAGGGTCGATAAAAGTAATAGAGAAAAGTACTTTCTCTTCGAACGTTCATGCCTTTGAACCATGTGCATTTTTCTTTTATTTTTCCTAAAAGACATACACATAATTATCAATATAATTGATAATAAGGCAACTAATATTTAATACAAACGTATAAGTTTCTTAGGAAAAATTAAAGAAATTCACATTATTCAACGGCGTAAACATTCGAAGGGAGAGTACTTTCCCTTGCTCATACTTTTTGAATTATATTGGTCTTTGAAGAGGACGGGAAGGTACAATACCCGAAAGCTTCCCACTGAAGGGCAATTTTTGGGTAAAAGGGTGGCAATTCCTAAAAAGAAATAGATGTGATAATATAAGAATCACACATAAAATAAAAGTAAATGAAATAATTTTAAGACTTGAAGACACAATATTTTTAATATAAATTGTGCAAGAATTTTATTACATTTTTTCTATTTGTTTCTAGACTTATAAACGCATAGCTTTGCCATACATTTCTCATTAGTTATCCGCTGCATCAATTTTACAAATCATTTATAAGAAAACCTTTAGACTACATATGTACATCTCTGATAAAAATTCAGTGTAAAGAATTTCCTATAAATGACGTTGTAGACCTGATAAAGAGGATATTCATCCTCAAAACGTCGTAAAGAGTAAAATAACGAAAATTAAGAGTGGTCTAGTGTTCGTATATTTTCTGCTACATCCCATCATCGGACCGATATTCTTCACAAAAGTTTAAATGTTATATAACTTCAGAGTCCCAGTTCAACTTTTTTTTTACTCTTGACAAAAACCTCCTGAACAAATATTGTACTTAACTAATTAGGGAGTTAATTGAGATCTCTATTCAACGGGATAAGTAAATTGTTTAATTCGGTGGCAGCCAAAATCCCGGAAGCCAAAATCCTGAAAGCCAAAATCCCGAAAGCAAAAATCCCGAACTCTAAATTCCCGAATTGGCCAAAATCCCGAAAGCCAAAATTCCTAATTCTTAAAAGTGTCAGACACAAAAAAAATATTTTGTAAAATTGTTCGTCAATGCTTGTGAAATTCTATGGAGGACTTAAGAAATGCTCGTGAATCGTATAATCCACAAACAAGTTCGTAAAATTTTGTACTTTTTCACAAACATTGTTCGTAAAATGATTATTTGACAAACAATTTTTGTACTTTTACAAACATTTGTTCGTAAATGTTCGTAAACACACAAAGAAATGTTCGTAAAATTTTGTCATTTGTTCGTATTTGTTCGTAAATTTTTTCCAGACAAACAAAAACTTACGAACAAATACGAACAAATGGCAAAATTTTACGAACATTTTTTTTGTGAGTTTACGAACATTTTTGCCAGACAAACAAAAACTTACGAACAAATACGAACAAATGACAAAATTTTACGAACATTTTTGTGTGTGTTTACGAACATTTACGAACAAATGTTTGTAAAAGTACAAAAAATGTTCGTCAAATGATCATTTTACGAACAATGTTTGTGAAAAAGTACAAAATTTTACGAACTTGTTTGTGGGTTATACGATTCACGAGCATTTCGTAAGTCCTCCATAGGATTTCACAAACATTGACGAACAATTTTACAAAATATTTTTTTCTGTGTAGTTACTCCCACGATTGTACTTGCGCTTTCTGGAGACAAAGGGAATTTTTTTGTGTTTTGAGAAATTATTCTAAACATTTTTCTCCATATAATTTCATTCCTTTCAGGACTTTGAACATTCGGGATTTTGGGTTTCGGGATTTTGGTATTCGGGAATTTGGCTTCTGGGATTTTGGCTGCCACCGAATTAAACAATTTACTTATCCCGTTGAATAAAAATCTCAATTAACTCCCTAATTAGTTAAGTACAATAATTGTTTAGTTTAGGAGGTTTTTGTCAAGAGTAACAACAGTTAAATTGGGATACTGGGATTCTGGAGTTGTATGTACTTCCTGTCTATTTATTGAGTATGTTCTTGTATTCTACGTAAAAACGTAAGATACTTGAAACCATTCGTAATTTTTTCTCAGGTTCTAAGAAGTAGAAAAGTATCTGATCTTTTATTCTCGAATAGAGTGGAGTCATAACTCGTTGACGTTGTAAACTAATGAACAGTTTGCAAAAATCTTAAGTTCTTGTCTAAAAGAGATTTCAAAGAATTACAAAATTGTTAATCGCATCATAAATTAATAATTTTAAAATTTTGCGAAATTTGTGCTAGATAAGAACTTCAGATTTCTGCAAGCTGTCCCCAAGTGTATAACGTCCATAAGTGTTGACTCCATCCTATAAGCCTAACTTTATAATTTTTTTTGTTCGAATTCAAAGAGAGAGTATTTTATAAAATACGTTATCTTCAAATAGTAACTGGGCTAGAGACCAAACGATAAAAGCTATCAACTTTCGGTTTTCAGTGACCCACATAAAAAAAACATTATTTAGCGTCATTTTTTCTTTTTTTTAAGTTCCTTACACTTGTTGTAATGGGTAATTTCACATACAGTGGTGGCCAAAATAATAGAATCAGCTCCGCAAAGACCGCTATTTTACCTATAGCATTTTTGATTATTGCAATTCGTTGAAATAATTTTGATATAGAAATGTTCAAATAATTACCTCACGTCAAATAACTATTGTTTTGGCCGTTAGAGGTCTCTATTTTTTTTACAGAATACATTAATAGTGAAATTTGGTTTGAACAACACGACAAGATCACTTTCATTTAAAATAAAGAATGTGATCTATAAAATAAGTTTAAAGAAAGCCATATTTAGAAACCATAAATGACAGTTTTCCAATTGTTTTAGCCGAACTGAATTTCACTATTGACGTATTTTGTGTAAAATAGAGACCTCTAGCGGCCAAAACAACCTTTATTCTACGATTCTAATAATTTGAAAATTTCTACATCAGAACTATATTAAAAATTAGGAATAAAATTATTCATTCATTTTCAACCGCTTATCCCTATTGGGGTCGGGAAAAAATACAAAAGTTAAAAAATATAATCTTTGCAAAGTCATTCTATTATTTTGGCCACCACTGTATTTTACTATTTTTTGCTTAGTTTACATCTTTTGCTGAATATTGAGTTTCTAATGCAAAAAATGCTGAGTTTATTTTTCACGTCTCATTTTTAGAAAATCGCTTTACACCAATATACGATTTTGGCTACGTTGCCATGAACTTCGGTTGGGTCTACCCAGAAGATAGCGGAGAATATTTGTGCCGCGCAACGAATTTGTATGGAATGGATGAGACACGAGCAGTTATCAAGACGACAGGTAAACCGGGCATCATTTATGATTCTCAGTTGCCTAAAGGTATGAAGAGTATTGAGCGAATTCGAGAAATGGAAGCCTCATGGCAGGTGTAAGTAAACCCGAATTTTTTTGCAGAAAATAATAGAAACTATGAAATTCATAATTAATATTTTATAGGGTCCCGGAAGAAGTTGATGAAGCCATGAAGCCCAAGCAACCACCAGTGTTTGTCAGTAATCCTGAACCAGTGACAGTGGAGGAAGGCGAATGGGCTAGATTCTGTGCTCGAGTCACAGGTCATCCGAGACCACGTGTAATGTGGTTGATTAATGGACATACTGTTGTCAATGTAACTATTTTATTGAAATATTCGACAAATTCACAATTGATGCATTTTTCTTTTACTCCTTAAACTCTAGGGATCACGATATAAGTTAACATACGATGGCATGTATCACATGGATATACCAAAAACACGACAATATGATACGGGCAAGATAGAAGTGATTGCAAGGAGTTCACTAGGAGAAGCACTTGCTACAACAGAACTCAAAGTTATACCACGTAAAGATGATTATCGTGGGGTTTTGAAGAATTCACCAAGACGTAAGTCTATCAATAAATTAATTCAAACAGTCATATGGCATATACATTGCTCTATTTAACCATTTTTGCACAAATTAGTCACATAGAAAGTTCAAATGGAATACTTAACCGATCAAAGAAAATCGCAATTAAAGATATATGCACTTCATATTTTTTTTGATATACTAAACAAATTATGCAAAGATAGCGAAAGATAGAAAGTAAAATGCTACACGCACAATTAAAATTGTTTTGTAAATATATTTTACAAAAATATCTATGCGAAAGAATGAATTAACTGTAATTATTCTGAAAGAAAAAGTTTGTTGTGCTATTTTTTTTTAAAGTTTATTAAAAGAACTTTGTTCGGGAAAACTTTTTTTTATTAATATTTCAAGGAGACTATACGTCACTGAGAGAAATCCGAAAAACTTAAAATAACATTAGGGAAATGTTAATTTTACCCTGCAGTATTGATCCAAAATCGGTGTAAATATTATGATTTTTAGGTGTATTGGGGGTTAAAGTTACCCTTTTTCATGTTAATTTTACCCTTAAAAAGGTGTGAAATTAACATTAAAAAATGTTGATATATTTTTACACCTAAAAAGTGTTAAAGTTATGAGGAGAAAAAGTTAATCGCACCCTCTTTTTTTTCTCAGTGTTCTGACAAATTTTTAACAAAGAGCATTACACATTTTTTCTTTCACGATAGATATTTTCAACTCTCGTTAAATCGTAAAATTCATATTTACAAAACAAGAGCAATTCTGTGATGCTCATAACACGAATAATGCGCTTCAACAACTTCCAAAATAGTATAAATATATCTTTAAACGTATTGCTTAAAAATAAATAAATTTTAGAAATACAAAAAATTAGACACATATTTTTGCTAATTTGCACAATTCACTTTTTTTGGTTTTTTTTGCTTAATTCACAAATATTTTTTAACACTCGGATGAATTTGAACTTTCTTCTAAAAACAAATTTTAGTATGGAACTTGAAAAACTAAACACAACTGCACCATAAATAGTTGATTACGCAACGCTATTAAAACACATCAAAAAATAAATTTAAATTTGCAAAACCATAACCGAAATACATTTCTATACACATAATATAATATACAAGCACTACCAAAATATTCCCAATCCTTTGGTCCTATTCCTTGGTATACCTAAGCTTAAAGCTCTAAACAACTGTAGATATGAAAAGCCCATCGACGTTCATCGCTTCCAGCTTTTGTACAAACAAATCTGAGATTGTAAATGAAAAGGCAAGGTATGAAAAAAAACTCATTGTAAATATTAAGTTACATCTCTTTTCTTCTTTCTGATAAATTTTAATGGTAATATTTCACATCAAGCATGTTTTCTTCTTTTTCTTTGCAAGTGACGTAGATTTAAAAAAAAAAAGTGCCAGTTTTCTAAAACTTGATAACAATGCTGTTAAAATATTTGCCTCAAAATTTCAAAAGTTAATTGTGACTTAATAATATTTTCTGTCTACCAAATACAGCCTGGTACGACTACGATCTTGTCCAATACCAGAAAGAACGCACTGAAACTGAGCTGGAAAAGACATTTGAAGAGAGAAAAGCCTTGTTAGATCAACAAGGTGGTATTGAATTGGGTCAGTACATTAATAAACCAAAGGTGTTCAAGGAAGCCGATACTGAATGGCAACAAGCGGTTAAGAGCAAGAAGGGTGAGGACTATTACAGCAAATTGCAAGAGTTGGAAAATGAACAAGTAGTGAAGGAGTCACGTCTACGAGAAGCTAGTCATCAATTTGCAATTCCCGGAGAAAAGATTGTTCATTCGTCAATGGCAAAGGGAATGGCACAGAAATATGAGGATACACTGTAAGTGTTAATTTCTTAACTCTTTGTTAATAATTTGAACATAAGTTTTTATAATTTATTTTAATTAAATTTTTGGAAAAGTTCAAGACATAATTTGAATCTTAAAATATCTTCAAACCTAAGAGCAGATGAAATCCTAGGTCAATCTCGTTAAAAGAGATCTTGTCCAGAGTTTAGGCTTTATATTAACAGGTTTTAATACTAATAAATCAATCCTTCAGAGAAAAAACGGTTTAAGAATCAACTTAGTTTTCAGAAAAAATTATAATATCAAGAAAATCACAGAATTTGGTGATGTCAGATTTACGTTTTTCATTATTTTAGAATACTCAGCCTTCAGATCGATTTTAAATTTTACTTTTAAAATTTAGTCTAAGACTTTTTGATAAAAAAAAACTTGATCCCACCCAAATAATCTAACCTGTGATAATAATGAAATCATTTAAATTATTTGTCTACTTTGAGAATCTTCTCAAATAAACTGCTTTTTTATAATTTTATGACCACCGGGAGTAATTTTTTGTTCTTAAGCTTTTTTTTTTTAATTCAAACACTTAAGGATGGTCTTCACTGATCCGATCTACCATGTCCGATAAATGAAGAACCACCCTGAATAACAGTGCCAATTTTAAAGAAAAGCTTACGAACAACAAGGGGCAAAGTCACCTGCATCTACGATATTCGAGTTAATATAGTCAATAGGGAATTTCTAGGGTGTTGTTAGTAATGAAGAAAAAGAAAATTTCTTGATAATCTTGGTATAGTATAAAGGATCTCTCTTTACTCCGAAGTCACCGATGCTGGCTTGGAGACCTAGTTGAATCTTTGGAAAGAGTTCTTGGTTTTCTAAGAGTGAAGTTTGTATCATAAAACTTCAAGGTTTAAATAAATTTAAAGTAGTGATATATGCTGGTCCGAACTGATAATGACGAAAAAGACTTGTATAAGGGCTCGATTGGTCGATTTTTCCAACTGGGAAAACCCTTCCGCCAATCTGGTGGATCGGTTAAATGTTGCGATATCAAGGTTAGAACGTTTAGCTGGAACCTGTTATATCTAAAGATAGATGTGTGATCTCTAAATGACGACCAATAGGCAAATTAGTATTGTTATAGCCCAACGGAACTATAGAATTAGACCGTTCAATAAAGGAACAATTTCTTCCAAGAAATAAATCTAACTCGGCACAAGAAAGAGTAAAATCCAAAGTACAACATACTTTGCAGCGGTAGCGATTTCCCCCCTGATATGTTGCGATAAAGAACTTTTCTGGATCGATTTGTGACAGATGTTGTTGAAAAATGATCTAATTCTAATATACAACAACAGCGGAAAAGGTCCTGGATAAAATAGCCAAGCTTGTTGCAAAAGTTGATTTGCAATCATTACAACTGTTGCTGCAAATTTGATGGAATTCCAGGGAAATTATATCGGCTACTCCAAGGCCATCAAATAAGCACTGTGATTCATTCAGTAGATTCAATGCCCTTCTTTCTTAATAAAAAAAACGTCCAATTTTGGGCAAACGAAAGAGCATAATCTTGCAAAATAAGGCGACAACACTAAATCATGTTAAAGTTCCAATGAAAAATTCTTCAGAACCTAGAATATTTTTCAGGTATTGACCCTTCAAACTATCATTTGCTTCAATCTCTATAAAATAATTTGGTACGCAAAAATATGGACTCCTTGAAAGCTTTCTAAAACCAGAAAGACTTTTCAACACAGTTTCAATAAATTTAGAAACGACAATACATTTTTTAGAGACTCTCTTTCCAAAAGTACCTAGCTTCAATGTCTTAAAAAATCCATAAAAAGAAATTCTGTTGGTCTTAAAACACAAATAATATTAAAATATCGTTAGTATGCAAGAATATCTGCCGCTAAAAATTCAATTATAAGCAAAATTTCTTGATTTTTTTTTTAATTTTCCTAATTAGACTTTTTGATAATATTAAATAAATTATTGCTTCTTAAGTATGAGAAGTGCAAGAAGTGCTGGAAGTATAGCAGCATTTTCGGGAGTCTTCCGAAATGCTGGAAGTCTAAAGAGCTCTTCCAAATTGTGGAAGTGTTTGGAATTAGTGTACACATTTTCACCCTAATATCTCTCCCTTGGTTAAACCGAATTAAAGGTTAAAATCTCATCTCAAGACTGAAGAGATAGATCTTTAACGTTTGATTAAGTGATAAAGTTCTTTAATCTTTACTCTTTAAAAACGAGTGAGTCATGGAAACTATAAGAAGTATAATATTTTCATGATACTTCCAAAAAATTAAATATTCTTGTCCAGCATAAATAACGCAAACATAGATCATTAAGGATTTAAAAATTAAATTAAAAAAAAACATAATAAATTTCTAACCAACTTTGATGGTTACAAAACATTGTTTTAAGTCTGAAAACCCTGAAAACCGTAAAACTTTTGGCGCAACATAATTAGAAAAAAAATTACAGATACTCTTCAGATCTGTTTATTTTATTTAACTGTTTATTTAGTCTTAAATTTGGTGAGACTGAAGCATTATCAATAGCATTGTTTCAACTATTATTGCTAGAATAGAACATGAATAATAAATCTACTTAAAACACAATGATAAAATTAAGTATTTGATAGAAATCACAATTAAAGAGTTATAAAAAATTTATTAAACTATTTTTTTTATGTTTTCCAGCGAAAAAACTGAAGAGGTTGATGATAGAACAGTGGAAACACGAAAATTCGTGAAGAAACCACCAGAACCATCAGAATCCGCCGTTCATGGACGTGAAGTTCATGTATCGAAGCAGAAGCAGACGCAGAAGGAACAAGTGGGTGATCTGGAGATCACGAGGAAGATCACGGCCACTGAGACAACAGAAATGGAACACAAAGGAAAGATTCAGGAGCGTGTGGTGCAGGGTCCAGTACAACCCAGTAAACCACCATTCTTCACCAAGAAAATTCAACCATGCCGTGTATTTGAGAATGAACAGGCTCGATTTGAAGTGGAATTCGATGGTGAACCCTTGCCACAAGTCAAGTGGTTCCGTGAGAACTTCCTTATAACCAATTCACCTGACTTCCAAATTCACACATTCAGCACAAAATCTGTGCTGATCATCCGCCAAGTTTTCCTCGAGGATTCTGCCGTGTTTTCCGTTGTGGCTGAAAATCGCGGAGGAACCGCCAAATGCAGTGCCAATTTAGTGGTGGAGGAACGCAAACGACAAGGCCGTGGGGGCGTAGTTCCTCCCAGTTTCCTGACCACCGTACAGGATGTTCGTGTTACAAATGCTCAATTGGCGCGATTTGATGCACGTGTGAGTGGTACGAAGCCTTTGGATGTCTACTGGTTGAAGAATGGCAAGAAAATCACTACAAATATCAAGTACAAGGTTCTTGAGGAAGATAATACCTACACTCTCCTGATCATTGAAGCCTACCCAGAAGATGCTGGAAAATATGAATGTGTTGCCGTGAATAATGCTGGAGAAGCTCGATGTGATGCCGAATTGATTGTTCAGACACCAGCAAAACCCCAAAAAGAAAAACCCACAACTCCTGGTACGGAAAAGGCTCCAACATTAGTTGAACCACTTAAGGATCAGAAGATCCTTGAAGGACATTCTGTGGTGTTTAAGACGCGTGTAGTGGGAAAACCAAATCCAGTGGCAAAGTGGTTCAAGGGTGAGAGCATCATCAAGCAATCTAAGTACTTCCAAATGATACGAGAAGGTGAATACTACACCCTACGCATCTCTGAGGCCTTCCCAGAAGATGAAGGTGTCTACAGGTGCGTCTTGGGCAATACAGCCGGAGAGGTATCCACCAATGCTACTCTCAAAGTCATGGCTCCTGAACAACAAGATGCTTTGCCAAGTCTAACACCGCTAAAAGATGTCATTTGCGAAGAAGGCAATCCTGCTCAGTTCCAAACCAAAATCGTTGGAAAAGCCAAAGCAACTGCAGTCCAGTGGTTCCGTGAAGGTGCTCTAATTCCCACCTCACCAGACTTTCAGGTGTGTACAGTTTTATTCATACAATGTTATTATCTCTAATCTCTCAGCTACGTTTTAATTAGTGTGATATTTGGGGGTGCCAAGAAATTTTCTTTAATTAAAGTGGAAAATTCACATAGAATTTTACCATAAACACATTTTTCGGTCTAAAGATATGATTAATGGTGTAGTATAAATTTTGCAATTACGAAGCATGAAGAGAATTTTTTTTTGCAAACTTTGAATTTATGCCAATATGTTTTATGCATATATCTCGAATATTATAAATTGCAACTTTGCAAGGTTTGTTCTAGATTTACAATTACTATCGTCTATCATTTTACACGAAGATCTATCATACGATTTTCTAATTATGTACCTCGTTGTTTGCATCGACCGTCATTGTATCCGTATTTTTTAATATTCTATTTTTAATTGTTTATGCCCAACGCACAATAACTTTTGTTTTGTATACATGTTTTTGACATTTCAATGAGAGTGAGTAAGATCTAGATCTAGTCATCTCACTCACACATAGAAAATTTTGAAAACATATTTACAAACGTAATTATGCGTTGGGCATTAAATTCATAAACAATTAAAAACATAAAACAAATAAATAAAAAAATAAAATAAATTAATAAATAAAATAGGATAATACTATAAGATTCAACGCATATTACGATATATTATTTCACTTTAATGAAAAAAAGGCTTGGACTTTTTGTCTTTCCTAAAGACTTTCCTTAAAGTATTTATTTCATACGCAGAGATATGGGGAATCTGGGACAAAATATGACAAGGCGGATAATTTAAATTTCAATACCTTCAAAAAAAAAATAGAGTAAAAAAGTAACTGATACTTAAAATTTTCACTAAATTAATCATTCAAACACTGAGAAAAATAGATTTTTTTTAAATAAATATTTAATATTTATTTGAAAAAATTCTGGGTAAATATTTGAAACTAATGAATTTTCTTTCCAAACAAACCCAAAGCACAAGTTTGCAGAATTTAAATAAATTATTATTATTATCTTTCCAAACAATGGTTAAACCTTTACTTCAAATGAGACCACCATCATTTCAAATACCTTTCATTTAATTTCGAAATTAAATAAATTCACTTTCAGTACAAATGTACAGATATTTGTATTCAGGGGCATGGCATTTCCTATGTTTCCCATATGTTTCTAGCGCGCCGAAAAAACTTTGGAGTTTATTAGCTGTTTTCTGTCATTGTAGAATGAAATATCAAAAAATACTAATACAAAATAAAAGCCAATTTAATAACGAAGCGGCAACCGAAAACCCCAAATTGGCAGTCTACCTAGTTTTTAAGATATCTCGTGAAATGTGTACGAAAACAGGATTAAATTTACACTAAAACTGGTCGTATTTTCAGAGCTAATGTCACTCCCCTGTTTGTATTAAATATCTTAGTTTTCAAATCAAAAATTATTTGTATTAGAAATAAAAATAATTCCATAGAAATAAAAAATCAGAATATTAAAATTAAATGTAACGTGGTATGTTGTCAAATTTAAAAATTTGCTTTTGTTTTAAATATAAAGCTTTTTAAAATCAATTGTTACAAACATTAACTGATTGGGTAAAATAAAATATTTGAACTTTTGTAAACTTCTCAATATTAGACGTTTTTGTTTCAAATGCAGGGGAGTTTTGAAACATTTTTTTGAAATTTTTATTTTAAATGGTCATTTATATATTTAATTTCTTTCGTAAAACTAATTGACCAAATATTTATTTTAATTTTACGATATTTTTGAACACAAAAGTATTCATTTAATTTAAATTTAAAAAAAAATGTATTCTTTCAGTAAATATTCAAAATAACGATTTCCTTTTCCAAATACAATGGAAAACAAAAAAAAAGAAAATAATAAAATTTGGAGGTCTTTAAAAAAATTAATAACTAAAGATATTAATTTAAATGAACTTATTTTCCAAAATTTATTCACAAATACGTATTTCTTATATAACTTAGATGTGCTGAATAGAAAGTCATTTGCCTGTTTTTAAAGTTTCCAAAGAGCTTTCCCTTCATATATTCTTTTATCAAAAAATTAGAAATGATGTTTAAAAAAAATAGCAAAAAAACACTTTACTCTGAGTGATATGTACTTAGACAACTTCTTCTCTAGTTTACCTTTACTGCTCTTTCGTTTGCTTTTGTGTAGAAGTTCTGCTCTTCACACTGGATGCAATTTGTCTTTGATATAGAGGACAATAATTTTTGGAAAAATTATAAAACGATAAATTTCCAATAACAATGCAAGAAGAGGTGCAGTACGGCCAAGGAGGTGACATTAGCTTTTAAAACTGTGACCAGTTTTAGCACAAATTTTTTCCTGTTTTCGTACACATTTCACGAGATATCTTCAAAACTATGTAGGTTGCCAATTTGGGGATTTCGGTTGCCTCTTAATTATTAAACTAGCTTTTATTTTGTATTAGTATTTTTTGTTAATTCATTCTACAATGACAGAAAACAGCTAATGAACTCAAATGTTTTTTCGGCGCGCTAGAAACATGTGGGAAAGATAGGAAATGTCATGACCCTGAGTACGGCTATTAATGTGTAAGGTTGCCGTCTTTTTTATTTATTGTTTTTCCTCAGTATTTGTCAGATACTAATTTTATAGTTTGATGATTTTGATATCTATTTTTATGGACGTTATTAGTCTTTAACCCTTTAAGGACGATTGGGTCACCCGTGACCCAAAAATGAAACTTTTAAAACTAAATAACAAACAAACTTGCTCAGGAAGTTCAAAACTGTCTCTTTCAAGACATAAGATTTTATTGCAAAATAAAACAAGAATTTTGTAAAGGCTTCTACATATTTCATTGCGATAAATTTAAGTGAAAATTTAAAATTTTAAAGTAAATGTCCCATGAGCAACCGAACGATTTGCTTTAAAATTCGAAATTGTCCTCAAAATAAAACATTTTGACGCAGTTTTATTGGGTTCGCCTACACATGTTGAAAAAACTTATTTTTGACGAAAGTTTCTCACAATGTGTAAGGCCTTAGGTTGGCATCCTAAATTACCAAGTTAAAAGAATCGATAGTTTTATTTTATTGTTTAAATCAATAGATACGCCATAAGAATATCCGGTGTCAGCCAAAATCCCGAATTTTTAAAATTCTGAAAGGGATGAAATTATATGGTGGAAAATGTTCAGAATAATTTCCCAAAACACAAAAGATTTCCCTTTGCCTCCAGCAAGCGCGGATGCAATCGTGGGAGTAGCTATGACACTTTTAAGAATTTGGGATTTTGGCTTTCGGGATTTTGGGCCATTCGGGATTTTGGCTTTCGAGATTTTAGAGTTCGGGATTTTGGCTTTCGGGATTTTGACCGGGATCCAAAAATATCATATCAAAGAATATATCAGAAGAATTTCAGAAACCAACACGAAATATGGACAAAAGCAAATCGACTTGTCAGAATATAAGTCGAACAACTCGATTTTTTTCAAAAAAAAAACCGTTTTGTTCGCTTTTTGGATACTTCTTTATAGCCTCTACATTTCCTTTGAATATTATACTTGAAAGATTATTATTTTCAAAGTTATAAAGATTTTAAATATCAAAAATCCTATACTCTGCATGTAAAATCTCAGCTTCAAATCGCTCTCCTGTAAAACTTGGCTACTGCGAGTTATTCGTTTCTTATTCTGAACGATCGAAATAACGAATTTTCAAGGAATCGGATAAACATCCAAAACTTTTAAGCGCGTTTTTTCTCCACTTCTCGTTTTTACAATTGCTTCTTCTTCGACTTGGCGAAAAACATTAAAAAAAAAACTTATTGGCCGAATAAAATTGAAAAAATAACTTATTCTTTTCAAAAATAAAATTCACTTCTGGTTGAATCAAAAATGTCATTGAAAAAATATTCTTTCATGTCTTTTACGGCGTATTAAGGTAAAAATTTCGTCCCAAAATATGCTTTAAAAGAAATATTAAAAGAATCTCTATTTTACAATTTGCTCCGATTTCTTTTTTTGGTTTTACTATGAAATACACTTACGAAAATTGAAAATATTTTTATATATTTTGTAATGCTTCTTTTTTCAAAAAAAATTTCAAGCACTTTAAATTTATTTAAAGATATACCAAAAATTTCATGAAATTTAGTACCTTAAAAGAAAATCGCGAAAAACAGCTAAGCTTTAGATTCCTAGTTCAGGCTTTCCCCTCAAGAGACTACATGAAACCAAGGTGATAAACCGTTTAATTCTTCGTAGAATGAATCTATTACAACCCTTATATGAATGCACCATCTACTTTTTTTTTAAATAGTCTGAGACAGTTTCAGGCATGCAAAACTTTCGAAAATATAAAATTTTTTTTGATAATAAATGGATAGATATTGTGTTAATACCGAATATAATAAATGTTTATAAAGGTTTGGTAAATTCAAATCAGCTGCCTAAACTGTCCCACCCTCCCTTATTGTAATAAAAATGAATCAATTAAAAAATAGTTTCTATAAAGCTTTATATGGTTCTAAAGGAAATCTATTTTCATTTCAGATGATTCAAGAGGGAAACAATGCTGTTCTGTTGATTAATACAACGTATGAGGAGGATTCTGGCAAATTCACGTGCCGTGTGACAACATCGGCTGGCCAAGTTGAAACATCGGCTAATCTTATCGTGAAAAGTAAGAAATAATAGCCCTTGAATTTTGATTTTAAAAAGAAATGTGTTTTTGCCAAACAAATCTATCTGTTTATGCCCGATGACAAATAATTCGCTCATGATCACCTTTTTTTCTTTTTATTGTTAGATTATATTTTGCAATACATGTTTTTTTTACTTGTTTTCTTTTCTCATATTTTAGAATTATTGTATTTATTCTTTGTGTGTATTTTTTGCATTGTAATAATTTCAACAGTGAATCATTATTTCTCTCAAATTACTTTTATTATAACCTAGTCGTGATTTTATTATATTTGATGTTTACTTTATTGATTAATCGTATTACTCTTAAGGCAAAGATATTTTGTAGCTTCCAAAGCACCTTTTTTGTTTTTTTTTTACTTTTTTACTTTAATTTCATCCTACACATTGCAATAAATAATTAATAATAATTAATTGGCATTTTGTATTGAAAGAAATCTTTATGAGGATAAAATGTGAGAAAAGCAAAACTCTATTTTTGTTTATTGAAATGATAACTGATTATTTCATTTTTTTTTGGTATAGAGAAAAAAATTAATAAATTTTACGAAAAAAAACTGCTTTTTATATAAATAGTTTATAGTTAAAGAAAATATTTATTTCAAATACAATTTTATGTAATACACAACAAGAAGGCAATAAAATTCATGCAAGAGAAATTCGATTTGTTAAATTATAAATGGACGAAGGACGTTGCAATTTTCTGTAACATTGAACTGTACAATACAACTCAAAATTAAAATTTTACACTCGATGTCCCTCAAGCGGAGAATATCATAGATCACAGCCACAGAAAAAAAAAGATTGAGAAGAGAAAAAGAAATTAAAATTATAGTTCTAAGACTATTCTCATTGGATACATCGAGTATCGGTGCCGTGTGCAGCAAAATGTGTTCTTTTCATCTCTGCAAACATACTTCAACACCCAACCAAGTAGAAGAGTGAACGCCTCCCGCAAACTAGTAATTCTATTTTTGCGCGCCCAGTGGGAAATTCTGATGATTTTACTACATAGAACATGTATATGATAAGACAAGATGGCTCAGCGAACTATGAGGATTATGTGGAAGAATTCGGGAAAAAAATATACACGGTAGATTTTCTTCTATCAACGCTAAACGGGGGATTACATTACGGGCTAAATTTGGAATGCCTTCAGCATATAAGGCTTCGCACCTTTATGATTCACAGGAAAAAATATTTTCTTCGTGGTAAAAATACATCAGAAATGATCAGAAAATGACATACATTTCCACTACTCTCTTTGGTCCAATGCAATTTAAACAGATGAACACGGAGGAAAAGAATGATCTTTATTGTTCACAGATTTAAAAATGAAATACAATTTGTAACACTGCCAGATAAATCAGAATATCTAAAAAAAAAAAGTACTTGAATGATTTAATAGTAAAAATAGTATTTTGAGAGAAAGAATCATTTACAATTAAAATAACAATGTTGTTCACTTTGACGCTTTTAACGCTGACAAGTTGTTGTTGATATGTTATGAGTAATCAGTTATCATAATTGGAACCCAAACTGTCACGTTTTCGACCAACTTCCAAGTTAACATGCTTCAGCTCTGAAAACAAAAAGAATAACTAGTCAGTTTTATATAAAATTTTAATATTTTATTTAAATAATGAATGCATAATTGCATATTAGAAGCTTCTTCAGCTACAATACAAATTTAACAATTCACGGGCTCCTTTTGCAATGTTTCAATGACCTGAGCTCTCTCAGTTAATTTAAATATAATCAACAATTATGCATTCATCTCAAACCTGTTTTTTTTGTTTAGCAATTTTTGCTGTTTTCCATCCTGCGGTCCATTCTCAAACTGTCACATAAATATTTTTTTCATCCACTAAAAATTCACTGAGAAATATTTTATTTTAACTTTTTTTATTATTCTTTTTCCTAATTTTAATTGATTTTATTCACTATATTTTTTTTTAAAATAAGTTTTTGAAAAGCTTTTTATGTGGCGTGTTTTTTGTGTGTGTTTATTTATTAGAGAATTGAATTGTAACTTCACTCCTGGATCAAGAAGAAAATGATCTAAACTGTATCTGACCAGGTAACCAACTGAACTGTACCTAGGCAAGTCACATTTTCCTTCACACGAACAATTAGTATAGTGAGCATGCGCTAAACGTTTATAGAATAATTCTATTTCTGGTCCAACATCATCAACATTATTCACTTTTACAAATATAAGCAAATTTCGAAGACTCACAACCGTACTTCCATGTTTCATGCATATATTCAACAGTTCTATTTATAGAAGGATAAAAAAGTATTTCTCCCTGTTCACCCAGTATATAGAATTTTGTGTGAAAAAAAAATAAAAGAGAGATAGGTATATTTATATACATATATGTATAGTGGATGAACTATAGATATTTTAATTTCTATCTGCATTACAATGACAGAGTTCTCCTGACTCACTCTTGCCTTCTAGACGTGAGATGATTCATGGGTACAAAAGAAAATGTAGAGATGTGCCGTGTGCCACCCATAATCCAATTATAACTTTTCAGAAAGCAGAAAGATATTCAAACGAAAAATTTACGTATAGAAGATGATCGATTGATATAATACAGAAGGCTTTAAATATATGCACATAATGTAAGATTCATTATAGCTAATTAAGCCAACGGATTATATATTTCTCAGAAATTGAAAAGCCACAAAATAATTTTAAACTTTATTTATAAGTAATAAAGTAATCAACTTTTATTGCTCGATCTCCCACAGGGTGATCAATATTATATAATTCCATTTCCTCAAAGATACATATCGTTGGATCCATCCCATACTATTCTAAGCCTATACTGAATAATTTAACTCTAAAGGATATGTTAGTCACAGAACCAAATTTTATAAATGATTCAAATGATCATTATATTTCCGTAAAAAGAATACTTCAATTGTTCGATAAATAAAATGAAGTCATACAATATTTTTAATTTCAAAAAATTTCTCTGAATAATTTTCATTCTCTGATAGAATAGGGCAATAAACAAACGATCAGTAAAAAGTTCTAAATGGGCAGTAAAAAATTAAAAATGAGCAGTAAAATATCTAATTATGATCAGTAAAAATCTGAAATCTTTACAAAAATGGACCTAATTTATATAATATATTTAACATTTAAAATAGTTCCATATAAAGTGTAAAGCCTTTTATTTTCCCTTTACCAAGATTTGGACGAAAATATCACTGTTTCAAAATTTTTTGTTACTGATCAATTTTAACTTTTTACTGCTCATTTATTCAATGCCATAGAATAGTATCCACACAGAAAAGAAATAATTCGTAAAATTGATGTAAATGTTCGTGAAATCCTACTGGGGATTTACAAAATGCTCCTAAATCGAATAATCGACTAAAAAGTTCGTAAAAGGACAATGAGCAGAAATGTGTGGCAGATGGTCCAACCCTTCGCCACAGATAGGAGTAGGTCCATTTTGTAGGTGTTGCTGTATGACTTAAAAATTGCCTAGACTCGAGTCAAAAAGGACTGTCATTCCTTGGGAAGTTAGCGATGTCTTTCTGAAAATTCACAAGTTTGACATTTTATTTCTTGAAAACGGCTTAACCCTTTAACGACGAGACAGTTTTCGCTGACCGAAAATCACCAATAAAAATGAAACCGATAAACAAAACTTGTCAAACGTCTTACATCTAACTTTCGGAAAGCCAACAGAGTCTAATTTGGTGTATTTTTTGACTCTATGAACGATAGGGACAAAAATAGCTAAAAATTTCAAGTAATTTTTCTGACGATACCAATAACCGATAATTTTCATTCTAATGACAAATATTATGTTTGAGTATTGTAGTTTCTTTTTCCAAAACGGTTTTGCTTAAAAGAAACTGGAAGTATAAAAAATATTAAAGGCAATTTTCAATATGAGAATTTAAAAATTCGTCATTTTGAGTTTAATTTACTTTACTATATTTACTAATTTACTATACAGCAAATAGCTGGAGACTTGCAAAAAATATCCTAGATTCCTTCAACCTTCTACTTTACAATTATATACAAACATAAGAAAAAATAACTTTAGATAGTTAGGAAAAATTATTTTCTTTATGGGACACTGGTGTTCCAATCGTCCAGGGTTAACCGATCTTAATGAAATTCGGGTCAAAGTTAACGTGCGACCTAAGCTTTAAATATATATTTTTAGATTTTATCTTTGACTGTTTAGATTTTATCTTTAAAGCGCGATTAGTTTGTATGGGAGCCATACAAACTAATCGCGCTTTAAAGCCTTCGAACATTACAGGACAATAAAATGAAGAAAAAATCGTATGACGTGAAACGACTGGTATTTTGGGAGTCATTGTTGTGTCTTGAAGGTCTTGAACATATCTCCCGAAGAAACTTACAGTCCGTCGCGTCAAGTTTTTGAGACATCTTAAAATAAAAGTTCATAAAAAATAGGTAGAATTATTTTTATAAAACTTGCTTTCTTTCTCGATAACGGTATATAGTCATTTGTCAGTACCAAAGAACGATTTCGAAAGGAGAACTCAAGGAATATTTTCGTAGAAGAAACCATACCCCTATCTGTCCGTTTTCATTGTAGTTATCCAGAATTTCCTCAAATATCCTCGAATGTCCCTTAATTCCATTAGAAGTATTGCGTCCTTTTATCTCCTTAAAAGAAATATTCTCCTTAAAAAAGTGCAAGGATTGCTGAAGATCATAGGATTGGAAAGGTAGCGTTAGCAAGGGAATTTCAACAAAAGGCTCAGAGTATAATGGCTAAATTAAAATATTTTTACTCTAAACTTATTATTTAAAGTTTTTGAATAACGGTAACTTTTAGGACCATGTCGCTCCTTGAAAATTACAAAGGGCCAACTAATTTTCGGTCATTTTTCAGGAGACAGCATGAAAGATTCAACTTTGTGTAAATAAGTATCTCAATTTAATGACTGAATAAAAACAATTTATTTCTTTTCTATTTGTATGAGCACTAATATAAACATCGAAACTTTTATATTTTTACCCTTCAAAATATGTTTTTTAACGAGTGAGCTCCTTGTCGTTCTAAATGATGTGCAAATTTTGCTGAAATTGAATGACAAGGCATCAACTTGCTTGAGTTAGTCCCCTGTTTCACAAAAGTTTGAACGATAAATATATTTTGTGCCCCTTTAATTCAAACAAAATTATGCAAGTAATCAAAAATATTAAAATTCAAAAAAAAAACTTTTCTAATAACGAAATTTAGTGACTTACATCATCTGAAAATTTATTAAATTGTCTTTCTAAGTGCATTAGAATCTCAAAATTGCAAAAAAGTGAGTTGACCCCTTGTAATTTCCAAGGACCATGCGATCTTCAGAGGCTAACTCTTTTACTTTCAAGGAGAATATTTACTTAGCAGACATTTCCCTACATACAATCCTTTTTATGAATTTGAAGAATATTCAAGAATTTATTAGATAAATTTGAAAAATTACAGAGAAAATGAAGCGATAAAGATATAGTTTGTTCTAGAAAAATCTTCTTTGAGACTTTCTTTACAAATTGTTCTTTGAAATGAGCAACATAAGATAAACTGTTATTTTATAAAAGGAGTTTTGTAAAAAAAAATCGTCACTTTTCTTAATTATATGTTTTATGCTGTAGTGCTTTTCCTACATACTTTTGGGGTTGATCTCGGAACAAAAGTTGTTACCTTTGCCAATACCTATTCGATGGTATAGTTCTCATTCCTGGCGAAAGGTTGGACCCTTATATTTTTTTCACAAAGATTGTTCGCAAAATGATCACTTGACGAGCATTTCTTGTTCGCACTTTTTTGTTTGTCTGGAAAAACATTACAAACAAATGACAAAATTTTACGATATTTTTTTCTGTGTGTTTACGAACATTTATAAACAAATGTTTGTAAAAGAACAAAAAATGCTCGTCAAGTTATCATGTGATGAACAATCTTTGTGAAAAAAAAGTACAAAAATTAATGAACTTTTTAGTGATCTTATATGATTTATGAGCATTTTGTAAGTCATCAGTGCAAATTCACAAACATATGCGAAGAATTTTACGAAATATTATTTTCTAAATATAGACTAAAACTCATTATAATTGTCAGTTGCGTCGACCATTATCATATTTGCATTTTTGCCATTCTTCCGATTTTAACTATTTTTGAATAAATTTTATATGGCTTCTGTAGTTGGATAAAAATTTACATTCTTAATAATAATATAAAAAAAAACAAACTTTCTTTTAAGTCGGGATGTAGAACTTGAATTTAATAAAAATATCACAATTTTTGAGACCCAGCTATCAAATCATTTTTTTATTAAGTCAAAAACAAATAAAATCCGAAAATCGAAAAATTGCAGGTCCACTACTAATTTTCCTAAGGAATGATTATTTTAGGAAAGTTTTATAAACTTAGTAAATAGTTTAGCAAATAAATGTGGGAATGAATTTGGAATTTGGAATAATTTCACTGGGAACATAGTACCCGATCAGTAGAACAAATAATATTACAAAGTTCTGTTCAAGGGAGAAGACGTACTGAAGTTACATAGTACTGAATTAAACTCTTTATTAAATTAAAAGCAGAGTTTTCCCTCGATATCCCCCTTTCCCAAATCCTACATAAATTTACAAAAAATAAGCTATTCGTTTATTGAATTTAAATTTTATAGCAAACACTGTGGCTTTTCTACACCATGAGTTATTAGAATATTTTAAACACAAGGCAGAACATTTATCCATTATTTTTACGAGGTTAAAGTATCATACTTGAAAAGAAATAAGCTTCTAAATAAAAGAATGTGGGGGCGTTCATACACTCAGATAAAAACAAAGAAAAATTATTCACAAAATCATTGTCTTTTTCACTTATCGCATTTCTGGTGCTTGGAATAAGGATGTCTACTTTCGCATTGAATAAAGAGGTAGGTTAGTTGTGATTTTTCATAAATCACATTTATTTACTTTTGCAAGTGACTTACAGTGTCCAAAGGTAAGTGTTTATTGATAATGTTTGCTTTTTGAAAAATTACACCAAAATCTATAAATTTCAGACTGTTCGTAAAATTGAAGAAAAAAAAATAAAATTATTTTTCACAGAGCGACGAGCCCGTTCTACACAATTGACCGTACCTGATTGGCAGAGAAAAATTGCTGATGTTTCTCAAAGTCAACAGCAACCCGGATCTACTAAGTCAAGTACGCCAGATGCAGATTTAGAGCTTTCTACTACAACAAGCCAATCGTATGAAGATGAAGAAATCATTCCACGTGGTGATGAGTCTCTACCATGGCGCAGAAAACGAAGCCGTAGTTTACAACCAACGGAAAAGCATAAAAAACGCTACACTTCCCGAGACAGATCACTGTCACAGCAGAGAATGATTCAAAGGATGATACAGGTTCATACTAAGAAAGAAGAACAACATAATCCATGGTTGGAGGATATGAAGAAATTAAAGAAGACAGTGATCACCCCCAAGTTCATTGAGCATGAGAAGTTAGAAGAAGTTGATCTGAGACCATCTCAAATAGAACATCATGAGATTCAAAAGGAAGAACTTGAACACGTGGATTTAAAATCTGTACAGAAAGCATATCAAAATGCTAAGATGTTTGAGATTCAACAAATTAGATCCGAAGATGATGTTAGTACAGAAGACACTGCACTTGGTCAAGAACAAGTGATTCAAGATGATACCAGCAAACAATATATGCATCATTCCAAACATGAAGCAGATAGTTCAATCCTGGCACTGACTAGAGAAGTAGACGAGATAGTTTTAAGAGATACTTTGAAGTACATACCACAAAAACAAAAGCGACTTCACAAAAAGGAGACTGAAGAAAAGGTGTATAGTGAAACAGTTACGGATGTTGAAGATGTTATAATTTTAAAACTAGACGAGCATGAATCAACTCAGATGGACTTACGGACAAAAGGTCAGCAGGCTGTTCCATGGGCTAGAGGTATCAGGCAACTAGAAACCCAGCATACTGAAGACACGGCTATTCTTCAAGTAAAACAGAAGGAAGAAATTGAAACAAAAACTGAAGACGTACCCGTACCATGGGAAAGAGGTAGAAAGAAACACAGGGAAGATAGAACAATTCCCGATAGAAATGTAGTAAAGAAACAAGACTCTACGGAAACTCAAATAAAAGAGACTGAAAAACAAGAAGCAGTAGACTGGAGGCGAGGTAAAGTTGAAAAACGTAAAGAAGAAGTAGCAGATAAGGTTTCAGTAACACAAGAAGTAAAAGAAGAGGAGCAACCGACACCATGGCGTCGAGGAAAACCTGGAAGACCAACGGAACCAGAAAAATCTGAAGAAGTCAGTCTGAAACCAGTACCTAAAAAGCCAACAGAAGAGAAACCTGAAAAGACAGAGGAAACCAAATTGACTTCGGTTCCCAAGAAAGAACTAGTTGTTCAGGACATTAAAGAGGAAGAACAACCTACACCATGGCGTCGTACTAAAAAAGAGAAACCTCAAGAAGAAATCGCTGAAGAGAAACAATGGCCCAAAGGTAAGAGAAAGCCATTGGAACCAGAGCAGCCTGAGCAGGTTCAATTGAAACCCATACCGAGAAAGACTGTTGAGGAGAAACCAAAGAAGCCAGAACAAGTCGAACTGGCTCCAGTTCCAAAACAGGTTCCAATTCCTCAAGATGTTAAGGAAGAAGAGCAACCTACTCCATGGCGTCGTGAAAAGAAGGAGAAACCAAAGGAGGAAGTTGCTGAAGAAAAACAATGGCCCAAGGGCAAAAGGAAGCCGTTAGAACCAGAACAACCTGAGGAGGTTCATCTTAAACCAATACCAAGGAAAACTCCTGAAGAAAAACCAAAGGAACCAGAACAAGTTGAACTGGCTCCCGTTCGAAAAGAGGTACCAGTTCCTCAAGATGTTAAGGAAGAAGAGCAACCTACTCCATGGCGTCGTGAAAAGAAGGAGAAACCCAAGGAGGAAGTTGCTGAAGAAAAACAATGGCCTAAGGGCAAAAGGAAGCCATTAGAACCAGAACAACCTGAGGAGGTTCATCTTAAACCAATACCAAAGAAAACTCCTGAAGAAAAACCAAAGGAACCAGAACAAGTTGAACTGGCTCCCGTTCGAAAAGAGGTACCAGTTCCTCAAGATGTTAAGGAAGAAGAGCAACCTGCGCCATGGCGTCGTGAAAAGAAGGAGAAACCCAAGGAGGAAGTGGCTGAAGAAACACAATGGCCTAAGGGCAAAAGGAAGCCGTTAGAACCAGAACAACCTGAGGAGGTTCATCTTAAACCAATACCAAAGAAAACTCCTGAAGAAAAACCAAAGAAGCCAGAACAAGTCGAACTGGCTCCCGTTCAAAAAGAGTTACCAGTTCCTCAAGATGTTAAGGAAGAAGAGCAACCTACTCCATGGCGTCGTGAAAAGAAGGAGAAACCCAAGGAGGAAGTTGCTGAAGAAAAACAATGGCCTAAGGGCAAAAAGAAGCCGTTAGAACCAGAACAACCTGAGGAGGTTCATCTTAAACCAATACCAAAGAAGACGCCTGAAGAAAAACCAAAGGAACCAGAACAAGTTGAACTGGCTCCCGTTCAAAAAGAGGTACCAGTTCCTCAAGATGTTAAGGAAGAAGAGCAACCTACTCCATGGCGTCGTGGAAAGAAGGAGAAACCCAAGGATGAAGTGGCTGAAGAAAAACAATGGCCTAAGGGCAAAAGGAAGCCGTTAGAACCAGAACAACCCGAGGAGGTTCATCTCAAACCAATACCAAAGAAAACTCCTGAAGAAAAACCAAAGGAACCAGAACAAGTTGAACTGGCTCCTGTTCAAAAAGAGGTACCAGTTCCTCAAGATGTTAAGGAAGAAGAGCAACCTACGCCATGGCGGCGCGAAAAGAAAGAAAAGCCAAAGGAGGAAGTGGCTGAAGAAAAACAATGGCCTAAAGGCAAGAGGAAGCCACTGAAGACCGAGGAACCTGAGGAAGTTCATCTTAAACCAATACCAAAGAAGACTCCTGAAGAAAAACCAAAGGAACCAGAACAAGTTGAACTGGCTCCCGTTCAAAAAGAAGTACCAGTTCCCCAAGATGTTAAGGAGGAACAACAACCTACTGCATGGCGTCGTGAAAAGAAGGAAAAGCCAAAGGAGCAAGTGGCTGAAGAAAAACAATGGCCCAAGGGCAAAAGGAAACCACTGGAGACCGAGGAACCTGAGGAAGTTCATCTTAAACCAATACCAAAGAAGACTCCTGAAGAAAAACCAAAGGAACCAGAACAAGTTGAACTGGCTCCTGTACAAAAAGAGGTACCAGTTCCTCAAGATGTTAAGGAAGAAGAGCAACCTACGCCATGGCGTCGTGAAAAGAAGGAGAAACCCAAGGAGGAAGTTGCTGAAGAAAAACAATGGCCCAAAGGCAAGAGGAAACCACTGGAGACCGAGGAACCTGAGGAAGTTCATCTTAAACCAATACCAAAGAAGACTCCTGAAGAAAAACCAAAGGAACCAGAACAAGTTGAACTGGTTCCTGTACAAAAAGAGGTACCAGTTCCTCAAGATGTTAAAGAAGAAGAGCAGCCTACGCCATGGCGTCGTGAAAAGAAGGAGAAACCCAAGGAGGAAGTTGCTGAAGAAAAACAATGGCCCAAAGGCAAGAGGAAGCCATTGGAGCCAGAAGAACCTGAAGAAGTTCATCTCAAACCAATACCAAAGAAAACTCCTGAAGAAAGACCAAAGGAGGCAGAGCAGGTTGAATTGGCCCCAGTTACTAGAGAAGCCGATGAGGATATCTCTTCTGAAGAAGAAGTGTTGGATGCTGATCAAGTCGAAATTAAGAAACGTAGAGCAAAGAAGAAGAAACTAAAACATAGAGCCACAGAATCTGTGGAGTCAGAGGATAGTTTTGATTTGGCATCACCTGAAATTGCTGAACCTACAATTGTTGAAGATTCTGTTAAAGAAGAAGCTAAAGTTGAGAAAGTTTCAGTACATGAAACCACACCTGACCTTGTCCGTACGACAAAGAAGAAGAAAAAGACTAAGCGAGTAGCATTTAAAGAGGAACTCGAAATAGCAAGAGTTGATGTTGAAGAAGAAGAGGCTAGTGACGAGATTGAAGACATTGTTACAACTGAAACAAATATTAAGTTGAAACCATCTCAGCCAAAGCCGATCGAAAGTATTCCTGTAGAGAGCGAAGAGGAAACTGTAGAATTCAAAAAAGAAATCGATATGAAAATCACCTCGAGTATTGAGAAGAAAGAAAAACGCCGAATAGTTATTGATGACAGTCAACCATTCCCTGAATTAGAACTTATTACACAGAAACGTGTGCCAGAAACTATTGTTGGAGGCACAAAGGAAGAACAAATTCAGGACATTGTTGACACTAAAGAAGAAACTGTAACTGAAGTTACAGTTGAAGACACCAAGTTAACCAAAGTCACTCCAAAGCTTAAACCACCAAGATTCGTTAAGAAATTGCAACCAAAAATATGTAAACCAAATGAGCGTACTGTTCTGAAATGCAATGTAGAGGGTACACCATTCCCAACTATCAAGTGGACATTCAATGATACTGAACTATTCGCGTCAGAGCAATATATCATGAGCGTTGTCGAAACAACTGCTATATTAGAAATTTTAAAAGTTACACCATCAAATGTTGGTGTATACTCGTGTGAAGCAAAGAATCAAGCTGGAGTGGCTATCACAAGAACCAATATTGCATTAGGTAAGTTTATCTGTAAACTGTTGTATACTTCAAAAATTATTGTTTTACTAAATTTCATAGTTAGAGTTAATAAAATTCAAATTTATCAATACTCAATTGGGACGGAGAAATTATAAACTAATTTGAGTGATAAACCTTCTTTCCTAATAATTCTCTAAGCAACTACTGTGACTCTATTTTAAAAGAAATTCCTAGATCTACTATTTAACTAAAATGCAACGCATGTTATTTGATGTGACATACAAAATATAAATGTTCCATCCTCAACACTGTTCCACTTATTATAAATTTTGTAGCTGATACAGAGGAGGACGGATTAGCTCCCACATTTGTGTCACCTGTTACTATTTCAATGACACCAGAAAAATCCCGAGCTACAATTTCTTGCTATGTTTCTGGCAAACCAATGCCACATATTAAATGGTATAAAAATAATGTGGACATCGCACCTTCAGAAATATTGCAAACATTCTATGATGAGCAGAGTGGCTATGTATCTTTAGAAATATTAAATCCAAATTATGGGGAAGTTACTGTTTATACAGTTATTGCAGAGAACACATATGGTAAAGCTGTCGGAAAAGCTACTATGACTACGGAAGAAGATACAGGCAAACCTAAAGAAATACTACTAGCACCAACGATTAAGGTACCTCTACAAGCTCAAGTTGTAAAAACAGGATCAACTGTTGTAATCAGTGTTAAATTTGATGGTAAACCACTTCCAACTATATCTTGGTTAAGAAACGGTAAACCATTGGAAGATGATTCAGTTGTAAAGATAGTGACTGAGCATAAGCAATCAACGGTAACTATTAAAAATGCTGAAAGAAGGAAAGTTGGAAAATTTGAAGTTATTGCAACCAACAAATTAGGGGAAGCACGATCATCAGCCTCAGTTGTTGTGTCTGATGTGAAAGAAACCCCTGATATTAAAGCACCCAGATTCATACAACCATTGGTACCAAAGATAGTTCGCGAAGGAGATGTAGTCATTCTTGAAGCAGTTGTAGACTCAAAACCACTATCATCCTTCCAATGGTCTGTCAATGTTCAACCAATAACTGTATCTAGGGATGTTCGTGTTGTCACACATGACAATAAATCAATACTCATCATGAGATCATTCCAAAAGCAACATGTTGGATCATACGTATGTCGTGCAGAAAATGTCGGAGGTTCAGTTACCTCAACAGCAAGTGTTAAATTGCGCGATATTACCGAAGTGGAAGAAGTAATTGAGTACATATCACCAAGGTTTACCGAAAAATTACCACTAAAAGCAGATTTGTGGGATGGTGAAACGATTGAATTGAAGTGCCAAGTTATGGGTAAACCAATACCACACATCGAATGGTATCACAATAACAGTGTCATTGAGGATGCGAAAAATGTCACAGTTTCTCAGGATAATACTGGTAATTGCATTTTGACAATTACTGAAGTATTTCCCGAAGATGCAGGAGAATATTCTTGTCATGCTATTAACGAAGTTGGAGAAGCCATCACAATGACACATGTGGCAGTTGAAGGTACATTCATAGTCTCTTTATTCTTTGTATGTCAACTTCAAATACTTAAGGATGAGATTTCTGCGTTGCAACATATTTGAAAATTACAGTAGTTAGAAATTTTTGTCTAGTTTCCTGATCTTGATTATGACAAAAAAATTATAGAAAGAAATTTCAGAAATCTTTTCCTCGATGTAATATTGTATTTTTTTTTACCAAAAATTAAAATATTAAAATTCACCCGTCCTAAATCACCAATTACTCTTCCGGTAATATAATACGTATGTTCCAATTTGTACAGAACCCGTTTGAAAATTAGATTAGAAAATAAATTGAACTAATGAGTAACGCCTCAATTGGGTAACATAGGATAACTTTGGGCTTGTAAACAAGTTTTCGATTTTAGCGAAAGTGAATTAAATCTTATTCTAGATATTCCCGAAGCACTTTCCTACACAGTTTCGAAAACATGTTTACAAAATAAATGTTGTTCTGTGTATACAAATATTAAAATATATTTATAATACCCGTTGTTTTTCTCGATTATAGCATTTGAATATCATCAAGATTCTGAAATTACATCAGTTGAAGAAGTGCAATCAGATAAGGTAGGTCTGACTAGTATATGATTCATAACTACAATCCTTTAGCATAATCAATCCAGCACAATTGATTTTATCGTACAAATTTACTGATAATTTCAGACAATTTCTGTTGATGAACCAGTAGATACTGAAACAGAAATGGCACCACAATTACTAAAGAAACTGCCTATTGTAACTAAGACTGTAAGCAAACCAACTAAGTTGGAAGTAAGAGTTGTAGGCAAACCAAAACCAGAAATAAAATGGTTCAAGCAAGGAGAAGAAATTACAGCATCTGAAGAATTTCAAATTGAAAACTTCGAAGATGGTACATCCATTCTCATTATTAATGACATATATCCTGATGACACCGGTGAAATAACATTCCAAGCACACAACCCTCTCGGTGTAACATCAACAACTACCTTGCTTGAAGTTACAGAAGGTAATGTTTCAAGAATTGTTTCTCTTAGAAAAATTTACAGTAATGTTTTTGCTGTACTACGTTGTCGTATTTTTTGAGATTTCTACTTTCAGATCCCTGTGGTTCGAAGGAAAACCATTTCTACAATTATTTTATTCTTTCTCCCCTTATATTCCCCTATAACAATCCCTACACAACCAAAAACAGAAACAAGAACAAGAGTCAGTTACAAACATCATGATCAGCATCATTTTCATTTTAAAATTTGCAAAAAGAAAATAAATCTATTTTATACTTTTAATTCGCAGAAATTGTTGGTACCAAAGAATACAGAAAACCTGACTGGGTGGTTCATATGGAAGAAATGCAGGAGGCACTTCGTGGTAAGGATTATGTCCGTAATATTAGGTTAAAAATGAAGCGTATATAGAATTCAGCAGATGCATAGCTTTGATCATATATTTAGGATAGGAATACATCGTGCCTCCAATTTATTTTAGCACATTTAGTCATTTGCTTTCACTAACAAATTTGGAAATGTTAAGAAAACAAAATTCCTCATTACCATTTGTATGTAAAAGATGTGTGTAGTGTGATTGTCATTTTTTTTCTTAAATTTTTGTGTAGTTTAGCTATTGATAGGAAACAAAGTGTGTGTCAAGCTCTTATGCTTTCCATGCTTTATAATGACTATTTGCAGCTGCAAAGCAAATTCCATCATTTATAACGGAAATTGTAAACAAAAGGGCAGCTGAAGGAGAATCCGTTAAATTTGAATGTGAATTCGTTGGAAATCCCAAACCAGGTAAGGCAGTCAATTTTTACAAGAATTACAAAAAGAAGTAATAATGTCGCTACTAATTTATGCAATGGATTTTATATTAATGCTTTCTGGCTCTAAATGACTTTCTAGATATCGAATGGTTGTTTAATCACAAGCCTGTGCGTAATACTGACTGTATTAAGATATACATTGAGGAGAATAAGTCATCCTTAGTCATAACAAATGTGTCAATGGAACATATTGGTTTCTATACGTGTAAGGCTCAAAATGAAATGGGTCAGGCAGTTACAAGGGCAAAGTTTGACATAGCATCAGCTTCATCTGCTGTAGCTGAACCTATTGTCAAAATAGAAAAAGCAGAAAAGACCGAAAAGGTAGAAAAAACGGAAAAAGTAGGAAAAGCTAAAACAAAGAAACGCGCTGTTAAGATAGTGGGTGCAGAAACTAAGCAAACAGAAAAGGTCCAGGATGTAAGCAAAACCGAAATAAGTGTTGAAAAGATAAGTGAATCCGAAAAGACAGTTACATCTCAAGTCACAGAAGTTCAATATGCATCAACAACGGTTGATAAATCTTCAATATCGACAACTCGAACAGAAACTACCGAGTATGGTGAAATCGAAATAACACAGGGTATTGACATGGAGAAGAAGGAGATTGTTGAAGAACAAATTCGTATTGAAGATATTAATGTGACTGAGATTAAATATGCCCGGGAAGTTAATGAATTCCTAGATCTTATAGATGCATCAACCTTCGGACCCGGCGAAGAGCCAATGAGAGACTTAGCCTCTATTGCTTACTTACTCCAACATGGAGTATCGATAACAGAAATAACAGCACTGTACAATGATAATGCTTTTCCTGCACTCAAAAGCCCCGAATCTCAGTCTGCCCTTGTTCAACTCGTGGAACGTGAGGGTCATGCAAAGATTATATCGGAGGTGATAACGGAGGAAAGTGTCGTGGATGAAACCCAATTAGCAGCAACTGTTGGTTTTCATGCCTTTATGCGAATGGTGGAACAGCAACATATCACTATTGAAGAAGTTCTATCACATTTCTCACGAGAGGATTTCGTAACACAAGAATGGAAATCTATTGAAGCTAAAGAGGTTAGATATCAAACATAGATCTTCTGAAAGCTACCAAATCAATCGGCCTATCAAAAATTTAAGAACAAAATTTAATTTTTTTAAATTTCAACTATGATAAAAAAAAATATTTGTTGTTTATATAGAAATATGTTGGGAAGACTCAAGAATTGAAGATAGCTGAAATTTATAAAACAGTCGCTGTCGGTAAGTTCGATTAACAAAATCTATAAATAGGAACGTCGTACACGGATAGCGACTGAGAGTTTGTCATTTTTTTTCTTTAAATTTATTTAGAATTCACTTATGTTATAAAAATTGATTCAGATTATAACAAAAAAAAATGTTATCCAAGAAAAACTATAATCAACGAAAATTATTATAATATTTCTGAAAATGAAATGAATTATTAAAATTTTTCGAAAAAAAACTTTAACTTAAGATTTTTTATTTTGTATTTTGTATTTTTTTGTGAATTTTTGTGTCTCATTTTGTTCATTTCAGTTGCTCTTTCCCTGTACGACGTTAACCAAATTTATTGTTTTCTTTTGTACTTTTACTAAATCCAATTCCCTCCACCAACTCTTCCAGAAAATGTCTTACAATCTATCCAAGAAGAACCAGCATTTCCCAAAGGTTTGACTTAAACTTTCTCCTCATGTTCATTTTGTAAAATACTTATCATTTAAGCATTTTTTTTGTGTGTCATTATGTCAAATCTTTCTTTTAGCTTCTTATGCTATATTAATGCAGTGAGCTTTAAAGCAGCGAATTAGACGGCAAATAATCCTTGTAAATACGTTTCTATTGTAGGCGCTTCTAAATTATTTTTCTTCCAGAAAAATATATCACATAATGCTTTTGCGTTTGTTACTTACCATCTTGCTCCAAATACAGCTGTAAATAAAAGGAACAGTATTAGTTAATGTGTAAGTACCATGAAAAAGAAAAATAAAGCATATTATACTCTATCTTTATATATATAAATAAATGCAAAACTGTACATAAAAAATACATCATGTAACAAAATGTTGTCATAAAATCAGCAACTGACGAATCATAGTTATAGCATTATGCAAATGGCTTGTCACAATTATTGAAACTTTTGCCATAATTCTTGAAATTATAAAAATATTTCAACTTCAACATGCATTTACATAATTTCACAGAAACATCTGAAATCATCGAGCCATTAGTGCATGATGAAAAGTCAAAGTCCAAAATCAAAAAGGGCACAAAGAAGACAAAAGAAGAATTATTGGAAATTACTGAAGATGCTACAAAAGAAGAGATAATTGAAAAGAAATTGAAACCTGTAAAGTCACAAATTAATGAAGAAACCTTCCATGATGAGTTTATTGAGGAATTTGATATTCCTACACCTAAAGCACTTCATGAATTACCAATTCAGACTCCTGTTCAATCTGCTGAAATTATTGAACAGTCCAATACAACTAATATTGCTCCAGGAAAACCCGTAGATCAAGTGGCCTCAGTTAATATCTTACCCCAAACATCTGTTATAACAGAAGAGGCTATTGTTAATGAATTAGAAAAACCATCGAGAACACTGGATATTACTGAAAAGTTGAAACAACCTATTGTTAATTTGCCTGATTTATTAGAATCCGTACAGGTATCTCAAGTTGATGCTGAAGCAGATACTGAAGCAATGTCAACACCTAAACCTGCAGAAACTTTCAAATCCAAAACTGATATATCAACTCATCAGACAGCTGAGGTCACAGAGTGTTCTACACATGAAAGTATAGGTGATCTGGATATTCCAAAGCCACAGAGAACCGAGGCTAAAGTTAAGCTTTTGCCGCATGATGTTATCGAAGTAGCAGAAGTTGAAATTGAACAAAAAGAAGATGAGATGCAGCAGAAACCTCAAGTAAATACAGCTCAAGCAGTTGAAAATGTAATATCACATGAAGGATTGCAAATCACAGAAAGTAGTACAGCTGAAAAAGAAGATTTTAAATCTTTTGATTTGCACACTACACCTGTTCAAGCTAGAGTCGATGTACCATCAAGTGAACCAATAGAAGTCACAGAAGTTATGACACATGATAAGTCAGAAAAATATTATCCAGAGTTAATTGTAGCCACTGAGAGTGCAACAGAAAGATATGTTGAACAGAAACCGTATGTCACAATGGAGGTTAATAGTTCAGAATTGGAAGATGTCTACGTACCTGGTGTTTTACCATCTACCCAAACCGTAGATGTTGTTCTCACAACAAATGAAACTGTTTCAGTTCAGGAAGAAATGGTGCAAGAAAAGGAAACTGTATTTGAGGAAAAGCCAAAACCATTGACATCAGATGCTACTGGTTCAATTATACCCCTTGAAGGTTATATAACTGAATACGTAGATGCTCAGATGCCACAGCAAGACTACCCCGCACATGTATACGATACTAAAACAGCTGATGTCACAATAGACAAGCAAGATGCTATTTCTAACTTGGAAGTCGTTACAAATGAGAAAGAAGATGTTCTTAAACCAATGGAACAAGCTAAAACCCAAGTAGCGAGTGCCGATATATCAACTTATCATACCGCTGAGACTAATCTAACGGAAGTCAATGAAAAAGAATTAGAACTTGAATCATTTAAAGTCCCTCAAGGTGTAACACTTAAGCCCGAAGTGCCAACAAATGATGCCATTATACTTCAAGAAGCTGATGTAAGTGACAACGTTAACGTTTTCAATCCTACAACACTTCTTCAAGCTGCCCAGGCAGTATTGAAAATGGAGCCTCAGTTTTCCAAAGAAATCAGCGATGTTATTGTCCAAGACAAAGAAGATCATCTGAAAATGCCCACACAACCTGAACAGTTAACCGCTAAATACGATTATGATGTGCAAAAATCTGTAATAGTATCAACAGTAACTCCAGAAGAAACAGAGACTGATCTAATAATTCCGAAACCTGCTGAGACCCATCAAGTTGAACAAAAAATACCAGACACTAGAACATCAGTTAACATTATTGAAACACAGTTACTCGATAATACAGACACCTTGCCAGAAACTGCTCCGCAACAAGTTAGCGCTAAAATTAAAACAGATGATTTGGAAGGAAAGATTGTTGAAGAAACATTGGCACTCGATAGTCTAGATACATATACAGAACAAATTACACCTAGTCCAAAATCTGCAGTACCTGTAGTTGCAGATGCACATGAATCAATACAAAATATAGAAGTTATACCATCAGATAATCTTACAACGCTAGATGATACTAAATATTCAGAGCAATTTGGAACACGAAACTTAACAAGTCCCACGAAAGTGGCTACACATGAGGAAGTACACATTGAGGAAGATACCAGTGATCTTAAAGATTCTACAGAAACTCAAGTTACAGCTAAATTGACACAGCCAACAATTGATACCATTGAAATACAAGAAACAATTATTTCTGAAACGACATCTGACACAAAAGAATTCATTACACCAGAACAAAAAACCGGAACACACACCTACGACTCTCTATCACTACCAACAAAATCAGAAACATTAGCCAATGATACAGTAAATGTTCTCACACTACCAGACTTAGAAAAGACTGCACAAATAAATCAAAGCATTTCAGAATACACATCATTACAACAAGACCAACCATGGATAGACGAACAAATCAGTAAACTAACCACAACTCTTGAAAAGCAGGAACATACAGCAAATGTCAATATTTCGGAAATTATTGCTGTCTCAGGGATGCAAGTGTCACCTGATGAATCAATATCTGATCTCAAGAAAGCACCGGAAGTTGAAAGTAAAACGGCTGAATTATCTACTGATGAATTATCTGCCGTTTCTCAATCACAAGTTGTTACTGGAGATACAGTTGAAGAATTCGAGGCAACGTCTGATACTAAGACACATACAGCAACAATTCAAACTTCTGATCTTCCCGTAGCTCAGCAAACTGAAACTGTATCAGAAGATCTATTAGGTCCATCAATTACTAAACCTGAATTAGTTGATCAGAAAGCTCAACTCACTGCAACAGAATACGCGGCACTGGAACAAAGTGAAGTTCAAGTTACTGATAGTCTTGACATTCTCAAACCGCAAGAGCAAATTAAAGATTACCAAGCAAATGTCGCACTGGATAATCTTCAAGTAATCTCTCAAACTCAAGTTTCAGCAGAAGAAACAATATCTGACTTGAAGAAAGCACCTGAAGTTGAAAGTAAAACAGCTCAGTTTGCTACTGATGAATTGTCAGCTGTGTCACAATCCCAAGTTATTACTGGAGATACTGTTAAAGAATTTGAAACTCCATCAGATACCAAAACACATACTGCAACTGTCGAAACATCGGATCTTCCAGTGGCACAACAAATTGAAACAGTACCAGAAGATTTGTTGGGTCCATCCATAACTCAACCAAGCATTGTTGATCAGAAGGCTGAACTCACTACAACAGAATTCTCGGCACTGGAACAGAGCGAAGTTCAAGTTACTGATAGCCTTGATACTCTCAAACCTCAAGAACAAATGAAAGATTACCAAGCAAATGTCGCTTTGGATAATCTTCAAGTAATTTCTCAGACTCAAGTTTCAACAGAAGAATCAATATCTGATTTGAAGAAAGCACCTGAGATCGAAGGCAAAACTGCTCAGTTTGCAACTGATGAATTGTCAGCTGTGTCACAATCACAAGTTATTGCTGGAGATACTGTAAAAGAATTTGAGAGTACATTAGATACTAAAACACACACAGCAACTATCGAAACATCTGATCTTCCAGTGGCACAGCAAACTGAGACAGTATCAGAAGATTTGTTAGGCCCTTCAGTTATAACACCTGATATAATTGACCAGAAAGCCGAACTTACAACAACCGAATTCTCAGCACTTCAGCAGAGCGAAGTTCAAGTTACTGATACCCTTGATACGCTTAATCTACAAGACAAGATTAAAGATTATCAAGCAAATGTTGCCATTGATGATCTTCAAAGCATATCTCAGACTGAAATCTCAATTGAAGAATCAGTATCTGATCTCAAGAAAGCGCCTGAAGCTGAAAGCAAAATTGCTGAATTATCTACTGATGAATTATCAGCCATTTCTCAATCACAAGTAGTCACTGGAGATACAGTTGAAGAATTCGAGGCACCGTCAGATACCAAAACACATACTGCAACTATTCAAACATCTGATCTCCCAGTGGCTCAACAAACTGAAACAGTATCAGAAGACCTATTAGGTCCATCAATTACTAAACCTGATGTGATCGATCAGAAAGCTGAACTTTCAACAACCGAATATTCGGCACTGGAACAAACTGAAGTTCAGGTTACCGATAGCATAGATAACTTGAAACCCCAAGAAGAGACGAAAGATTATAAAGCCAGTGTTACTGTTGATGATCTTCAGGTTATATCACAGACTCATGTATCAGCTGAAGAATCAGTATCTGATTTGACAAAAGCACCTGAAGTTGAAAGTAAAACTGCTCAGATTGCTACTGATGAATTATCAGCCGTGTCACAATCCCAAGTTATTACTGGAGATACTGTTAAAGAATTTGAAACTCCATCAGATACCAAAACACATACTGCAACTGTCGAAACATCTGATCTTCCAGTGGCTCAACAAACTGAAACTATCACAGACGATTTGTTGGGTCCATCAGTTTCACAGCCAGACATTATTGATCAGAAGGCTGAACTCACTACAACAGAATTCTCAGCACTGGAACAGAGCGAAGTTCAAGTTACTGATAGCCTTGATTCTCTTAAACCACAAGACCAAAGTAAGGAGTACCAGGCAAGTGTGACTTTAGACGATCTTCAAGTCATATCTCAGACTCACGTCACAACAGAAGAATCAGTATCTGATCTAAAGAAAGCTCCTGAAGTTGAAAGTAAAACTGCTGAATTTTCCACTGATGAATTGTCAGCTGTATCTCAATCACAAGTTGTAGCCGGAGATACAGTTGAAGAATTCGAGGCACCGTCTGATACCAAAAAACATACTGCAACTGTTCAAACATCTGATCTTCCAGTGGCTCAGCAAACTGAAACTGTATCAGAAGACTTATTAGGTCCATCAATAGTTCAACCAGATGTAATTGATCAAAAAGGTGAACTTACAACAACTGAATATTCAGCACTTGAACAGAGTGAAGTAGAAGTTGCTGAGAGCTGCATTCCATTTAAAAAGATGCCAGAAATTAAAGAATCGTTTGTCAATGTTAGTATTGATGAGTTTCAAGCTGTGTCTCAATTCAAGATTGATGAAGAAAATTACTTATCTGATTTAGTCAATGCAAAAATTCCATCTGAAACTTTCGCTAAGATCTCTCCAATCGAACATTTACCAATTGAACAAACTGATGTAAATGTTGAAGAAACTATTAAAGATCTGACAAAAGAAGATTTTAAGACAGCTTCTTCAGTAGGACTAATAGAAAATGAAGGTGTTTTGCCAATTAAGACTGATATATTGGTCCAAGAAACTGCGAAAACATTTGAAGGTACATTTGTACCAGATGACCATACAGCAAAAGAAACTTTAGATGGTTCCTCTGTGGCGGAGCAAATGGAGGTACAAACAGAAGAGCAAGTTGAATATGATGTCAAAACGACCAAACCCATTGCCCAAATACCCAAGCAAACCCTGCAGGATATTGGAAAAGTGCCTGAATCTCATGAAGTCATCACAAATGAATTGGAAGAAGAATTGAAATTATCTCTCATGACGGCAAAAGCATCACATTCAGTTCAAGAAAATCTCGCATCCCATAAAATTACCGAAATGGAAAATATCATCAAACAAACAGACGATGCAACTTACACAAAAGTTGTGGAGGACATATCACTCACAACAGAGGTAGATTATATTAATTTGGGGTATACCATATAAACATTCCTCAAATTTACATCATGGGTATTTTCAGGTCGATGAGCAAAAAAGGATTACGACTGTTGAAAGTGAACGTATAGGTAGGAGTGTTTACTAAATTTTAAGTATCTAAATTAACCTTTGAATAAACATTCTTCTTTTTTTTTAATTTATAATATATTAAGTAACATATTTTAGGAGAAACTCAATGCGTTTACTCCGAGCTAAATAAAATGTGAACGATTGGCTTTATGTATGGTATTGGTGTTTTCAAAATTTTAACATAATATATAATCTATACCTGACGATATATATTTTAAAAAATATTTTTTTAATTATAAGTAGAATAATACTACAAAAAATATCTTTGAACTATGCAATTTAATATTGATTCTAGCTAAATTAACTTGGAGGAAACGCTGTAGATTTAAAATCTAGTTAATAAAAATTAAGGATATGTGCTATTCAGAGCTGAAATATTTGATTAGTTTTTTTTTAATATGCTTAAAAAATGTAATTACCATAATTTTGCGTAGTATTACCTGTTGTAGTCTCAATAAAATATTTCAATATAAATATTTTAGCAAAGAATAGCCTCCATAATTTAGACATCTATTATGTATATAAGAAAATTTTACAGTTATTAACCATTCCTTATTACACAAAAAAAATAAACACACAAAGTATTTAAGCTAAAACCATCAAAGTGCTCAAACTTTAAAATTGATCACAATAATGGATAACGCATAATAGGTCTAATAGGTAAGACCTCATAGGGCTTCTCTTAAATTCACATAATGTTTAATAGTTCCAGAGATTCCGACTGATCGGGAAATATAATTGACTTTGTGAGGTACATACCAGTTATTTCTGTAACTTCTCAAAGTTACGATACAAATTTAAAGGAAACAATTTAGAACATATATTTTGAAAATTTACGATTATAAATTTTCAAGAACACATAAATTGGCAGTATTATATTATTTTGATTTATCATCTACTATATATTCACTTTAAATATGTACCTCCTTTTAATGTGTCTTAAAAATTGATTGGACTTTGAATTGATTGGAAATTGAAAAATTTCTGCGTGATGGCACAACTTCATCCTACAAATAATACCAATATTGAAACGAGGACTAAAGGTAATTTTTTAGCATTTCGAAAAGTAAATCGTCGTACTTGGTATCCGTCACTATTAAGAAAAAGAGTAAGTTGATAATTTTATTTGTAGAAAAGTTTTGAATAATGTGAACCCTATCCAAAATTAAACCATTCCTGTAGATAAAAATAAAATGTAGTATTATCCAAAGTAAAGCCATCCCTGTTGTAGATAATAGTACAAAACTATTTGCCATCAATTGAAATTAAAGGTGCATTCGGTGCTTTAGGTGTATTCATCATGTAATTCTGAGTTATATAACATAATAACCTTTCACACTGAATTGTTCTATCTTCCAAACAATTATAGACAAATCGGAAATTGAAAGAGAAACATCTAGAAAATTCCTCTACATACAGCTCTAGGAGCTCTTATATTTATTAGAGATTCGGAGACATTCCTTGGTTTAAGTTTGAAGCTGTTTGGAAACTTCAAGTGTAACTATTCAAAAATTTAAAATCGAGAAAATTTTATACCAAATTGAAAGAAGGAGAGAAAATTGAAGTAAATCTTTAGGGGAATGTTGGTATGGTTCGCATAGAGTGAACCTTCAAACGATGCGAGTTTTCTCTTTGTTTGGAAAGAGCTGACTTACCATTTCTCATCTCGTTTCATGAGCTTAATAATTATCTATCTTACGGCTAAGAAATGACGAACTAGCTCTTTGCAAACTAAGAGAAAATTCGCATCGTTTGAAGGTTCACTCTGTGCGAACCATGCCTACATTCCCCTATCAATCAAATAATATAGGAATCAACCCTTGAGTTATATAAATCAAAAGAGTTTGAGAATTCCGTAACCCTAAAACGCTCACCTCTAACTTATGAGTTTTATGTCACAAACCAGTTATTAACGCTACTGATTTAAATCATTTATAACATTCTCAAAAATTCAGTATAATATAAAGTTACATGGGGTGCGAACGACAAAAACCGCATATTTTCTCTATATTTTTTACTACTTAGACTCAAAGAGAAAGCAGTTATAATCCACTTTTTTTACATGTGAGACGGCTAGAGGCCAAACGGTAAGAGATATCGATTTCTGGTTTTCGGCAACCTTCACCCATATATAAGTCAACATTACCTAAGACAGCCTGTTTTCGTCCCCCCCCACGTCCCACTCTATCCTCTCAAACCATGTTTCTTTCGGTTTAAAGGCAGAATCACATTGACAGTAAAATGCTCACCGTATTTCGTTAATTTACGCATTTTCATTGCAATTCTTACGCAATATTCAATTACCATATTACCTTATCTCATACTCGGTGGCACTAGGTGAAAATAATATAAGAAAATTGATGAAATAAAACGAAAATGTAAATAAACAGTGAGCAAAAAAAGTGTACGATTAATTTCTCTTACAGTTTTTTTTGCTCACCGTTTATCGAATTTTCGTTTTATTTCTTCAATTTTATTATATTATTTTCACCTAGTGCCATCGAGTATGAGATAAGGTAATACAGTAATGGAAATTTTGCGTAAGAATTGCAATGAAAATGCGTAAATTAACGAAATACGGTTAGGATACGGTGAGCATTTTATTGTCAATATGAATCTGCCCTAAGACGAAAACGGCTCCTAGATTTTTCAAGAATTTTTTTCAAAAATACTTTCCAAACCTTTCATATTTTTTTTAAATTCAGTCGTTGGTATTTGAAATTCTGAAACTCTTTTAAACCTTTAGAGACAAAGAGGGTCAAAAATTGAGGATCAGAAATAATCACCTTTTCCAACTTCTTTGAGAAAAACATAACTTAAGAAGGCCGTAGGAAAATAATTTTTTTTGGGACACCGGTGTCCTTATCTTACTTGAAGAATTAAAAAACATATTTTATGGTGATAAAGAAAACTCATCTTGTGAAGATGTATACTAAAAGAAAAATCCATATATTTTCTATTGAGAAGTGAGTGTAGCGTTAATTAAACGAAGAAATTTAATAAAACAACATTAGGGGAATTTTGACATGCTTCGCACGCATGAACCTCCGAACAATCCTAATTTTCTCTTTGTTAGGAAAAACATGAATCCTAATTTCTTAGCTAGTAATTATAAAACTCATTTTTAGAACAAAAAAAGGCACCATAATCCTTCTTTCCTACACTGACTGAGAGAAATCCAAAAAAAAATTAAAATAACATTCGGGAAATGTTAATTTTACTCTGCATTATTGATCCGAAATCGGTGTAGATATTACCCTTTTTAGGTGTATTGGGGGTAAAAGTTACCCTTTTTCATGTTAATTTTACCCTTAAAAAGGTGTAAAATTAACATTAAAAAATGTTGATATATTTTTACACCTAAAAATGTTAAAGTTACGAGGAAAAAAATTAATCGCACCCTTTTTTCTCAGTGTAAGGTCTAGAACCATAAATAGAAAATTGGCCCAAAATTGGTAATTTTGATGGTGCATATCTTGTGTGATTTTTCTCATCTCTCAGATAAATGGGAAAAAAATTATTTTAGGGGCATTCTTTTAGTGAAATGATGGTCTGATTTGAAGTAAAAAATATTTAATTGGGAGGAAGAGCTATTCCAATGATGAACCTATACCACCTATAGGTTGAACCTTGACTCCACAGGCAAGGCTCGCATAAATCATCATATTTTTTTTCATTTTCCTGTCCAGGAAAATTCAGAGATTTTGTGGAAGTGTATCAGGAACACATAGCAACCGAAAGACCAGAAATTATTTGGTGTAGCGTAATCTACTGTTCATTTTACAGTTTAGTCAGAAAAAAATCTTGAAAATCGACTTCGAGAAAAAACGTGTACCATGCCTAACTTCCCCTATATGAATTTTTGGTAAATTTTATACAAAAACCACCATTTTCGGTAAAATTTATAAATTTTACCAATTTTTACGGGTCGGGTAAAACAATTTTTGATTTTCTTCCACGTAAATTTACTTTAATTTGCAAAAAGGTCAGAATTTGTGTATATAAAACAGATCTTTCCCTCTATTTTTTAAAAGTATAGTGCAATCGTGTTTGCATATAAAGGAATTATTTAGCTACTTATTGCAAGTTACCAAAGTTTCTTATTTAGTGAAGTTATTGAGAAGCGCTGATAGAAAGGTTTAACTTATGAAAAAAAAATCGTGCTCATTAATAGAAATATTATGAGCATTATACATTGAAGCCGCCTTTCATAGTCCGACTTTCAGTGTGACCGAATTTTAGTAAATTAGCCAAACTCAAGCCCAAATTAGATATTAATCCTACAAAGTTTTGTGTTATTTATTTGAACGAAGAAAATCGTCTTGTAAGGTTTATTCACAAAATATACAACACCTGGTGTGTATAATATTCAAAAACCTTCAGACTTCAAAGTTCTTTTGCTACAAATTTAATGTGTATCTGTTGATAATTTTATACAAGAATAAAAAACACATAGTAAAGTGTATTTTCAATTACACTGTGCAACGATGATTTTGTCCCTGGGATCTCATGCTATTTTTTCTATTGCTAGGGTCAAATGATTTACGAAAATACTTATCATTTTGATTTCATTTGAATTTTGAGCCTGGTATTTAGGAAAATTTAGAAAGCTAAGTTTTCCTTTAGTTGGCTGAGTGCTCATTTTTCGTTTGAACCTCAATATCGAGGTTAAAAAACAATCTGAGAGAAAAGTTGTACATGGACGAAAATGTAGCTGATTAAATTCTCTATCAAACCCACAAAACAGATTGTTAGGGACAGTCCTAGTTTACGAGATATTTTTGATCAAAGTTGCTAAAAAGTTCGATTTTCCCATGTTTTCTGACATATTTAAGACTACAGCGCCCTTGGTGTCAGTTGTACGAACTTCATCTGTTAAAAGGATTTATTGTGCATGTAAAGGACGACAAATTGTTCCAAAGCAAGAAATAAGTCAGTTCATCAGAATCGGAGATATAGGAATCCAAGTATCAAAAAACGGCAAAAACGGTTTTGCCTAGATTCCGGGCGCAAAATCCAAATAAAATCAAAATGATAAGTATTTTCGTAAATCATTTGACTCTACCAATAAAAAAAATAGCATGAGAACCCAGGGACAAAAAAAAAGTTCAAAATTGTTGCACAGTGTTATCGATCTTATCGACTTAAATAGAATTACATGAAAATGAACACCTTCTGTATCAAATTCACCTTTGTTCATTATTAAAAGTGATGGATAAATCCCAGTTGAAAAACTAATCTTGCTAGTTTTGTTTTACCTGAATATATCCAATATTCCCAACAGGCACAAAATATTAGACATTTCATTTATTCCGTGCTGTTATATTTAAAACATGTGATACTTTATTTAATAAAACAATAATCTTAAAAATTGTAATAGAATGTAACCATAGAAATGTAGGAAGCATGACAAATGTTAAAAATATGATATTGGTAAATTCAATTTTATATCCGTTCCAAGTCCTGTCTAACGATTGTTGTTTTCCATCTTAGAATTAAATGTCAAAAAACTTTACGTAAGTTTATGTCAGTTAGTAGTAAAGCTTAACAGAGCAAGAACTCAACATCTTGCACTGTTATCAGAATGTTGTATTAATTTCCCCACCTCCAATTGCACTTGTTCTGATCAATAGAGCACTTTGCATGAAAGAAATAACTATAATTACCCTCCTATTACATGGACATACAATCATAAGATATCGCAAGACAAAAAATGCAAAATACAACACGAAATACAGCCAACCAGAACACAAGAAACACAACCACAAGCATAAACAGATATTTAAATAAATATGAAAATATTTAATTAAATATCCATATTAATAAGCAATACATAAATCACAGTTTAACTGAAACAAAATTAGCAAAATTGGAATAATTTCTAAACAAAAATATTTCTATTCCCAAAAACGAAAAATTTTCAGATAAAGAATTTGATCGAGAAACACAAACAGAAAACGACGAAAATATAGAAGAAGTGGAACAAGCGGTCACAACAGAAGAAATCATTGAGGATCAAGAAACACCAGGAAAGAAAAAGAAGAAGAAGGTTATCAAGAAAACTAAGAAGGGTGGTGTGGTCGAAATCACAGAGAGCATTTCTGAGGTCCGAGAACCCAAACCTACTGATGAGGAATTCCCAGAAGAGGGGCCTGTGATTGAAGAAGCCCCAACTGAGGAAGTGATCACAACAGAAGAAGTCATTGAGGATCAAGAAACACCCGGAAAGAAGAAGAAGAAGAAGGTTATCAAGAAAACTAAGAAGGGTGGTGTGGTCGAAATCACAGAGAGCATTTCTGAGGTCCGAGAACACAAACCTACTGATGAAGAATTCCCAGAAGAGGGGCCTGTGATTGAAGAAGCCCCAACTGAGGAAGTGATCACAACAGAAGAAGTCATTGAGGATCAAGAAACACCCGGAAAGAAAAAGAAGAAGAAGGTTATCAAGAAAACTAAGAAGGGTGGTGTGGTCGAAATCACAGAGAGCATTTCTGAGGTCCGAGAACCCAAACCTACTGATGAGGAATTCCCAGAAGAGGGGCCTGTGATTGAAGAAGCCCCAACTGAAGAAGTGATCACAACAGAAGAAGTCATTGAGGATCAAGAAACACCCGGAAAGAAAAAGAAGAAGAAGGTTATCAAGAAAACTAAGAAGGGTGGTGTGGTCGAAATCACAGAGAGCATTTCTGAGGTCCGAGAACCCAAACCTACTGATGAGGAATTCCCAGAAGGGGGGCCTGTGATTGAAGAAGCCCCAACTGAGGAAGTGATCACAACAGAAGAAGTCATTGAAGATCAAGAAACACCCGGAAAGAAAAAGAAGAAGAAGGTTATCAAGAAAACTAAGAAGGGTGGTGTGGTCGAAATCACAGAGAGCATTTCTGAGGTCCGAGAACCCAAACCTACTGATGAGGAATTCCCAGAAGAGGGGCCTGTGATTGAAGAAGCCCCAACTGAGGAAGTGATCACAACAGAAGAAGTCATTGAGGATCAAGAAACACCCGGAAAGAAAAAGAAGAAGAAGGTTATCAAGAAAACTAAGAAGGGTGGTGTGGTCGAAATCACAGAGAGCATTTGTGAGGTCCGAGAACCCAAACCTACTGATGAGGAATTCCCAGAAGAGGGGCCTGTGATTGAAGAAGCCCCAACTGAGGAAGTGATCACAACAGAAGAAGTCATTGAGGATCAAGAAACACCCGGAAAGAAAAAGAAGAAGAAGGTTATCAAGAAAACTAAGAAGGGTGGTGTGGTCGAAATCACAGAGAGCATTTCTGAGGTCCGAGAACCCAAACCTACTGATGAGGAATTCCCAGAAGAGGGGCCTGTGATTGAAGAAGCCCCAACTGAGGAAGTCATCACAACAGAAGAAATCATTGAGGATCAAGAAACACCCGGAAAGAAAAAGAAGAAGAAGGTTATCAAGAAAAATAAGAAGGGTGGTGTGGTCGAAATCACAGAGAGCATTTCTGAGGTCCGAGAACCCAAACCTACTGATGAGGAATTCCCAGAAGAGGGGCCTGTGATTGAAGAAGCCCCAACTGAGGAAGTGATCACAACAGAAGAAGTCATTGAGGATCAAGAAACACCCGGAAAGAAGAAGAAGAAGAAGGTTATCAAGAAAACTAAGAAGGGTGGTGTGGTCGAAATCACAGAGAGCATTTCTGAGGTCCGAGAACCCAAACCTACTGATGAGGAATTCCCAGAAGAGGGGCCTGTGATTGAAGAAGCTCCGACTGAGGAAGTGATCACAACAGAAGAAGTCATTGAGGATCAAGAAACACCCGGAAAGAAAAAGAAGAAGAAGGTTATCAAGAAAACTAAGAAGGGTGGTGTGGTCGAAATCACAGAGAGCATTTCTGAGGTCCGAGAACCCAAACCTACTGATGAGGAATTCCCAGAAGAGGGGCCTGTGATTGAAGAAACCCCAACTGAGGAAGTGATCACAACAGAAGAAGTCATTGAGGATCAAGAAACACCCGGAAAGAAAAAGAAGAAGAAGGTTATCAAGAAAACTAAGAAGGGTGGTGTGGTCGAAATCACAGAGAGCATTTCTGAGGTCCGAGAACCCAAACCTACTGATGAGGAATTCCCAGAAGAGGGGCCTGTGATTGAAGAAGCCCCAACTGAGGAAGTGATCACAACAGAAGAAGTCATTGAGGATCAAGAAACACCCGGAAAGAAAAAGAAGAAGAAGGTTATCAAAAAAACTAAGAAGGGTGGTGTGGTCGAAATCACAGAGAGCATTTCTGAGGTCCGAGAACCCATACCTACTGATGAGGAGTTCCCAGAAGAGGGACCTGTGATTGAAGAAGCTCCGACTGAGGAAGTGATCACAACAGAAGAAGTCATTGAGGATCAAGAAACACCCGGAAAGAAAAAGAAGAAGAAGGTTATCAAGAAAACTAAGAAGGGTGGTGTGGTCGAAATCACAGAGAGCATTTCTGAGGTCCGAGAACCCAAACCTACTGATGAGGAATTCCCAGAAGAGGGGCCTGTGATTGAAGAAACCCCAACTGAGGAAGTGATCACAACAGAAGAAGTCATTGAGGATCAAGAAACACCCGGAAAGAAAAAGAAGAAGAAGGTTATCAAGAAAACTAAGAAGGGTGGTGTGGTCGAAATCACAGAGAGCATTTCTGAGGTCCGAGAACCCAAACCTACTGATGAGGAATTCCCAGAAGAGGGGCCTGTGATTGAAGAAGCCCCAACTGAGGAAGTGATCACAACAGAAGAAGTCATTGAGGATCAAGAAACACCCGGAAAGAAAAAGAAGAAGAAGGTTATCAAAAAAACTAAGAAGGGTGGTGTGGTCGAAATCACAGAGAGCATTTCTGAGGTCCGAGAACCCATACCTACTGATGAGGAGTTCCCAGAAGAGGGACCTGTGATTGAAGAAGCCCCAACTGAGGAAGTGATCACAACAGAAGAAGTCATTGAGGATCAAGAAACACCCGGAAAGAAAAAGAAGAAGAAGGTTATCAAGAAAACTAAGAAGGGTGGTGTGGTCGAAATCACAGAGAGCATTTCTGAGGTCCGAGAACCCAAACCTACTGATGAGGAATTCCCAGAAGAGGGGCCTGTGATTGAAGAAGCCCCAACTGAGGAAGTGATCACAACAGAAGAAGTCATTGAGGATCAAGAAACACCCGGAAAGAAAAAGAAGAAGAAGGTTATCAAGAAAACTAAGAAGGGTGGTGTGGTCGAAATCACAGAGAGCATTTCTGAGGTCCGAGAACCCAAACCTACTGATGAGGAATTCCCAGAAGAGGGGCCTGTGATTGAAGAAGCCCCAACTGAGGAAGTGATCACAACAGAAGAAGTCATTGAAGATCAAGAAACACCCGGAAAGAAAAAGAAGAAGAAGGTTATCAAGAAAACTAAGAAGGGTGGTGTGGTCGATATCACAGAGAGCATTTCTGAGGTCCGAGAACCCAAACCTACTGATGAGGAATTCCCAGAAGAGGGGCCTGTGATTGAAGAAGCCCCAACTGAGGAAGTGATCACAACAGAAGAAGTCATTGAGGATCAAGAAACACCCGGAAAGAAAAAGAAGAAGAAGGTTATCAAGAAAACTAAGAAGGGTGGTGTGGTCGAAATCACAGAGAGCATTTCTGAGGTCCGAGAACCCAAACCTACTGATGAGGAATTCCCAGAAGAGGGGCCTGTGATTGAAGAAGCCCCAACTGAGGAAGTGATCACAACAGAAGAAGTCATTGAGGATCAAGAAACACCCGGAAAGAAAAAGAAGAAGAAGGTTATCAAGAAAACTAAGAAGGGTGGTGTGGTCGAAATCACAGAGAGCATTTCTGAGGTCCGAGAACCCAAACCTACTGATGAGGAATTCCCAGAAGAGGGGCCTGTGATTGAAGAAGCCCCAACTGAGGAAGTGATCACAACAGAAGAAGTCATTGAGGATCAAGAAACACCCGGAAAGAAAAAGAAGAAGAAGGTTATCAAAAAAACTAAGAAGGGTGGTGTGGTCGAAATCACAGAGAGCATTTCTGAGGTCCGAGAACCCAAACCTACTGATGAGGAGTTCCCAGAAGAGGGGCCTGTGATTGAAGAAGCCCCAACTGAGGAAGTCATCACAACAGAAGAAGTCATTGAGGATCAAGAAACACCCGGAAAGAAAAAGAAGAAGAAGGTTATCAAGAAAACTAAGAAGGGTGGTGTGGTCGAAATCACAGAGAGCATTTCTGAGGTCCGAGAACCCAAACCTACTGATGAGGAGTTCCCAGAAGAGGGGCCTGTGATTGAAGAAGCCCCAACTGAGGAAGTGATCACAACAGAAGAAGTCATTGAGGATCAAGAAACACCCGGAAAGAAAAAGAAGAAGAAGGTTATCAAGAAAACTAAGAAGGGTGGTGTGGTCGAAATCACAGAGAGCATTTCTGAGGTCCGAGAACCCAAACCTACTGATGAGGAATTCCCAGAAGAGGGGCTTGTGATTGAAGAAGCCCCAACTGAGGAAGTGATCACAACAGAAGAAGTCATTGAGGATCAAGCAACACCCGGAAAGAAAAAGAAGAAGAAGGTTATCAAGAAAACTAAGAAGGGTGGTGTGGTCGAAATCACAGAGAGCATTTCTGAAGTCCGAGAACACAAACCTACTGATGAGGAATTCCCAGAAGAGGGGCCTGTGATTGAAGAAGCCCCAACTGAGGAAGTGATCACAACAGAAGAAGTCATTGAGGATCAAGAAACACCCGGAAAGAAAAAGAAGAAGAAGGTTATCAAGAAAACTAAGAAGGGTGGTGTGGTCGAAATCACAGAGAGCATTTCTGAGGTCCGAGAACCCAAACCTACTGATGAGGAATTCCCAGAAGAGGGGCCTGTGATTGAAGAAGCCCCAACTGAGGAAGTGATCACAACAGAAGAAGTCATTGAGGATCAAGAAACACCCGGAAAGAAAAAGAAGAAGAAGGTTATCAAGAAAACTAAGAAGGGTGGTGTGGTCGAAATCACAGAGAGCATTTCTGAGGTCCGAGAACCCAAACCTACTGATGAGGAATTCCCAGAAGAGGGGCCTGTGATTGAAGAAACCCCAACTGAGGAAGTGATCACAACAGAAGAAGTCATTGAGGATCAAGAAACACCCGGAAAGAAAAAGAAGAAGAAGGTTATCAAGAAAACTAAGAAGGGTGGTGTGGTCGAAATCACAGAGAGCATTTCTGAGGTCCGAGAACCCAAACCTACTGATGAGGAATTCCCAGAAGAGGGGCCTGTGATTGAAGAAGCCCCAACTGAGGAAGTGACTACAACAGAAGAAATCATCGAGGATCAAGAAACACCCGGAAAGAAAAAGAAGAAGAAGGTTATCAAGAAAACTAAGAAGGGTGGTGTGGTCGAAATCACAGAGAGCATTTCTGAGGTCCGAGAACCCAAACCTACTGATGAGGAATTCCCAGAAGAGGGGCCTGTGATTGAGGAAGCCCCAACTGAGGAAGTGATCACAACAGAAGAAGTCATTGAGGATCAAGAAACACCCGGAAAGAAAAAGAAGAAAAAGATTATCAAGAAAACTAAGAAGGGTGGTGTGGTCGAAATCACAGAGAGCATTTCTGAGGTCCGAGAACCCAAACCTACTGATGAGGAATTCCCAGAAGAGGGGCCTGTGATTGAGGAAGCCCCAACTGAGGAAGTGATCACAACAGAAGAAGTCATTGAGGATCAAGAAACACCCGGAAAGAAAAAGAAGAAAAAGATTATCAAGAAAACTAAGAAGGGTGGTGTGGTCGAAATCACAGAGAGCATTTCTGAGGTCCGAGAACCCAAACCTACTGATGAGGAATTCCCAGAAGAGGGGCCTGTGATTGAAGAAGCCCCAACCGAGGAAGTGACTACAACAGAAGAAATCATCGAGGATCAAGAAACACCCGGAAAGAAAAAGAAGAAGAAGGTTATCAAGAAAACTAAGAAGGGTGGTGTGGTCGAAATCACAGAGAGCATTTCTGAGGTCCGAGAACCCAAACCTACTGATGAGGAATTCCCAGAAGAGGGGCCTGTGATTGAAGAAGCCCCAACTGAGGAAGTCATCACAACAGAAGAAGTCATTGAGGATCAAGAAACACCCGGAAAGAAAAAGAAGAAGAAGGTTATCAAGAAAACTAAGAAGGGTGGTGTGGTCGAAATCACGGAGAGTATTTCTGAGGTTCGAGAACCCAAACCTACTGATGAGGAATTCCCAGAAGAGGGGCCTGTGATTGAAGAAGCCCCAACTGAGGAAGTGATCACAACAGAAGAAGTCATTGAGGATCAAGAAACACCCGGAAAGAAAAAGAAGAAGAAGGTTATTAAGAAAACTAAGAAGGGTGGTGTGGTCGAAATCACGGAGAGCATTTCTGAGGTCCGAGAACCCAAACCTACTGATGAGGAATTCCCAGAAGAGGGGCCTGTGATTGAAGAAGCCCCAACTGAGGAAGTGATCACAACAGAAGAAGTCATTGAAGATCAAGAAACACCCGGAAAGAAAAAGAAGAAGAAGGTTATCAAGAAAACTAAGAAGGGTGGTGTGGTCGAAATCACAGAGAGCATTTCTGAGGTTCGAGAACCCAAACCTACTGATGAGGAATTCCCAGAAGAGGGACCTGTGATTGAAGAAGCCCCAACTGAGGAAGTGATCACAACAGAAGAAGTCATTGAGGATCAAGAAACACCCGGAAAGAAAAAGAAGAAGAAGGTTATCAAGAAAACTAAGAAGGGTGGTGTGGTCGAAATCACAGAGAGTATTTCTGAGGTTCGAGAACCCAAACCTACTGATGAGAAATTCCCAGAAGAGGGGCCTGTGATTGAAGAAGCCCCAACTGAAGAAGTGATCACAACAGAAGAAGTCATTGAGGATCAAGAAACACCCGGAAAGAAAAAGAAGAAGAAGGTTATCAAGAAAACTAAGAAGGGTGGTGTTGTCGAAATCACAGAGAGCATTTCTGAGGTCCGAGAACCCAAACCTACTGATGAGGAATTCCCAGAAGAGGGACCTGTGATTGAAGAAGCCCCAACTGAGGAAGTGATCACAACAGAAGAAGTCATTGAGGATCAAGAAACACCCGGAAAGAAAAAGAAGAAGAAGGTTATCAAGAAAACTAAGAAGGGTGGTGTGGTCGAAATCACAGAGAGCATTTCTGAGGTCCGAGAACCCAAACCTACTGATGAGGAATTCCCAGAAGAGGGACCTGTGATTGAAGAAGCCCCAACTGAGGAAGTGATCACAACAGAAGAAGTCATTGAGGATCAAGAAACACCCGGAAAGAAAAAGAAGAAGAAGGTTATCAAGAAAACTAAGAAGGGTGGTGTGGTCGAAATCACGGAGAGTATTTCTGAGGTTCGAGAACCCAAACCTACTGATGAGGAATTCCCAGAAGAGGGGCCTGTGATTGAAGAAGCCCCAACTGAGGAAGTGATCACAACAGAAGAAGTCATTGAGGATCAAGAAACACCCGGAAAGAAAAAGAAGAAGAAGGTTATTAAGAAAACTAAGAAGGGTGGTGTGGTCGAAATCACGGAGAGCATTTCTGAGGTCCGAGAACCCAAACCTACTGATGAGGAATTCCCAGAAGAGGGGCCTGTGATTGAAGAAGCCCCAACTGAGGAAGTGATCACAACAGAAGAAGTCATTGAAGATCAAGAAACACCCGGAAAGAAAAAGAAGAAGAAGGTTATCAAGAAAACTAAGAAGGGTGGAGTGGTCGAAATCACAGAGAGTATTTCTGAGGTCCGAGAACCCAAACCCACTGATGAAGAATTCCCAGAAGAGGGGCCTGTGATTGAAGAAGCCCCAACTGAAGAAGTGATCACAACAGAAGAAGTCATTGAAGATCAAGAAACACCCGGAAAGAAAAAGAAGAAGAAGGTTATCAAGAAAACTAAGAAGGGTGGTGTGGTCGAAATCACAGAGAGCATTTCTGAGGTCCGAGAACCCAAACCTACTGATGAGGAATTCCCAGAAGAGGGGCTTGTGATTGAAGAAGCCCCAACTGAGGAAGTGATCACAACAGAAGAAGTCATTGAGGATCAAGAAACACCCGGAAAGAAAAAGAAGAAGAAGGTTATCAAGAAAACTAAGAAGGGTGGTGTGGTCGAAATCACAGAGAGCATTTCTGAGGTCCGAGAACCCAAACCTACTGATGAGGAATTCCCAGAAGAGGGGCCTGTGATTGAAGAAGCCCCAACTGAGGAAGTGATCACAACAGAAGAAGTCATTGAAGATCAAGAAACACCCGGAAAGAAAAAGAAGAAGAAGGTTATCAAGAAAACTAAGAAGGGTGGTGTGGTCGAAATCACGGAGAGCATTTCTGAGGTCCGAGAACCCAAACCTACTGATGAGGAATTCCCAGAAGAGGGGCCTGTGATTGAAGAAGCCCCAACTGAGGAAGTGATCACAACAGAAGAAGTCATTGAGGATCAAGAAACACCCGGAAAGAAAAAGAAGAAGAAGGTTATCAAGAAAACTAAGAAGGGTGGTGTGGTCGAAATCACAGAGAGTATTTCTGAAGTCCGAGAACCCAAACCTACTGATGAGGAATTCCCAGAAGAGGGGCCTGTGATTGAAGAAGCCCCAACTGAGGAAGTGATCACAACAGAAGAAGTCATTGAGGATCAAGAAACACCCGGAAAGAAAAAGAAGAAAAAGGTTATCAAGAAAACTAAGAAGGGTGGTGTGGTCGAAATCACAGAGAGCATTTCTGAGGTCCGAGAACCCAAACCTACTGATGAGGAATTCCCAGAAGAGGGGCCTGTGATTAAAGAAACCCCAACTGAGGAAGTGATCACAACAGAAGAAGTCATTGAGGATCAAGAAACACCCGGAAAGAAAAAGAAGAAGAAGGTTATCAAGAAAACTAAGAAGGGTGGTGTGGTCGAAATCACAGAGAGCATTTCTGAGGTCCGAGAACCCAAACCTACTGACGAAGAATTCCCAGAAGAGGGGCCTGTAATTGAAGAAGCCCCAACTGAGGAAGTCATCACAACAGAAGAAATCATTGAGGATCAAGAAACACCCGGAAAGAAAAAGAAGAAGAAGGTTATCAAGAAAACTAAGAAGGGTGGTGTGGTCGAAATCACAGAGAGCATTTCTGAGGTCCGAGAACCCAAACCTACTGATGAAGAATTCCCAGAAGAGGGGCCTGTGATTGAAGAAGTTCCAACTGAGGAAGTGATCACAACAGAAGAAGTCATTGAGGATCAAGAAACACCCGGAAAGAAAAAGAAGAAGAAGGTTATCAAGAAAACTAAGAAGGGTGGTGTGGTCGAAATCACAGAGAGCATTTCTGAGGTCCGAGAACCCAAACCTACTGATGAGGAATTCCCAGAAGAGGGGCCTGTGATTGAAGAAGCACCAACTGAGGAAGTGATCACAACAGAAGAAGTCATTGAGGATCAAGAAACACCCGGAAAGAAAAAGAAGAAGAAGGTTATCAAGAAAACTAAGAAGGGTGGTGTGGTCGAAATCACAGAGAGCATTTCTGAGGTCCGAGAACCCAAACCTACTGATGAGGAATTCCCAGAAGAGGGGCCTGTGATTGAAGAAGTTCCGACTGAGGAAGTGATCACAACAGAAGAAGTCATTGAGGATCAAGAAACACCCGGAAAGAAAAAGAAGAAGAAGGTTATCAAGAAAACTAAGAAGGGTGGTGTGGTCGAAATCACAGAGAGCATTTCTGAGGTCCGAGAACCCAAACCTACTGATGAGGAATTCCCAGAAGAGGGGCTTGTGATTGAAGAAGCCCCAACTGAGGAAGTGATCACAACAGAAGAAGTCATTGAGGATCAAGAAACACCCGGAAAGAAAAAGAAGAAGAAGGTTATCAAGAAAACTAAGAAGGGTGGTGTGGTCGAAATCACAGAGAGCATTTCTGAGGTCCGAGAACCCAAATCTACTGATGAGGAATTCCCAGAAGAGGGGCCTGTGATTGAAGAAGCCCCAACTGAGGAAGTGATCACAACAGAAGAAGTCATTGAGGATCAAGAAACACCCGGAAAGAAAAAGAAGAAGAAGGTTATCAAGAAAACTAAGAAGGGTGGTGTGGTCGAAATCACAGAGAGCATTTCTGAGGTCCGAGAACCCAAACCTACTGATGAGGAATTCCCAGAAGAGGGGCTTGTGATTGAAGAAGCCCCAACTGAGGAAGTGATCACAACAGAAGAAGTCATTGAGGATCAAGAAACACCCGGAAAGAAAAAGAAGAAGAAGGTTATCAAGAAAACTAAGAAGGGTGGTGTGGTCGAAATCACAGAGAGCATTTCTGAGGTCCGAGAACCCAAACCTACTGATGAGGAATTCCCAGAAGAGGGGCTTGTGATTGAAGAAGCCCCAACTGAGGAAGTGATCACAACAGAAGAAGTCATTGAGGATCAAGAAACACCCGGAAAGAAAAAGAAGAAGAAGGTTATCAAGAAAACTAAGAAGGGTGGTGTGGTCGAAATCACAGAGAGCATTTCTGAGGTCCGAGAACCCAAACCTACTGATGAGGAATTCCCAGAAGAGGGGCCTGTGATTGAAGAAGCCCCAACTGAGGAAGTGATCACAACAGAAGAAGTCATTGAGGATCAAGAAACACCCGGAAAGAAAAAGAAGAAGAGGGTTATCAAGAAAACTAAGAAGGGTGGTGTGGTCGAAATCACAGAGAGCATTTCTGAGGTCCGAGAACCCAAACCTACTGATGAGGAATTCCCAGAAGAGGGGCCTGTGATTGAAGAAGCCCCAACTGAGGAAGTGATCACAACAGAAGAAGTCATTGAGGATCAAGAAACACCCGGAAAGAAAAAGAAGAAGAAGGTTATCAAGAAAACTAAGAAGGGTGGTGTGGTCGAAATCACAGAGAGCATTTCTGAGGTCCGTGAACCCAAACCTACTGATGAGGAATTCCCAGAAGAGGGGCCTGCGATTGAAGAAGCCCCAACTGAGGAAGTGATCACAACAGAAGAAGTCATTGAGGATCAAGAAACACCCGGAAAGAAAAAGAAGAAGAAGGTTATCAAGAAAACTAAGAAGGGTGGTGTGGTCGAAATCACAGAGAGCATTTCTGAGGTCCGAGAACCCAAACCTACTGATGAGGAATTCCCAGAAGAGGGGCCTGTGATTGAAGAAGCCCCAACTGAGGAAGTGATCACAACAGAAGAAGTCATTGAGGATCAAGAAACACCCGGAAAGAAAAAGAAGAAGAAGGTTATCAAGAAAACTAAGAAGGGTGGTGTGGTCGAAATCACAGAGAGCATTTCTGAGGTCCGAGAACCCAAACCTACTGATGAAGAATTCCCAGAAGAGGGGCCTGTGATTGAAGAAGTTCCGACTGAGGAAGTGATCACAACAGAAGAAGTCATTGAGGATCAAGAAACACCCGGAAAGAAAAAGAAGAAGAAGGTTATCAAGAAAACTAAGAAGGGTGGTGTGGTCGAAATCACAGAGAGCATTTCTGAGGTCCGTGAACCCAAACCTACTGATGAGGAATTCCCAGAAGAGGGGCCTGCGATTGAAGAAGCCCCAACTGAGGAAGTGATCACAACAGAAGAAGTCATTGAGGATCAAGAAACACCCGGAAAGAAAAAGAAGAAGAAGGTTATCAAGAAAACTAAGAAGGGTGGTGTGGTCGAAATCACAGAGAGCATTTCTGAGGTCCGAGAACCCAAACCTACTGATGAGGAATTCCCAGAAGAGGGGCCTGTGATTGAAGAAGCCCCAACTGAGGAAGTGATCACAACAGAAGAAGTCATTGAGGATCAAGAAACACCCGGAAAGAAAAAGAAGAAGAAGGTTATCAAGAAAACTAAGAAGGGTGGTGTGGTCGAAATCACAGAGAGCATTTCTGAGGTCCGAGAACCCAAACCTACTGATGAGGAATTCCCAGAAGAGGGGCCTGTGATTGAAGAAGTTCCGACTGAGGAAGTGATCACAACAGAAGAAGTCATTGAGGATCAAGAAACACCCGGAAAGAAAAAGAAGAAGAAGGTTATCAAGAAAACTAAGAAGGGTGGTGTGGTCGAAATCACAGAGAGCATTTCTGAGGTCCGAGAACCCAAACCTACTGATGAGGAATTCCCAGAAGAGGGGCCTGTGATTGAAGAAGCCCCAACTGAGGAAGTGATCACAACAGAAGAAGTCATTGAGGATCAAGAAACACCCGGAAAGAAAAAGAAGAAGAAGGTTATCAAGAAAACTAAGAAGGGTGGTGTGGTCGAAATCACAGAGAGCATTTCTGAGGTCCGAGAACCCAAACCTACTGATGAGGAATTCCCAGAAGAGGGGCCTGTGATTGAAGAAGCCCCAACTGAGGAAGTGATCACAACAGAAGAAGTCATTGAAGATCAAGAAACACCCGGAAAGAAAAAGAAGAAGAAGGTTATCAAGAAAACTAAGAAGGGTGGTGTGCTCGAAATCACAGAGAGCATTTCTGAGGTCCGAGAACCCAAACCTACTGATGAGGAATTCCCAGAAGAGGGGCCTGTGATTGAAGAAGTTCCGACTGAGGAAGTGATCACAACAGAAGAAGTCATTGAAGATCAAGAAACACCCGGAAAGAAAAAGAAGAAGAAGGTTATCAAGAAAACTAAGAAGGGTGGTGTGGTCGAAATCACAGAGAGCATTTCTGAGGTCCGAGAACCCAAACCTACTGATGAGGAATTCCCAGAAGAGGGGTCTGTGATTGAAGAAGCCCCAACTGAGGAAGTGATCACAACAGAAGAAGTCATTGAGGATCAAGAAACACCCGGAAAGAAAAAGAAGAAGAAGGTTATCAAGAAAACTAAGAAGGGTGGTGTGGTCGAAATCACAGAGAGTATTTCTGAAGTCCGAGAACCCAAACCTACTGATGAGGAATTCCCAGAAGAGGGGCCTGTGATTGAAGAAGTTCCGACTGAGGAAGTGATCACAACAGAAGAAGTCATTGAAGATCAAGAAACACCCGGAAAGAAAAAGAAGAAGAAGGTTATCAAGAAAACTAAGAAGGGTGGTGTGGTCGAAATCACAGAGAGCATTTCTGAGGTCCGAGAACCCAAACCTACTGATGACGAATTCCCAGAAGAGGGGCCTGTGATTGAAGAAGTTCCGACTGAGGAAGTGATCACAACAGAAGAAGTCATTGAGGATCAAGAAACACCCGGAAAGAAAAAGAAGAAGAAGGTTATCAAGAAAACTAAGAAGGGTGGTGTGGTCGAAATCACAGAGAGCATTTCTGAGGTCCGAGAACCCAAACCTACTGATGAGGAATTCCCAGAAGAGGGGTCTGTGATTGAAGAAGCCCCAACTGAAGAAGTGATCACAACAGAAGAAGTCATTGAGGATCAAGAAACACCCGGAAAGAAAAAGAAGAAGAAGGTTATCAAGAAAACTAAGAAGGGTGGTGTGGTCGAAATCACAGAGAGTATTTCTGAAGTCCGAGAACCCAAACCTACTGATGAGGAATTCCCAGAAGAGGGGCCTGTGATTGAAGAAGTTCCGACTGAGGAAGTGATCACAACAGAAGAAGTCATTGAAGATCAAGAAACACCCGGAAAGAAAAAGAAGAAGGTTATCAAGAAAACTAAGAAGGGTGGTGTGGTCGAAATCACAGAGAGCATTTCTGAGGTCCGAGAACCCAAACCTACTGATGAGGAATTCCCAGAAGAGGGGCCTGTGATTGAAGAAGTTCCGACTCAGGAAGTGATCACAACAGAAGAAGTCATTGAGGATCAAGAAACACCCGGAAAGAAAAAGAAGAAGAAGGTTATCAAGAAAACTAAGAAGGGTGGTGTGGTCGAAATCACAGAGAGCATTTCTGAGGTCCGAGAACCCAAACCTACTGATGAGGAATTCCCAGAAGAGGGGCCTGTGATTGAAGAAGTTCCGACTGACGAAGTGATCACAACAGAAGAAGTCATTGAAGATCAAGAAACACCCGGAAAGAAAAAGAAGAAGAAGGTTATCAAGAAAACTAAGAAGGGTGGTGTGGTCGAAATCACAGAGAGTATTTCTGAAGTCCGAGAACCCAAACCTACTGATGAGGAATTCCCAGAAGAGGGGCCTGTGATTGAAGAAGTTCCGACTGAGGAAGTGATCACAACAGAAGAAGTCATTGAAGATCAAGAAACACCCGGAAAGAAAAAGAAGAAGAAGGTTATCAAGAAAACTAAGAAGGGTGGTGTGGTCGAAATCACAGAGAGCATTTCTGAGGTCCGAGAACCCAAACCTACTGATGAGGAGTTCCCAGAAGAGGGGCCTGTGATTGAAGAAGTTCCGACTGAGGAAGTGATCACAACAGAAGAAGTCATTGAAGATCAAGAAACACCCGGAAAGAAAAAGAAGAAGAAGGTTATCAAGAAAACTAAGAAGGGTGGTGTGGTCGAAATCACAGAGAGCATTTCTGAGGTCCGAGAACCCAAACCTACTGATGAGGAATTCCCAGAAGAGGGGTCTGTGATTGAAGAAGCCCCAACTGAAGAAGTGATCACAACAGAAGAAGTCATTGAGGATGAAGAAACACCCGGAAAGAAAAAGAAGAAGAAGGTTATCAAGAAAACTAAGAAGGGTGGTGTGGTCGAAATCACAGAGAGTATTTCTGAAGTCCGAGAACCCAAACCTACTGATGAGGAATTCCCAGAAGAGGGGCCTGTGATTGAAGAAGTCCCGACTGAGGAAGTGATCACAACAGAAGAAATCATTGAGGATCAAGAAACACCCGGAAGGAAAAAGAAGAAGAAGGTTATCAAGAAAACTAAGAAGGGTGGTGTGGTCGAAATCACAGAGAGCATTTCTGAGGTCCGAGAACCCAAACCTACTGATGAGGAATTCCCAGAAGAGGGGCCTGTGATTGAAGAAGCCCCGACTGAGGAAGTGATCACAACAGAAGAAGTCATTGAGGATCAAGAAACACCCGGAAAGAAAAAGAAGAAGAAGGTTATCAAGAAAACTAAGAAGGGTGGTGTGGTCGAAATCACAGAGAGTATTTCTGAGGTCCGAGAACCCAAGCCTACTGATGAGGAATTCCCAGAAGAGGGGCCTGTTATTGAAGAAGCCCCAACTGAGGAAGTGACTACAACAGAAGAAGTCATTGAGGATCAAGAAACACCCGGAAAGAAAAAGAAGAAGAAGGTTATCAAGAAAACTAAGAAGGGTGGTGTGGTCGAAATCACAGAAAGTATTTCTGAGGTCCGAGAACCCAAACCTACTGATGAGGAATTCCCAGAAGAGGGGCCTGTGATTGAAGAAGTTCCGACTGAGGAAGTGATCACAACAGAAGAAGTCATTGAAGATCAAGAAACACCCGGAAAGAAAAAGAAGAAGAAGGTTATCAAGAAAACTAAGAAGGGTGGTGTGGTCGAAATCACAGAGAGCATTTCTGAGGTCCGAGAACCCAAACCTACTGATGAGGAATTCCCAGAAGAGGGGTCTGTGATTGAAGAAGCCCCAACTGAGGAAGTGATCACAACAGAAGAAGTCATTGAGGATCAAGAAACACCCGGAAAGAAAAAGAAGAAGAAGGTTATCAAGAAAACTAAGAAGGGTGGTGTGGTCGAAATCACAGAGAGTATTTCTGAAGTCCGAGAACCCAAACCTACTGATGAGGAATTCCCAGAAGAGGGGCCTGTGATTGAAGAAGTTCCGACTGAGGAAGTGATCACAACAGAAGAAGTCATTGAAGATCAAGAAACACCCGGAAAGAAAAAGAAGAAGAAGGTTATCAAGAAAACTAAGAAGGGTGGTGTGGTCGAAATCACAGAGAGCATTTCTGAGGTCCGAGAACCCAAACCTACTGATGACGAATTCCCAGAAGAGGGGCCTGTGATTGAAGAAGTTCCGACTGAGGAAGTGATCACAACAGAAGAAGTCATTGAGGATCAAGAAACACCCGGAAAGAAAAAGAAGAAGAAGGTTATCAAGAAAACTAAGAAGGGTGGTGTGGTCGAAATCACAGAGAGCATTTCTGAGGTCCGAGAACCCAAACCTACTGATGAGGAATTCCCAGAAGAGGGGTCTGTGATTGAAGAAGCCCCAACTGAAGAAGTGATCACAACAGAAGAAGTCATTGAGGATCAAGAAACACCCGGAAAGAAAAAGAAGAAGAAGGTTATCAAGAAAACTAAGAAGGGTGGTGTGGTCGAAATCACAGAGAGTATTTCTGAAGTCCGAGAACCCAAACCTACTGATGAGGAATTCCCAGAAGAGGGGCCTGTGATTGAAGAAGTTCCGACTGAGGAAGTGATCACAACAGAAGAAGTCATTGAAGATCAAGAAACACCCGGAAAGAAAAAGAAGAAGAAGGTTATCAAGAAAACTAAGAAGGGTGGTGTGGTCGAAATCACAGAGAGCATTTCTGAGGTCCGAGAACCCAAACCTACTGATGAGGAATTCCCAGAAGAGGGGCCTGTGATTGAAGAAGTTCCGACTCAGGAAGTGATCACAACAGAAGAAGTCATTGAGGATCAAGAAACACCCGGAAAGAAAAAGAAGAAGAAGGTTATCAAGAAAACTAAGAAGGGTGGTGTGGTCGAAATCACAGAGAGCATTTCTGAGGTCCGAGAACCCAAACCTACTGATGAGGAATTCCCAGAAGAGGGGCCTGTGATTGAAGAAGTTCCGACTGAGGAAGTGATCACAACAGAAGAAGTCATTGAAGATCAAGAAACACCCGGAAAGAAAAAGAAGAAGAAGGTTATCAAGAAAACTAAGAAGGGTGGTGTGGTCGAAATCACAGAGAGCATTTCTGAGGTCCGAGAACCCAAACCTACTGATGAGGAATTCCCAGAAGAGGGGTCTGTGATTGAAGAAGCCCCAACTGAAGAAGTGATCACAACAGAAGAAGTCATTGAGGATGAAGAAACACCCGGAAAGAAAAAGAAGAAGAAGGTTATCAAGAAAACTAAGAAGGGTGGTGTGGTCGAAATCACAGAGAGTATTTCTGAAGTCCGAGAACCCAAACCTACTGATGAGGAATTCCCAGAAGAGGGGCCTGTGATTGAAGAAGTCCCGACTGAGGAAGTGATCACAACAGAAGAAATCATTGAGGATCAAGAAACACCCGGAAGGAAAAAGAAGAAGAAGGTTATCAAGAAAACTAAGAAGGGTGGTGTGGTCGAAATCACAGAGAGCATTTCTGAGGTCCGAGAACCCAAACCTACTGATGAGGAATTCCCAGAAGAGGGGCCTGTGATTGAAGAAGCCCCGACTGAGGAAGTGATCACAACAGAAGAAGTCATTGAGGACCAAGAAACACCCGGAAAGAAAAAGAAGAAGAAGGTTATCAAGAAAACTAAGAAGGGTGGTGTGGTCGAAATCACAGAAAGTATTTCTGAGGTCCGAGAACCCAAACCCGCTGACGAGGAATTCCCAGAAGAGGGGCCTATGATTGAAGAAGCCCCGACTGAGGAAGTGATCACAACAGAAGAAGTCATTGAGGATCAAGAAACACCCGGAAGGAAAAAGAAGAAGAAGGTTATCAAGAAAACTAAGAAGGGTGGTGTGGTCGAAATCACAGAGAGCATTTCTGAGGTCCGAGAACCCAAACCTATTGATGAGGAATTCCCAGAAGAGGGGCCTGTGATTGAAGAAGCCCCAACAGAGGAAGTGATCACAACAGAAGAAATCATTGAGGATCAAGAAACACCCGGAAAGAAAAAGAAGAAAGTTATAAAGAAAACTAAGAAAGATAATATTGTAAAAATCACAGAACATGTTACAGATCTCGATGATACTGGATTAGAGACAGAAATGCCAGAACTAACTATACCATTCTTAGAGCAAAAAGAAGCAGATGAAGTAAAAGTTATTGAAAAAATGATCGAACTGGAATTACTTAAAAAAGCAGTAAAGCCCTTAATAAAAGAGGAAAAGAAAAAAGTAAAGAAAACTAAAAAGGTTGACGAACAACCTCTTGAAGAAACTTTGGACAATGTTGAAAAAGTTCTTGAGGAAGAGCCTCTTGAAGATACTCAAGCGGAGATGGAAAAGCCTAAGAAAAAGAAAGTAAGTAAGAAGGTCAAGAAAGACGAAGAATCACCTGAAACACATGAAATTCAAGAGACAGAAGAAAAGTCTGACGATATGCCAGAAGTCCCAGAAGAAGTGATTATTGAGGAATCCCCAAGTGATGTACATGAACCAAAGAAAAAGAAAATTTCGAAGAAGAAAACTAAGTTGCCTAAAAGGGACGACGAACTAGAACTCATTGAAAAGATGATTGAAATGGACATTCCTAAAACTGAATTAGAAAAATATGAGAAGTTTGACGATGAACCTGTTGAAAAACCAAAGACCAAAGAAGAAGAAATTAAAGATGATAAATCAAAACCATTGAAGATCGAAAGAAAGGAACAAAAACCAACCAAAGTTGAAATTGTTGAAGTTTCAGAATTACCTCAGAAACTCAAACTTCGGAAACCGAAGCCAATTGAAAAGACCAGTAAAGATGAAATAAGCTTTTTGAAAACCAAATTAAAGAGTAAAATTACACATATAGAATATCCTCCACCAATTATACAATTGATTATTACCGATATGAACACAATAAGAGATGCTGGAATCTTATCCAGAAATATGGAAGAGGCTGAAAAATTACCGAAGAAGAGAAAGATAAAAAAATTCAAACTACCCGAAGAGATCAAAGATGATCTAGAAAGACCTCAGTTAGAAAAGTATGAGAAGTATGAGAGTAGTTCAGATGAAGCTCCAGAAAAAGGAGGCTACAAACGACAACCCAAAAAGCCTAAGGAAGGTGAACCTGAAGAGAAAACATTAAAGATTGGAAAAGGTAAACTAAAGCCACAAGATGATGAAACTCCGGAAACAGTAAAACTAAAAGGAATTCCTGGAAAGGAACCAAAGGACGAAACCGAGGCAGTGCAGAAACCTAAAAAGAAAGCGCCTAAAGAAGATAAACCCAAGAAGAAGAAGCCTTCAGATGACACCGAAATACCTTCTCCGTTAGAATTCGATTTTGAACCTTCGGAAGTTCCACCGTATGAACCTGAAATACCTGAACACGAAACATTTACTCCCGAAGAACCCACTCAAGAGAAACCAAAATATAAACGCAAGAAGAAATCTGAACCACAGCCAGAAACAGTGGAAATTCCACTAGAAAAGGGAACACCAAAGAAGCCAGGCGAACAACCCGAGGATGATGTCAAGTTTAGAATACCTCAAGCACCTAAACCGGAAGAAGATCAACCAGAAATTAAATTAAAGCCATTCAAAAAACCAAAACCCGAAACAGAAACACAAAAAGACGAGCCTGATCGTGACATGAAATTACCTAAATACGAACCAACATCTCCTCAAGTTAGTGACGATGAGAGAGATGATTCACCAAAAACTAAAAAAATTAAACGTAAAAAGACTCCTAAAACGAAAGACGTACCTGACGTTAAAGAAACTATACAAGATCATGATAAACCGATGGAGATTGTTCCTGATGCCAGTTCATCAGAACGTAAGTTGAAAGTTGTTTCACTTAATAAATTGGATATTTTATTCTCTTATTGTGTTATGGTTTGCATGGAAAATAATTTAAGTATAAGGTATATGATAGTATTATATGCTCCTGATCATATATTATATTACCATATCGTTTTAATTAAATAATTTAGCTTAATATTTACTTATTAAATTCATATAATGTACTCCTTCAGTTTCCAAACTAGTGATATATTCGGAACAAAATAAGACTAAGAAAGGTTTGCATTAAGTCGTTTAATTCCTTCAAATAACTCCTGTATAAAGCTATTCTTCATATCTAGTGGTAATATTGGGTACCAACCATTGAAGAATAAATGACTTAACATTTTTGAGCTGAGTTTTTAGGGTTTTTAGTATTGTTTTAGTGAAATTAAGGGCAGAATCACATTGACAGTAAAATGCTCACCGTCACCGTCAAAGCCCTCACCGTATTTCATTGATTTACGTATTTTCATTGTAATTTTTACGCAAGTTCTCAATTACCGTGTTACATTATCTCATACTCGGTGGCATTAGGTGAAAATAATATAAGAAAATTGAAGAAATAAAACGAAAATGCGATAAACGGTGAGCAAAAAAACTGTACGAAAAACTGTAGCAAAAAATCCTACAGTTTTTTGTTTTGCTTACCGTTTATCGCATTTTCGCTTTATTTATACAATTTTCTTATACTATTTTTACCTAGTGCCACCGAGTATGAGACAAAGTACTATTGTAATGGAAAATTTGCGTAAGAATTGCAATGAAAATGCGTAAATCAACGAAATACGGTGAGGGCTTTGACGGTGACGGTGAGCATTTTACTGTCAATGTGATTCTGCCCTAAATAGAGAAGATCGAGGTAGAATTAGCCACCAAATTAAATTTTTCATTGCGTATAATTTGTACAAAAAATGTTTGTATAATGCTGATAAATATTTCAATGAATAGTAAGGGGAGTATATATTTAGAATAAAGAGTGGTTTCCTCAATATTCCTTCGAAAATAAAGTATAAGATACCACTATCCAATACTATACGTGGCTAATTCTGCCCCTGTCTCCCCTAACAAGTGGTGAAAGATACAAAGTAGTAGTGTATACAAAGAGAACAAGTAAGAATGCGCGCAATAATAATGATTTGATGCTCGTGAATTAAATGTAGGATTTTAAATCTCAAGAGTATCAAGAAGGAGTGTCTTCAGTATACATATCTGAAAAATCTACTAACTGCATATTAACGACACCCAATCTATCCTTCTGGATAGTTTCGAGACTGAAAATATTGCATTTTCTTCCTGCTACATGGGATCCCGGGATTATGCACATTTTCGAGACCAAAAAAGTTTTTTTCAGAAAACGTTTCGCAGGAAAGTTTCCTCGAATAATTCAACCGCAGAATGAATTCTGCGCAGAGTAAAAGCAGTCAGAACAAAAGAATTCAATTCATCAAGAGAAATAAATTAATAAAAATAGTAACTTTTGCCCTGAGTTCCTTAATAAATTGTCAGATTATTTTAAAAATTTACATAAATAACAAAAATTAAAGTTTTTGATAATAAATAAGCATAAAATGTTTGAAATTGTTCGCGTCACTAAGGTGTATTTCTAAAGTGACTTCACAAAATTGACAAATTGGTTAGAAAACATGTATAACTTTATGTGCATAATCCCTTCAGGTGCATAACCCCGAAGGGTATAATTCTAGGATCTAGTGTAATGTTGTTTACTTTGTTTACACTACTATGGGACACGCAAATGTGTATCTATTTTCCATAGTAGAGTGATCCGTGCTTGGTGTCTTCAACCGCCATAAAACAACTCACACATCCCTTACATATTTAACTTTCATTCATCCCCACCCCATACCCTGCCCGTACAATTTTTCGAGGTCATTTGTGTTCTTTCTGTGAAATTCGTGCAATAATGTCTAGCGCACAATAACTTTTACTTTGGAAACATGTTTTCGAAACCGTGTATAACAGTGAGCGGGATGACTTGATCTAGATCCTCTAGATCTCTTTCACTCTCACTGAAATTTCAAAAACGTGTTTGTAACAAAAGTTATTGTGGGTTGAGCATAATAATAAATGACTTAAAAAAATGTCCACGCTTCCTTTAAAAAACTATATATTTAAAGGAAATCATAGTCCATAACGTACACTGAAATTTAATTTCCAAAAACTAAGTATCCATCGTAACTCATTGAAACTACAAATTCGGAAAAATTAGACTTTTAATAGAATACTATTGAACATCTTACCATCTCGGCAAGTTTTCAAAATTACCACTAAACATGAAAAATAGCTCATTACACATATTATTTCTCATTATCAAATTCAATCTCTGAAACTATTGAATAATCTAAATGAGCGACCTGTTTGAACATAGAACAGTATATTGTATACTCATCAAATATGTAACATAAATCACTTAAGATATTTAAGATATAACAATTACCTAAATATCAAAATTCATTCACAGACAAAACACATCCAAGGCATAGTACACGTTTTCCAAACATGGCAGAACAACTACAGTGTCACGAAATAAACAATGAAGAAGGTAATTTACGAAAACCACAATTTAAAAAAGACAGTCAAAAGTATAATATTTTTTTCGCGAATACAGATAACACTACAGAAACGATAACAAATTTGGAAGAAAACAATAAGCAGCAAATGTCCCAAACACTTGAAACACAAACCGACACCTCAGATATACTACAAAATAAGGATAAAGCAAACACAGAAAAAATAAACACTACATCAACAGAAAAAATAAAAATATACCAAATAAATATCGAAGACAAACCATCAAATATGCACAAGAAAAAAGAGATAATTACAAAACAAAAGAAAGGAGATACAGAAACCAACGAAAGAAATTTAAAACTTCAAGAAAAACAGACTACTGCTGAGAAACTTCCAGGACAGAGTCCTGTGATTGAAGAAGCCCAGACTGAGGAAGTGATCACAATAGAAGAAGTCATTGAGGATCAAGAAACACCCGGAAAGAAAAAGAAGAAAGTTATCAAGAAAATTAAGAAAGGTGGAGTGGTCGAAATCACAGAAAGTATTTTTGAAGTCAGAGAACCCAAACCCACTGATGAGGAATTCCCAGAAGAGCAGCCTGTAATTGAAGAAGCCCCAACTGAGGAAGTGATCACAACAGAAGAAGTCATTGAGGATCAAGAAACACCCGGAAAGAAAAAGAAGAAGAAGGTTATCAAGAAAACTAAGAAGGGTGGAGTGGTCGAAATCACAGAAAGTATTTCGGAAGTCCGAGAACCCAAACCCAGTGATGAAGAAATCCCAGAAGACTGGCCGATGATTGAAGAAGTCCCGACTGAGGAAGTGATCACAACAGAAGAAGTCATTGAGGATCAAGAAACACCCGGAAAGAAAAAGAAGAAGAAGGTTATCAAGAAAACTAAGAAGGGTGGAGTGGTCGAAATCACAGAAAGTATTTCGGAAGTCCGAGAACCCAAACCCACTGATGAAGAATTCCCAGAAGAGGGGCCTGTGATTGAAGAAATTCCGACTGAGGAAGTGATTACAACAGAAGAAGTCATTGAGGATCAAGAAACACCCGGAAAGAAAAAGAAGAAGAAGGTTATCAAGAAAACTAAGAAGGATGGAGTGGTCGAAATCACAGAAAGTATTTCGGAAGTCCGAGAACCCAAACCCAGTGATGAAGAAATCCCAGAAGACTGGTCGATGATTGAAGAAGTCCCGACTGAGGAAGTGATCACAACAGAAGAAGTCATTGAGGATCAAGAAACACCCGGAAAGAAAAAGAAGAAGATTACAAAGAAAACAAAGAAGGGTAGAGTGGTCGAAATCACAGAGAGCGTTTCCGAAGTCCGAGAACCCAAACATACTGATGAAGAATTCCCAGAAGAGGGGCCCGTAATTGAAGAAGTCCCGACTGAGGAAGTGATCACAACAGAAGAAGTCATTGAGGATCAAGAAACACTCGGAAAGAAAAAGAAGAAGAAGGTTATCAAGAAAACTAAGAAGGGTGGAGTGATCGAAATCACAAAAAGTATTTCGGAAGTCCGAGAACCCAAACCCAGTGATGAAGAAATCCCAGAAGACTGGCCGATGATTGAAGAAGTCCCGACTGAGGAAGTGATCACAACAGAAGAAATCATTGAGGATCAAGAAACACCCGGAAAGAAAAAGAAGAAGGTTATCAAGAAAACTAAGAAGGGTGGAGTGGTCGAAATCACAGAGAGTATTTCTGAAGTCCGAGATCCCAAACGCACTGATGACGAATTCCCAGAAGAAGGAGCAATGATTGAGGAAGTCCCGACTGAGGAAGTGATCACAACAGAAGAAGTCATTGAGGATCAAGAAACACCCGGAAAGAAAAAGAAGAAGATTATCAAGAAAACTAAGAAGGGTGGAGTGGTCGAAATCACAGAAAGTATTTCTGAAGTCCGAGATCCCAAACGCACTGATGACGAATTCCCAGAAGAAGGAGCAATGATTGAGGAAGTCCCGACTGAGGAAGTGATCACAACAGAAGAAGTCATTGAGGATCAAGAAACACCCGGAAAGAAAAAGAAGAAGATTATCAAGAAAACTAAGAAGGGTGGAGTGGTCGAAATCGCAGAGAGTATTTCTGAAGTCCGAGAACCCAAACCCACTGACGAAGAATTCCCAGAAGAGGGGCCTGTGATTAAAGAGGTCCCGACTGAGGAAGTGATCACAACAGAAGAAGTCATTGAGGATCAAGAAACACCCGGAAAGAAAAAGAAGAAAGTTATAAAGAAAACTAAGAAGGGTGGAGTGGTCGAAATCACAGAAAGTATTTCTGAAGTCCGAGAACCCAAACCCACTGATGAAGAATTGCCAGAAGAGGGGCCTGTGATTGAAGAAGTCCCAACTGAGGAAGTGATCACAACAGAAAAAGTCATTGAGGATCAAGAAACACCCGGAAAGAAAAAGAAGAAGAAGATTATAAAGAAAACTAAGAAGGGTGGAGTGATCGAAATCACAGAGAGTATTTCTGAAGTCCGAGAACCCAAACCCAGTGATGACGAATTCCCAGAAGAGGGTCCTGTGATTGAAGAAGTCCCGATTGAGGAAGTTATCACAACAGAAGAAGTCATTGACGATCAAGAAACATCCGGAAAGAAAAAGAAGAAGAAGGTTATAAAGAAAACTAAGAAGGGTGGAGTGGTCGAAATCACAGAGAGTATTTCTGAAGTCCGAGAACCCAAACCCAGTGATGAAGAATTCCCAGAAGAGGGGCCTGTGATTGAAGAAGTCCCAACTGAGGAAGTGATCACAACAGAAGAAGTCATTGAGGATCAAGAAACACCCGGAAAGAAAAAGAAGAAGAAGATTATAAAGAAAACTAAGAAGGGTGGAGTGATCAAAATTACAGAGAGTATTTCGGAAGTCCCAGAACCCAAACCCAGTGATGACGAATTCCCAGAAGAGGGTCCTGTGATTGAAGAAGTCCCGATTGAGGAAATTATCACAACAGAAGAAGTCATTGAGGATCAAGAAACACCCGGAAAGAAAAAGAAGAAGAAGGTTATAAAGAAAACTAAGAAGGGTGGAGTGGTCGAAATCACAGAGAGTATTTCTGAAGTCCGAGAACCCAAACCCAGTGATGAAGAATTCCCAGAAGAGGGGCCTGTGATTGAAGAAGTCCCAACTGAGGAAGTGATCACAACAGAAAAAGTCATTGAGGATCAAGAAACACCCGGAAAGAAAAAGAAGAAGAAGATTATAAAGAAAACTAAGAAGGGTGGAGTGATCGAAATTACAGAGAGTATTTCTGAAGTCCGAGAACCCAAACCCAGTCATGACGAATTCCCAGAAGAGGGTCCTGTGATTGAAGAAGTTCCGATTGAGGAAGTTATCACAACAGAAGAAGTCATTGAGGATCAAGAAACACCCGGAAAGAAAAAGAGGAAGGTTATAAAGAAAACTAAGAAGGGTGGAGTGATCGAAATTACAGAGAGTATTTCTGAAGTTCGAGAACCCAAACCCACTGATGAAGAATTCCCAGAAGAGGGGCCTATGTTTGAAGAAGCCCCGACTGAGGAAGTTATCACAACAGAAGAAGTCATTGACGATCAAGAAACATCCGGAAAGAAAAAGAAGAAGAAGGTTATAAAGAAAACTAAGAAGGGTGGAGTGGTCGAAATCACAGAGAGTATTTCTGAAGTCCGAGAACCCAAACCCAGTGATGAAGAATTCCCAGAAGAGGGGCCTGTGATTGAAGAAGTCCCAACTGAGGAAGTGATCACAACAGAAGAAGTCATTGAGGATCAAGAAACACCCGGAAAGAAAAAGAAGAAGAAGATTATAAAGAAAACTAAGAAGGGTGGAGTGATCAAAATTACAGAGAGTATTTCGGAAGTCCGAGAACCCAAACCCAGTGATGACGATTTCCCAGAAGAGGGTCATGTGATTAAAGAAGTCCCGATTGAGGAAATTATCACAACAGAAGAAGTCATTGAGGATCAAGAAACACCCGGAAAGAAAAAGAAGAAGAAGGTTATAAAGAAAACTAAGAAGGGTGGAGTGGTCGAAATCACAGAGAGTATTTCTGAAGTCCGAGAACCCAAACCCAGTGATGAAGAATTCCCAGAAGAGGGGCCTGTGATTGAAGAAGTCCCAACTGAGGAAGTGATCACAACAGAAGAAGTCATTGAGGATCAAGAAACACCCGGAAAGAAAAAGAAGAAGAAGGTTATAAAGAAAACTAAGAAAGGTGGAGTGGTCGAAATCACAGAGAGTATTTCTGAAGTCCGTGAACCCAAACCCAGTGATGACGAATTCCCAGAAGCAGGAGCAATGATTGAGGAAGTCCCGACTGAGGAAGTGATCACAACAGAAGAAGTCATTGAGGATCAAGAAACACCCGGAAAGAAAAAGAAGAAGAAGATTATAAAGAAAACTAAGAAGGGTGGAGTGATCGAAATCACAGAGAGTATTTCTGAAGTCCGTGAACCCAAACCCAGTGATGACGAATTCCCAGAAGAGGGTCCTGTGATTGAAGAAGTCCCGATTGAGGAAATTATCACAACAGAAGAAGTCATTAAGGATCAAGAAACATCCGGAAAGAAAAAGAAGAAGAAGGTTATAAAGAAAACTAAGAAGGGTGGAGTGGTCGAAATCACAGAGAGTATTTCTGAAGTCCGAGAACCCAAACCCAGTGATGAAGAATTCCCAGAAGAGGGGCCTGTGATTGAAGAAGTCCCAACTGAGGAAGTGATCACAACAGAAG